>NC_136431.1:106271757-106659257 GCF_052849685.1 Lactuca virosa | reverse complement strand
CATCTTCTTTGGGCAGTCCTTCATGACATGCCCTTCTTCCCTACACTCAAAACACACCCTTCCATCGTACTTGCACTCATCAGAATAGTAAACAGGTCTTTTGTACTTGTAGCATGACACTTCTCCTTTCCATTGCCCAACATGCTTCTTCTTGCATTTATTACACCACCTTGCCTCATTATTACCTCCATACATGTAACATCCCAAAATTCAAGGCCAAAAATTTCATTTTTAAATAAGTTATTACATAAAACCATTAGTATAAAAACATTCATAATAATATCTCGTGTCAAACCAAAGTGTCAGTAATCAAAACATATTATCATAAAACCATATCAGAGTGTAATCCCCAAGGATCTCATGTGTGGAAATCATAGTGTGATGCGCTGCGATCAAGCCGGCTCCTTTCCTTTAAACACGAAGTACCTGAAACCAAAACTGAAAACCATAAGCACGAAGCTTAGTGAGTTCCCCCATCATACCACATACCATACAATCACACAGCATACATACTGTCGGGCAATTCTGTGGTGCCCGACCTACCCGGTACGGCAATTCTGGGGTGCCCGACCTACCCGGTACGGCCATTCTGGGGTGCCGACCTACCCGTGTCAAGCCATTCTGGGGTGCTGACCTACCCATGTCAAGCCATTCTCGGGTGCTGACCTACCCGTCAGTCCTAACAACCGACCCTCGGGGACTATTCCACCCCTACTGCTACTATCACATATATCATAACATAAACATACTATCAGACATATCTGGGGTGTCCGAACTGCCCTTCGGTCCTAACAACCGAACTTGGGGACTAATCCCCTCCTACTACCACTATCATGTATAACATATCATGCCAGCATACAACATATCTTCACATACTGTCAGACATATCTGGGGTGCCTGACCTACCCTTCGGTCCTAACAACCGAACTCTACTGCTATCACATATAACATATCATGCCAACATATAACGTATCAGGTAGTAGCAAACCTAGATGACATCACAAAGACAGTCATCTAACATACAACTCCTACTGGTGGGCCGGCATTGTGGCCGTAGACCCACCGCTACTGGAAGGTAACTCACCTCACACTGCTGAAGTCCCGTAGACACAATCCCACTCTGCTGAAGTCCCGCAGACTCAACTCCAGCTGCTGGATGACAGATTCCCGAACTGTCAACACCAAAATAACACCCAATTAATAATTGGGCCCCACTACATAACCATAAGTACATTCTTTGGGTAATTACCACATTACCCCTAGCTTGGCTTATTCAAGCCCAAGGCCCAATCCATAGGCCCAAAGTCAATTAGGAATCAAGGCCCAACACATGTCCCAATTTTCCAAATTGGGCCTAGGCCTATACATGGTCTCATTCTAAGGCCCAACATCATATAATCATTAAGGTCCAAAGTAAGGCCCATCTATGGCCCAATTTTCCAAATTGGGCCCAAACCCCTTACATGGGCCTTACCCTAGGCCCATTAATAACGCAATCATCAAGGCCCAATAGAAGGCCCAACAATACACCCATGTGAAATTAGGGTTTCACATAAAATGACGATTAGGGTTAAATGTTTCTCACTTAACCCATTAAGGACTTAATCCATTAAGTCCATCATTCTTCTAAATAAGTCATATGGTGTGATTGGGCTTAATCACACAATTCCATTATTCCAATGGCCCAAAAGTGGGTCCCAATAAATCCAAGCCCATGAATCCAATATTAGGGTTTTCTAAACCCTAATTAGGGTTTCCAACCCCATCTTAGCCCATTAGGCCCAACTGATATGTCTTTCAATCAATTAAGGTCCACAAGACTCATTAAGGTTTCACTAGGCCCATTAGTCATCTGTTGGGCTTTTAGGTCCATTAATCTTCATTATGCCCATTAGGGTTTATTAGGCCCATTAAGCCTCATTGGGCCCATTAGGGTTTGTTAGTCCCTTTGTCCAAACATCCAAACAAGTCACGATCCAACAAGGCACACCGCCACCCGACACGACGGCCGGTGGCGGCAGGAGGCGGCAGCCACCACCCTAAGGTGGTGGTTTTTAGTTTCTTTCCATTATTCAATTTGTAATTTACACTTTACAATGCTGAAACTCAAAATAAACACATACACTAAACAACATAAACACACACACAACCATCCTATGGTGGCCGGTGGTGGTAGAAGGTGGCAGCCACCACCTCACGGTGGTGGAAGTGGCGGCTCTTGCGATTTCCGGCCAAATATTATGCAACCAACTTCAAAACACACTGATCCAAAGGTTTACTCACACAGCCACCACCTCACGGTGGCCTGTGGTGGTGGAAAACGGTTCCAGGGCAACAACCACCATGGTCGGCGGCCTTGGTGGGTTTCGATCTCCGGCTAAGCTTTCATGCTCACACAGCAAACATAAACCGTAGCAACAGCACACGTTATCTTGGACACGCCTCCACCTGATGGCGTGCAACTGACGAAGGTCGGCAGCGGAAGGGAACAGCCGTTGGGGCGGCAGTGATGACACAACAACGGAAGAAGGTGGAGAAGGAGAGTACGCCAGAGAGCAGCTCGCTCACGGTCTGTGCGACGACGATGCTAACGGTTCCATCCTCCGTCTTTGGCGGGTCCTACGGCGCAGCAACGTCTCCGGCAGCAGCGACGGACTTCGTCATCACAGGCAAAGGGAACGTCGGCGGCGCAAGATGGTGGTTCGGTAATGCTCATCGACAAGGCAGCAGGCGGAACCGGGCTGCCGGGCTCGGTGATGTAACCGGTGGCTGATGAGGGTTCAAATGGTGATTGCGGCTACCGGAAGTGAAGATGGAGAGGGTGACGACTGTTTGCACATTAGGGTTAGGGTTATGAGAACAATAACACAGTTAAATACCCGGTGTTTGAAACTCACGGCCATATTGACATGAATGGTCCCTCTGTCTCCCTTTTCTTTTAAAACAAACCCACAAATTACCATTTAGACCCTGCCTCTTAAAACCTTTACAATTTAGGTCCAACTTTTACCAAGTAGCCCCTCTCTCAACATTTATTTTCAAATGAAATCCAGAAATTACTATTTGGCCCCTTCTTCCATAATTCATTTTCATAGTAAGCCCATAATTTACTAAACAGCCCTCAACCTCCAAAATTCTTTACAGGCTAATCCGAAAATTATATTTTAACCCCTTAAACTTCCAATTATAACCTTTTTAACTCCTCGAGGCCAACGCCTTGCTCAATTATTATGGATTTTAGGCTACTATTCCTTCATTAATTTATTTATTTATTAAATAAATAAATGGGGTGTTACAACTCTCCCCCACTTAAATTAGATTTCGTCCTCGAAATCATTCCTTACCCTTCCTTACACACTAGCCACTCTAGTAATACGACCGCAACTTCGAGCATAGTCCCAGCCTTTCCAAGGCATTCTAAATCATCCCTCGCAGGGTTCTAAAACCCAGAACGAATGAACTCCTTGCAACGAGATCACATCCACTCCGTCTGAAACATGCTGTCTCAGGATGGTCTGAGTCCCTAGCAGACCACTCATACCGAATCATATCATTGAATCCAGTCCGTTCATCCCTCAACAGACTACTCTATTTCTGATCACTTTAGGTTCTCACTATAAAACAAGTTCACAGACCCAATTATCCCTGCAGATCACTTATACTTGGCCAAGGCTCAGCTGATCCCGCTGTGAGTGACTTGTCACTTCCCAGGTCAACCAGTTATTTCGTCCGTACTTGCAACCTGAAACACAAATGCTAATAGTGACAATCGCTGAAACTGTCCGAACATTGAACTACCTGAAGCAGTATGTTGCCACATGGCTGCTTCCCAACATCTACCGAGACCTACCTGGTCTCAATTTGTTTGCCAATCATCTGAAATATCGGGTCCTGACTCGGCTGCGGAGCCGAAGGACTCCCACTTAGTCGCCTCACACGACTCCTGAACGAAATCCTTCTCTGAACTAGTTTCCACTAGTTATCATGCCATTGTGGCTCTAACAACCTCCTAATACAACCGATCGGGCCCATGCGTTGAATCCTGACGTCATCCAATCCAAGACTAAAAGTGATTGCTACCTAACCAATAGTAGTCTTACATCACAAACGGCCTTTAGCAGTCCATTGCTTCCCTGATCTCATTACTGTAGTGGCGCTCCTACAGTCTCGTCATTGGCTCAACCAGACCTAATTCATCTGGTTAATTCCGAATCCAATCCGTGGATTTCCATATCCTCACTGCTACACCCGAACTGGTGGGTACTATTGTTCCTTCCGCGTCCTAACAACGCGCTCAAGCTATCTACCAACCTAGTGAATGCTACGGCTACACCGGCAGACTTACAACACTCTATCACTATCAAGATGCTAGTGAATGCTACGGCTACACCCGCAGACTTACAACACTCTAATACTATCTGGGTGCTAGTGAATGCTACGGCTACACCCGCAGACTTACAACACTTTAATACTATCTGGCTGCTAGTGAATGCTACGGCTACACCCGCAGACTTACAACACCTCCCATGCTAACTGACCACTAATGAATGCTACGGCTACCCCCGTAGTCTTACAACACTTTCCAAACTATCTGACTGCTAGTGAATGCTACGGCTACCCCCGTAGTCTTACAACACTTTCCAAACTATCTGACTGCTAGTGAATGTTACGGCTGCCCCCGTAGTCTTACAACACTTTCCAAACTATCTGACTGCTAGTGAATGCTACGGCTACCCCCGTAGTCTTACAATACTTTCCATACTAGGTCGAACACACACTCGACCTAACACACAACTGAACTTGAGTCCTAACCGGAACTCTAATCTGGTTCCCGAAACCTGCTATCACGTGACCCCGTTGTATCAGTACCGTACCCATGCCCGTGATCAAAGCGTCACAGCAAACCACGAAATCATCTACACCCTCTGTCAAGGTGAGAATCGGTGCCTCGCATAACCGATGTCTGAGAGTCTCGAAGGCTGCCTGCTGCTCAGGCCCCCAACGAAAGGCCACCGACTCCTTGGTCAGTCGGGTCAAAGGAACCTCAATCTCGGAGAAGTCTCGTATAAATCTCCGGTAATAACCTGCTAGACCCAGGGAACTCCGAATCTCAGATGGAGACCTCAGAATCTCCCACTGCATCACTGCCTCTATCTTGGCCTGATCAACTAGAATACCCTTCTGGTTGGCAAGGTGCCTAAGAGATTGCACCCCGCGCAACCAGAACTCACATTTGGAGAACTTTATAAAAAGTTTCTCCCCCACTTAGATTCAACTAAGTCTTCACGGCATGCGAGAATTGAGGGATTCCCAATCCTTCTCGCTTTCTAGTATCCCACTGACGACAACCTGTGTTTACCAATGCTAGCGATCCATCACCAAACAAACCTTAAGATCGCCCATCCTATGAAATCTTGAAGAGTACTCTTGAAATCTAGTCCAATCTGATACCTCAATCCATCTCCCATGCTGTCCACTGAAGACCTTACCCTTCACTCTGGCTGATGAATCCTCGTTCCCACTTCCACTCTTGTAGCACCACTGAACTCTAACCGAACACAGCCAATGTGAAAATACAATTCTCTTGAACATGTTATGACCAACCACTTATGCATCTAACACCCGCGACTAACACTACCTTTTTCATGTCACCAGCTCTGTCCTAGCAACGGTAGTGCCTTGAATTCCAAAGTTCTTCCGTAGACAACTAACGACCATACCCAAACAATGATAGAACCACTGAACCATGACTTCACTGGAGAACTATCGCTCTATTCCTTACCCAATATTCTCTGAATAATACTCCAGCACATATCCCGACAAAGATTCGGGATTAGAATGGTACACGCGGTATCCACTCCGCAAGATACATCCCTCTGTAGGTTCATCAAGGACTTCCGGCATGCAGATTGACATATGACAATCCTTGATAACCCAGACAGTAACAGAGAACCGGCTCGAGATCTGACTTATCCAACTCTCTCATAATTCTGAAGCGATACAGATTCCCAATATCCACTTTGAAGTGGCAGAAGACGACATACCCGCGACCATCTGACGAAATCCTGATCTTGATGACAGGAACTAACTATAAGATCTTCCTTTCCGAAGGATTCTAAGGATCCACAGACCTTGGGTTTCAAACGAACCCCTAACTTCCCCGCGACAAATCTGGCCGGAAGGCACCTAGACAACTGTCTAAGCTCTCAAACCCCTTCCTTGGCTGAACGAAAGACCACCAAGGTCCATTCCCAAAACTCCACAAGTAATCTTCGATGAGATGAACTTCTGCGATCGCGCATCAATTGATTTAGGCTCTCCTCCTGAGCCGGAACCAAAATTTGAGTTTCAATCTTGGGTGCTTAACACCATACCGAATTGACATTCCAAAGATCCAAATATACCCAAGAATCCTTATCACCTTTTGCTGACATGACCAACCCTGCCACACCTGTAGCAGCCTAAACCCTTGGAGCGACAAATTCCCTTGTGCACTTTCCCGTACGTGCTGCACTGACTCAGGCCCTGCTGGCCTTTCACCCGATGATCAGAAGTCATGGGTCTCTTCCCGGGACCCTCTACTATACACACCTGGCACGCACCTCTCTTTCCAGGGTGCTCCCAAATCGATCCCGCATCTGCAACTCTTTGAAATCATAACCTTCAGGGTCTGACACCCTGTCACGCTCACTAACTCGCTTGCTAATAGCTAAGCTGCAACACTGGAACATCCTCTGTCCCCAAACTGGGTCACAAACTTCTCTCCGAAGCTTCTCAGATTCGCCAAGACTCTCACCGATTCGAGTATGGATCCTGTGCTTTCAGTAGTACGGGCTCAATACTACCTTCCACACCTATCCATACTTTCCTCAGCAATCCTCCTGAATCCTCCAAGTTACTTCTTCAAACTGGTAAACCCAAGTCTAACTGAGCCTCACTACCAACCCACTGAAACATATCCTAGGCTTTCCTAGATTCCCGTACTCACCCAGTCCTCAGCTGCTGAAAGATTCCCAGTAATGTCAACTAGCTACCTCATGAACATAGTTAGCTCATATTACTAAGAGTCCCCCATAGCACAAAGCAAGCAGCATTCAGACAATAGAAAATATAACCATCATATTCCAATCAAATCATTCTATCCTCTAATCAGGAATCTGCACATGCACTTCAAAGGCTCATATAATCAGGCATAACCTAAACAGGCTATCCTATTACTGACAGGTCAGTACTAGCATGCAAGTCTAAAAGCACATACCATAGGCATATAAGGCATCCTCCTAGATCCTTAGCCCAAATCTAGCATGAAATTCTCATAATCATATCATATCATACCATACCATAACATGTATGGGTATCTTGGGGAAAACTTACTTGAGCTCGGCCGATTGCACACATCACACACTTTGTTCTTCTCAAAGTTCTTTTCTCTTTTCAGATTCTTTTCAACTCTTTTTTTTTTTACAAAATGGTTTTACTTTTGAAAATACCAAGCCCATAGTTTGAGTTCAGACATACCCGAGAGTAAGTCTGAATCCCTCAAACCAAGGCTCTGATACCAACTTGTAACATCCCAAAATTCAAGGCCAAAAATTTCATTTTTAAATAAGTTATTACATAAAACCATCAGTATAAAAACATTCATAATAATATCTCGTGTCAAACCAAAGTGTCAGTAATCAAAACATATTATCATAAAACCATATCAGAGTGTAATCCCCAAGGATCTCATGTGCGGAAATCATAGTGTGATGCGCTGCGATCAAGCCGACTCCTTTCCTTTAAACACGAAGTACCTGAAACCAAAACAGAAAACCGTAAGCACGAAGCTTAGTGAGTTCCCCCATCATACCACATACCATACAATCACACAGCATACATACTGTCGGGCAATTCTGGGGTGCCTGACCTACCCGGTACGGCAATTCTGGGGTGCCCGACCTACCCGGTACGGCCATTCTGGGGCGCCGACCTACCTATGTCAAGCCATTCTGGGGTGCTGACCTACCCATGTCAAGCCATTCTGGGGTGCTGACCTACCCGTCGGTCCTAACAACCGACCCTCGGGGACTATTCCACCCCTACTGCTACTATCACATATATCATAACATAAACATACTATCAGACATATCTGGGGTGTCCGAACTGCCCTTCGGTCCTAACAACCGAACTTGAGGACTAATCCCCTCCTACTACCACTATCACGTATAACATATCATGCCAGCATACAACATATCTTCACATACTGTCAGACATATCTGGGGTGCCTGACCTACCCTTCGGTCCTAACAACCGAACTCTACTGCTATCACATATAACATATCATGCCAGCATATAACGTATCAGGTAGTAGCAAACCTAGATGACATCACAAAGACAGTCATCTAACATACAACTCCTACTGGTGGGCCGACATTGTGGCCGTAGACCCACCGCTACTGGAAGGTAACTCACCTCACACTGCTGAAGTCCCGTAGACACAATCCCACTCTGCTGAAGTCCCGCAGACTCAACTCCAGCTGCTGGATGACAGATTCCCGAACTGTCAACACCAAAATAACACCCAATTAATAATTGGGCCCCACTACATAACCATAAGTACATTCTTTGGGTAATTACCACATTACCCCTAGCTTGGCTTATTCAAGCCCAAGGCCCAATCCCTAGGCCCAAAGTCAATTAGGAATCAAGGCCCAACACATGGCCCAATTTTCCAAATTGGGCCTAGGCCTATACATGGTCTCATTCTAAGGCCCAACATCATATAATCATTAAGGCCCAAAGTAAGGCCCATCTATGGCCCAATTTTCCAAATTGGGCCCAAACCCCTTACATGGGCCTTACCCTAGGCCCATTAATAACGCAATCATCAAGGCCCAATAGAAGGCCCAACAATACACCCATGTGAAATTAGGGTTTCACATAAAATGACGATTAGGGTTAAATGTTTCTCACTTAACCCATTAAGGACTTAATCCATTAAGGACTTAATCCATTAAGTCCATCATTCTTCTAAATAAGTCATATGGTGTGATTGGGCTTAATCACACAATTCCATTATTCCAATGGCCCAAAAGTGGGTCCCAATAAATCCAAGCCCATGAATCCAATATTAGGGTTTTCTAAACCCTAATTAGGGTTTCCAACCCCATCTTAGCCCATTAGGCCCAACTAATATGTCTTTCAATCAATTAAGGTCCACAAGACTCATTAAGGTTTCACTAGGCCCATTAGTCATCTGTTGGGCTTTTAGGTCCATCAATCTTCATTATGCCCATTAGGGTTTATTAGGCCCATTAAGCCTCATTGGGCCCATTAGGGTTTGTTAGTCCCTTTGTCCAAACATCCAAACAAGTCACGATCCAACAAGGCACACCGCCACCCGACACGGCGGCCGGTGGCGGCAGCCACCACCCTAAGGTGGTGGTTTTTAGTTTCTTTCCATTATTCAATTTGTAATCTACACTTTACAATGCTGAAACTCAAAATAAACACATACACTAAACAACATAAACACACACACAACCACCCTATGGTGGCCGGTGGTGGTAGAAGGTGGCAGCCACCACCTCACGGTGGTGGCAGTGGCGGCTCTTGTGATTTCCGGCCAAATATTATGCAACCAACTTCAAAACACACTGATCCAAGGGTTTACTCACACAGCCACCACCTCACGGTGGCCTGTGGTGGCGGAAAACGGTTCCAGGGCAACAACCACCATGGTCGGCGGCCTTGGTGGGTTTTATCTTTCGATCTCCGGCTAAGCTTTCATGCTCACACAGCAAACATAAACCGTAGCAACAGCACACGTTAACTTGGACACGCCTCCACCTGATGGCGTGTAACTAACGAAGGTCGGTAGCGGAAGGGAACAGCCGCTGGGGCGGCAGTGATGACACAACAACGGAAGAAGGTGGAGAAGGAGAGTACGCCGGAGAGCAGCTCGCTCACGGTCCGTGCGACGACGATGCTCGCGGTTCCCTCCTCCATCTTTGGCGGCTCCAACGGCGCACCAACATTTCCGGCAGCAGCGACGGACTTCGTCATCACATGCAAAGGGAACGTCGGCGGCGCAAGATGGTGGTTTGGTAATGCTCGTCGACAAGGCAGCAGGCGGAACCGGGCTGCCGGGCTCGGTGATGTAACCGGTGGCTGATGAGGGTTCCAATGGTGATGGCAGCTACCGGAAGTGAAGATGGAGAGGGTGACGGCTGTTTGCACATTAGGGTTAGGGTTATGAGAACAATAACACAGTTAAATACCCGGTGTTTGAAACTCACGGCCATACATCTTGTCTCCGGGGTTAGATCTTGAGATTTTACTCTTCTTTTCAGACTTCGAGAGTCCTTCATTCTTCCTCTTCTGGCCAACTTCAGTTTTTTCGGCAACTCTTCTCTTGATCATGTCTTCAACTGATCTTGCAGTCTAGATGACTGCTTCGAAAGTATGTGCTTGTCTAACTGGTACAACGTACTCCCATGGAAGTCCCTTGGCATACCTATCGATCTTTTCCAGTTCGTCCGGAACAACACGCAAGGCAAACTCCATTTTGTTAGTGAAATCATTTGTGTACTCTTCAACTTACATGCATCCCTTCTTCAGTGTTAGGAGTTGATTCTCTAACTCCAACATACTTTCAGTTGAGCAGAACTTGCGCTTGAAGTAGGTCAAGAATTCTTCAGTGTTAGGGTTTTTCCCAACGTATTCCACCAACGGATCGTTGCACCCTTGAATTGCCTTATAACGTAGGTGTTCTGCAATTTGTCCTTGCAACTGCAAGTTATGAAGGCTTTCTCTATTTCTAAAATCCAATCCATGACTCCTAATGGATCTTCTTTTCCACTAAATGATGATGGCTTGCAAGTCGTGAAGTCCTTATACTTATAGCAACCTCTGGGTTCCTTATTTCTTCGGATCTCCGAATCTTCCGAAGGAGGGAGTGGGCCTTGATGACTTCTTGAGTCATTGTTCCTTTCCTGAACCGTTGTTGGATGAGAGGGAACTGGTCCATTGTTGACTCGTCCATCGATTATCGGTTCGTTGACCATCGATACTTTACCCTTAGTGTTAGCTAGTCCTTGGGTTAGGAGTTCCATAAACTCAATACTTTGTTGATCTAACATGTTTTGCAACATCAACCGAACTTCATCCATCAAGAGCTGAGCAGCTCTTGTTCCAACATTCTGAGGTGTCGGGCCTCCTTCGTTATTGACGACTCTCCCGCTCCTTGTGATTGTCATGTTTTCTATTCACTGAAGTAGATGTTTAGGGTACCGAGAGGCAAGTTCATTATGATAGGGGAGGTTTTAGTTATGTTTTGACGCATACGTCCTTCTTATCATTCCTAAAAATATATGCTAGTTCTTAATATATATATATATATATATATATATATATATATATATATATATATATATATATATATAATTAGAATCTTAAAAACATAAAATTTCTAGATTCGGTCGGCAACAAACCATAGATCCATTCATGTAACAACATCTTAGGCAGGTATCCTAAAGTATGCTATAACATAAGTCATTTACCACATAATAGCAACTTAGACATTTATCCTAAAGTATTCTAGTGCTTGTGGCATTTCAGGTAAACTACCTAAAATAAAATAGACACTCGCCTCACAATCGTTGTTTAGCATTCTAAGTTTAAGTCTAGAAATTCTGTAACGCCCCCTTTATTAAGTAGATAAATAAATAAAGTAATGAAAGAATAGTAGCCCTAAAATAAATAATTATATATCAAAGGTGGGCCTCGAAGAGCTAATTGTCACAATTTCAGAATTCGGGGGTTAAAAGTGTAAGTTCCGGACTCAGTTTATAAATATTTATGAAGACAGGGGCTCTGTGGTAATTATTTGGAATTAATTTAAAAGGAAATGAGGTAGAAGGCCTGCATATGTCATAATTAAGATATTGGGGGCTGTTTGGTAGATTTTGTACCTAAGATGTAAAGGATTTTAATGCTGAGGGTTTAAATGGTAAATATTGGCCTTACTTTGAAATTAAATTGTGGAATCAAGGGTAAAAGGGGTAATTATTGGATTAAATTTGAAAAGATCCCATGGGGAGGGACCAGGATTGTAATTATGGGAAAGTTGTAAAAAGGACCGGGTATATATATATTCCGATGACTCATTTGTAAACCCTAACCCTAAAGAAGTGTCGGCCGCCACCCCTCCACTCCTCCAGCCGCCATCACCGGCTTTCCCTCTTGTGCTCCGACCAGATAGAGTTCCGACGCCGCCACCTACTGCCGTTCCAGTCGCTGGATTGTCGTCGCAACAGCCAAGCCGCCGAAGGCGTCGTGCACCCGAAGGAGCCACCGAAGTCCGATGAGGGATACTGTGGGCATCGTCGTTAAGTGGGCCGTGAACGAGTCGCCTTCCCGGCTCACGACTCTTTCTTCATTTCATGCTGGCATTTCACCAAGTCGTTGTGGTCGTTGCACCGCTTCAGTGAGACAGAGACCGCCGCCGTTGCTGCTGCCGTAAGAGTCGTTGTTGTAGCCGATGGTGCTGCTGTTGCCGTCGTTATGCACCACCTAGTGGTGGTTGCGTCCCGATTCCGAACAAAGATGAGTTGGGGAGTGTTGCTGCTTGTCGGGGAAACGAAAGAAGCCGCTGCCACCACCGTGAGGTGATGGCTGCCATCCCAAAATGATTTCTGACGCCGCCTTGAGCCACCAGGTGGGTGGCTGGAGCATTGTATGTAATTTGAAGTATATGAGTGTGTGCTTTGTTTAGCCGGAAAGTCGTGAATAGCCACCGCCACCACCGTGAGGTGGTGGCTGCCACCAAGCGCCACTGTTGGCCACCACGGTGTGGCTGTGTGTGTATGTGCGTTTATGTTAGTTAGTGCATGTGTTTATCTTTGGATGAAAGCATTATAATTGTAATTTCCAAAAGAATAATAAAAAGAAACTCAAACCACCACCGTAAGGTGGTGGCCGCCGCCGTGAGCCGCCATTAACCACCACTACCCGAGGTGGTCGTGGGTGGTGCCCCACTAGCAAAACCCTAATGGACCTAGCAAAACCCTAATGGGCTTAAAGAATAATTTTGGACTTGGTATTGGGCCTATTGGGTTGGAAACGCTAATTAGGGTTTAGAAAACCCTAATATTGGATTTATAGGCTTGGACCTATCGGGACCCACATTTGGGCCATTTTAATGGAATTGTGTATTAAGCCCGACTTCACCATATGATATACCTAGTAGAGTAATGGACTTAATGGATTAAGTCCTTAATGGGTTAAGTGAGAAACACCTAACCCTAATTGTCATTTTATGTGAAACACTAGTTTCACTTGGGCTTTGCGTTGGGCCTTTCTTTTGGGCTTTGGTAATTGGGTTATTAATGGACCATCCAAGAACAAGCAAATGGACTAGAACAATTTAATGGGCTTTAGGGTAAGGCCCATATGAGGGTTTGGGCCCAATTTGGAAAATTGGGCCGTAAATGGGCCATAATTTGGGCCTTGATGATTATATGATATTGGGCCATTGGAAATGCCAAGTGTTTGGACTGGACTAAGTAGTTGGGCCTTTAATTATGACCATGTAAAGGTTTGGGCCCACTTTGGAAATTTGGGCCATATGTTAGGCTTTGGCCCATTACTTGACTTTTCGGCCTTTGGAGTGTGATTTGGACCTAGGGCTTGGAACCCAATTATTAATTGGGTGTTGTTTGATGTTGGCAGTTCGGGAATCTGTCAACCAGCAGCTGGAGTTTCATCCGCGGGACTTCAGCAGTGCCAGGTGAGTTATCCTCACTATATCAACAACGTCTAAGGCACCAAGGCCGGCCCTTTGGATTGTTATTCTGGTTATAGTATGCTTGTATGCTGTTATGAACTGTTAAGATCGGTATACTGGTAGATAAGATGTTGTATGCTGTTATGATCTGTTAGATCGGTATCCTGGTAGATAGGATGTTGTTACGCTATTATGATATGTTAGATTGGTATCCCGGTATATAGGATGATGCTATGTTAGTGACCTGGTTAGGTCGGTATCCTGGTTATAGGATGTTGCTATGATTGATGATTTGTTAGATCGGTATGACTGTTATATATATGCAAGAGTATGATATTTATGTACACATGTTTGTTTGATTTGGGGTTGGGTTGAGGCGATCCTGCTTTGTGCTGAAGGCCAACATACTCAGGGCGGCTCGGATAGACTGAAGGCCCTGCAAAGGGATTCAGTCAGACTGAAGGCCCGGCGAGCGGTCCGGATAGGCTGTAGGCCCTGCGAGGCGGTCAAGACGTATCGACTGCTCGGAGAGCGGTCCAGATAGACTGAAGGCCTGCGAGGCGGTCCTGTCAGGCTGAAGGCCCAGTATGCATGTTGTTCTGTATTTGTTATATGATATGGTTATATTGTATGGCGTTGGTATTTTGGGGAAACTCGCTAAGCTTCGGGCTTACAGTTGTAGATTATGTTTCAGGTACTTCTGATGATCGCGGGAAGGCGAAGGCGGGATCGTACAGCTCCTCATATCTCATTATTTTATGATTTGATTCTGGGGATACTCTGATGATTAAACTATTTTGAAAACAAACTGTAATAACTTAATGGTTTAAATGTTTTAAAAAGTTTTAAATTGGCTTGAATTTTTGGGATGTTACAAGTTGGTATCAGAGCCTTGGTCTGAGTGAATTGGAGGAACACTCGTGTGAATCCAGTCTCAAATCAAGGAAAGATTTTCAAAATGATTTCTAAATGGTTTTCAAAATAAGTGAAAGAGGATGCAGGGTGTACGATCAGCCGGAGCCAGTAAGTAGACCCCAAAATACCATACAGTTATTTGATATTGTGATATGTTAGAACAACATGTTAGTACTAGGCTAGGGATCTTCAGGAATTGCATGATAGAATTTCCTGATTACATGATGCCTGCTAGCCTAGGGTTTTCCTTATATGAGATTGACATCATTACTGTAGTTGCTTGTGTATGTATCACGACTGTACATAATTACGATCTTATAGCCTGAGAATGTTTGATTTGGCCTTATGTTCTGTTCTTGTTGATTAGGGACTTAGGGTAGGATCAGATATTCGAAAGCCTATAGGGTCCAGCGTTATGTATGGCTAGCATACACTAGTGCTACAGGGTTGGTGGAAGTTTCATGGATGGGTGGGTTGTGAGAGGCTAGGAGGCCAGTTATGTGATGTTAGCATTCCTTTAGGAGTGAGGATTGAGCGCTCGCGATGTTTATGTATATTGTTAGGGTGTTGTGGTGATACTTGAGACAAATATGGGTAGGTGTGGAAGGTAGTATGGGCCCGTACTACTGAAAGCACAGGACCCATACGCTTATCAAGGAAGTCACAACCCCTAGGGTTTGGTTGGGAGTTGGTCCCCTGTCATTATATGGATTAACAAAGATCTTTCTGGTGTCTTACCAGAATGGTGGTTACGAGACGTCTTGAAACCGGATCCAGGTTAGGATTGGGAGCTGGCAGCCAGGATAGGCCAGCATTGTAAGAGGACCGTGTCAGTGAGATCATCCGGGAGGAGGTGATCGAGTTTGTCTGGGGACACTTACCGGAGATGTTTGGGTCTATTAAGATCGCCATGGTTGAGTATTTCGACGAGCGCTATGCAGCCATTGTTGAGACGGTTGCCGCAGCAGCTTCCACAACTGTAACATCGACAGGGGGAGGAGCCAATCCGGCTTTCCAGTATTGGGACTTCGATAACGCGAAGCCCCGACCTTCGGTAGGTTTTAGGTCCCGGTTATAGCCATGAGGTGGCCATCCGATGTAGAGGGATGTTTCTTCACATGTTCATGTCCTACTGACGAGAAGGTCAGGCACGCTCTGAACCTGCTGAGGTTCGGGGCGAAGGACTGGTGGGAACGTGTTACTGGGACGTATTCCGATGAGCAGAAAACTGTAATTACTTGGGATCAGGGAGATGTTCGATACTCGATACATTCTGCGGGTTGAGCGGGAGAGTCTACAACATGATTTCTAGATTTGAGGCTTTGGGGGTTTTGCTCGAGGCCGAAATGTGAGTCGTGAGGACTCTAGAAAGGAGTGATGATTATGTTCAGCTGGGGTTTTGAAGCTGGAAGTAGAATGGTTAATTGGTGGATCGAAATGTCGTTTTATAGGGAAAGGATTGTGCCCTTTCAATTTTCGAGCTCGAAGGAGTGAGCAGACTTGGGACCCCAGGATCAGGTTGTGATCCAGCTCGGGTCAGTTAGTCGCAGGAGTTGGCGACAGTATTTCAAAGCTGGTGAGCGCAGGTGGGTCGATGTGGCATGAGTATCTTGTGAGGCGTACGCGATTACAGTTCCGACCCATAGGAGCTAAGATCCGATTCACCTTGGATCTCTTGCATCTGACGGTAAGGATTGATTCTACGGTCTACGACACTTTTGGGCAGTGGCGGAGCCAGACTCAAAGCAAAGGGGTATCCCAATTTTTTTTCCGGGTATCACCGCAACAGCTGAGCATGGGGCGGGTCGGGTCAGTTTTGACCTAAAATTGAACCAAAAACCGACAGCCACGATTTTGAAACTTTTAAAACCAAACCAAACTCAAACCCATCAGTTCGGTGTTACGGTTTTCAGCTTGTACATGGGTTTCCGGGTTTGGTTTTGGTATTAAACTCAAACCTTAACAGAATCCTTAGCTAACTTTAAGTCTTGTTATATAAACATAAAGTTGAAGTATCTTTTGATACTTGAATCAATGTGGGACTCAAAGTTGATATAAAATGAATCATGAGGATAACAAGTTTTTATAATAGATGAAAATAACTGAGTTTACATGTGTTTGGCGATGTGGGATAGAATAGCTTGGAAATTAAAAGAGAATAGAATAGCTGGAAAAATAAAAGAAATATAAACAAAGGATTTGTAAGGAGCAAGAATTGATCTTGAGACCTTTGTTTCAATAACCCAACACCTTAAACAGTAGACTAGCTATTTGTTTGTGTTTATAAGTGAAGGGTTGCATATATATACACTACAAAAAACGAAAATTTTCTAAAAAAATTACATTACCGAAATTTTTTTGAGGCGTATCCCGGGCTACCCCGGGATACCCCTTGGATCCGCCTATGCTTTTGGGGATTGGATTCAGCGGTAATGATTCGGTATGGGCGGTCTGTCGGGGGTCAGACCATCTTGAGACTACATATGTCAATGATTCGTTCATCTGTGGATTTTAGGGCCTTACAAAGGGTAGTCGGATACCCTCGGAAGGCCAAGACGTGTAAGGAAAGGTAAGGAATGATTTCGAGGACGAAATCTAATTTAAGTGGGGGAGAGTTGTAACGGCCCCTTTATTAAGTAGATAAATAAATAAAGTAATGAACAAATAGTAGCCCTAAAATAAATAATTATATATCAAAGGTGGGCCTGGAAGAGCTAATTGTCATAATTTTAGAAGTCGGGGGTTAAAAGTGTAAGTTCCGGACTCAGATTATAAATATTTATGAAGACAGGGGCTCCGTTGTAATTATTTGGAATTAATTTAAAAGGAAATGAGGTGGAAGGGCTGAATATGTCATAATTAAGATATTGGGGGTTGTTTGGTAGATTTTTGTACCTAAGATGTAACGGATTTTAATGCTGAGGGTTTAAATGGTAAATATTGGCCTTACTTTGAAATGAAATTGTGGAATCAGGGGTAAAAGGGGTAATTATTGGATTAAATTTGAAACGATCCCATGGCGAGGGACCAGGATTGTAATTATGGGAAAGTTGTAATAAGGACCGGGTGTATATATATATATATATACATATATATATATATATATATATATATATATATATATATATATATATATATATATATATACCGATGACTCATTTGTAAACCCTAACCCTAAAGAAGTGCCAGCCGCCACCCCTCCACTCCTCCAGCCGCCATCACCAGCTTTCCCTCTTGTGCTCCGACCAGATGGAGTTCCGACGCCGCCACCTACTGCCGTTCCAGTCGTTGGATTGCCGCCGCAACAGCCAAGCCGCCGGAGGCGTCGTGCACCAGAAGGAGCCACCGAAGTCCGATGAGGGAAGCTATGGGCATCGTCGTTACGTGGGCCGTGAACGAGTCGCCTTCCCGGCTCACGACTCCTTCTTCATTTCTTGCTGGCATTTCACCAAGTCGTTGTGGTCGTTGCACCGCTTCAGTGAGACGGAGACCGCCGCCGTTGCTGCTGCCGTAAGAGCCGCTGTTGTCGCCGATGGTGCTGCTGCTGCCGTCGTTATGCACCACCCAGTTGTGGTTGCGTCCCAATTCCGAACAAAGACGAGTTGGGGAGTGTTGCTGCTTGTCGGGGAAACGAAAGAAGCCGCCGCCACCACCGTGAGGTGGTGGCTGCCATCCCAAAATGATTTCTAACGCCGCCTTGAGCCACCAGGTGGGTGGCTGGAGCATTGTATGCAGTTTGAAGTATATGAGTGTGTGATTTGTTTAGCCGGAAAGTCGTGAATAGCCACTGCCACCACCGTGAGGTGGTGGCTGCCGCCAAGCGCCACTGTCGGCCACCACGGTGTGGCTGTGTGTGTGTGTGTGCGTTTATGTTAGTTAGTGCGTGTGTTTATCTTTGGATTAAAGCATTGTAATTATAATTTCCAAAAGAATAATAAAAAGAAACTCAAACCACCACTGTAAGGTGGTGGCCGCCGCCGTGAGCCGCCATTGACCACCACTACCCGAGGTGGTAGTGGGTGGTGCCCCACTAGCAAAACCCTAATGGACCTAGCAAAACCCTAATGGGCTTAAAGATTAATTTTGGACTTGGTATTGGGCCTATTGGGTTGGAAACCCTAATATTGGATTTATGGGCTTGGACCTATCGGGACCCATATTTGGGCCATTTGAACGGAATTGTGTATTAAGCCCGACTTCACCATATGATATACGTAGTAGAGTAATGGACTTAATGATTTAAGTCCTTAATGGGTTAAGTGAGAAACACCTAACCCTAATTGTCATTTTATGTGAAACCCTAGTTTCACTTGGGCTTTGTATTGAGCCTTTCTTTTGGGCTTTCGTAATTGGGTTATTAATGGGCCATCCAAGAACAAGAAGATGGACTAGAATAATTTAATGGGCTTTAGGGTAAGGCCCATATGAGGGTTTGGGCCCAATTTGGAAAATTGGGTCGTAGATGGGCCATAACTTGGGCCTTGATGATTATATGATATTGGGGCATTGGAAATGCCAAGTGTTTGGACTGGACTAAGTAGTTGGGCCTTTAATTATGACCATGTAAAGGTTTGGGCCCACTTTGGAAATTTGGGCCATATGTTGGGCCACGAACCCGAGCAATTAGGGTTTTTCTCAGCAGCACTGACTCGGCGAGTCAGATACCCGACTCGTCGAGTCCATTCATTAAACACGTCACCAAGTCGCGATCCCACTCAACGAGTTGAGGCACCAACTCGTCGAGTCCACCCAAAATTCTTAAAATAAATGCTTAAATTAATATACCTAGAAACCAGATCTTACAATTCTCCCCCACTAGAATTAGACTTCGACCTCAAAGTCTTGCTCTGCAAATAGCTCGGGATACTGCTCTCGCATCTCTGACTCCGGCTCCCAAGTTAGATCGGACCCCTTCCGATGTTGCCACTGGACCTGAACCAGGGGCACTTCCTTGTTCCTCAAAACCTTCACCTTCCGATCTATAATCGCGATCAGCCTCTCGATGTAATTCAGGCTCGCATCCACCTGAATGTCCTCTAGTGGTACCACTGTCGTCTCGTCAGCCACACACTTCCGCAACTGGGACACGTGGAAGGTGTTATGTATCTGACTCAACTCTTCAGGAAGCTCCAAACGGTAAGCTACCTTCCCCACTCTGGCGGTCACTCTGAAAGGACCGATGTATCGGGGTCCCAGCTTTCCCCGTTTTTTGAACCGGATCACCCATTTCCATGGGGAAACTTTCAGGAGTACAAAATCTCCGACCTGAAACTCGAGCTCGGATCGTCGCCTATCCGCATAACTCTTCTGGCGACTCTGGGTTGTCAGTAACCTCTGTCTGACCTGTTGAATCTGCTCCGTCATCTTTCGTACTATCTCAGTGCTGCCCATAACTCTCTGCCCCACCTCTCCCCAATAGATGGGGGTACGACACCTTCTCCCATACAGGAGCTCAAAGGGAGGCATACCAATGCTCGAGTGATGGCTATTGTTGTAAGAAAACTCATCCAAGGGTAGGTATGTGTCCCAACTCCCACCGAAGTCCATAACACATGCTCGAAGCATGTCCTCGAGCGTCTGAATCATTCGCTCGCTCTGTCCGTCTGTCTGTGGGTGGTAGGCAGTACTAAAATGCAATCGCGTTCCCAACTCCTCATGGAACTTCTTCCAGAATCTGGAAGTAAAATGCACATCCCGATCCGACACTATGGACGTCGGCACTCCATGCCGAGCTACCACCTCTTGCACATAAATCTCAGCCAGCCTCTCAGCAGAAGAGCTCTCACTAATAGCAAGGAAGTGAGCACTCTTCGACAACCGATCCACAATCACCCAGATCGCGTCAACTCCACGCGCCGTTCTCGGTAATTTGGTGATAAAGTCCATCGAAATATGTTCCCACTTCCACTGGGGAATCTCCAGGGGCTGTAATGGACCATGCGGACGCTGGTGCTCTGCCTTGACCCGGCGGCAAGTCAAGCACCTCTCAACTATCCACGCGACATCCCTCTTCATACAAGGCCACCAATAATCTCTCTTCAGATCCAAATACATTTTAGTGGCCCCGGGATGGATCGAGAATCTCAATCTGTGCGCCTCCTCCATCAGTATACGCCGAGCCCCGCCTGTATAGGGCACCCAAATCCGCCCTCGGAAGGTCATAAGTCCTCGTCTATCCGTCACAAACTCAGACACCTGTCCAATCACCCGCTCCCTCTTGCGGTACTTCGGTTTCACAGCCTCTGCGTGGGCCTCTCGAATGATATCCAATACCGGAGTCATCACTGTCATCCTCATGCATATATCCCGAATCGGGGCACTCTCTGATCTGCGGCTCAGGGCGTCGGCTACCACGTTAGCCTTTCCCGGGTGATACAAGATCTCACAATCATAGTCTTTCACTACATCTAGCCATATTCTCTGACGCATATTCAGGTTAGGCTGATCCATAAGATACTTCAGGCTCTTGTGGTCTGTGTATATGATACACCGAACCCCGTATAAATAGTGACGCCAGATCTTGAGGGCGAACACCACCGCCCCCAACTCCAAATCGTGGGTGGGATACCACATCTCATGAGGCTTCAGCTGCCTCGAAGCGTATGCTATCACGTGCCCTCTCTGCATGAGCACTGCACCCAACCCAGATATAGATGCATCACAGTAGACTACAAAGTCCTCCATCCCCTCAGGAAGGGCTAACACCGGAGCTTCGCACAATCTCTGGTGAAGAGTCTCAAATGAGGTCTGCTGCTCGGGACCCCAAGTAAAAGTAACGCCCTTTCGGGTAAATCTGGTGAGTGGAAATGCAATCTTGGAGAAATCTCTGATAAATCTCTGATAGTAGCCCGCCAATCCCAGAAAACTCCTGATCTCGGTGGGCGATCTCGGCACATCCCAACCCATAACAGCCTTAATCTTGGCCGGATCGACCAAAATCCCATTCTGATTAACGAGGTGCCCCAAGAACTGGACCTCTCGTAACCAGAAATCGCACTTGGAGAATTTGGCATAAAGCCTCTCCGATCTCAATACTTCAAGACTCTCTCTCTCAAATGCTCCTCATGCTGCTCTCTGGATCTCGAATATACCAAGATATCGTCAATAAACACGATCACCGATCGATCCAACATAGGCCTGCACACCCGGTTCATGAGATCCATGAACGCTGCTGGTGCATTGGTGAGCCCAAAAGGCATCACCACGAACTCGTAATGCCCATAACGAGTCCTAAATGCTGTCTTCTGAACATCCTCGTCACGCACCCTCATTTGATGATACCCAGATATCAAGTCAATCTTCGAAAACCAAGAAGCACCCTGCAACTGATCGAACAAATCGTCGATCCTCGGTAGTGGATAACGGTTTTTGACCGTCAACTTGTTCAACTCCCGGTAATCAATGCACATCCGGTGTGAACCATCCTTTTTCTTAACAAAAAGGATCGGTGCTCCCCACGGCGAACTACTCGGCCGGATAAAACCTTTCCCCAACAACTCTTGGAGCTGTGAGGACAACTCCTACATCTCTGACGACGCAAGGCGGTACGGTGCCTTGGCGATAGGCGCCGCCCCCGGAATCAAATCAATACGAAACTCCACCTGCCTCTCAGGAGGCACACCCAGCAAATCCTCGGGGAAAACATCTGGAAATTCATTCACGATCGGAACATCAGCGATAGAACTCGGTCTCTCAGTAGCAACTCGTGTATCCATCACATACGCTACAAAACCTCTACAACCCTGCTGTAGACTCTGTCTCGCCCTGGCCGCCGAACAAAATGCAGACCCAGATCGGGTACCCTCACCATATACTTTAAGCACTCCCCCACTAGGGTCTCGAATGGTCACCAACTGACGCTCACAGTTGATCACCGCTCCAAATCGACTCAACCAGTCCATGCCCACAATGACACAGACATCCCCCATCGCAATCGGTATCAGATCTATCGAGAACTCAACACCGGAAATCTCAAGTATACATCCCCGAATCACATCAGTAGCAAAAACCGCGCGCTCGTCGGCTATGGAAACTCGCAGAGGTCTACTCAACGCCTCCTGTCGGATGCTGATGTGACGGCTAAATGCTAACGACACAAAAGATCGCCTCGCACCCGAGTCAAATAACACTAAAGCAGGTACATTACTCACAAGAAAAGTACCTACGCATACCACAATATAAGCACAACGTATCCTAACAATAGAATAAGTAAAAGAGTACATACCAGCCACAACATCAGGTATTGCGCGGACCTCCTCCGCTGTCAGCTGGAAGGCTCTCCCGCGAGCCCTCGGTACGTCGGCCTTTACTGGCCGACTCTCAGTAGCTCGTGCAGTAGCAGGGGAAGATCCCTGTGCTGATCCCTGTAGCAGCTGCGGGCACTCGGCCTTTCGGTGGCCAGTCTGATTGCAGTGAAAGCAGACCATGAACCCCTTGGGGCAATCCTTGGCTATATGTCCCTCCTTGCCACATTTGTAGCAAGCGCCTGCTCGACATATCCCCTCATGTCTCTTGCCGCACTTCCCACAAGTGCGGCCCTTCTGGCCTCCAGATCTCAAATCAGCGGGCTTTGCCCGCTTGGCTGCCGGCTGAGACTGTGTCGGACGCCTATCCCTCCTCTGAGACTTCGTATCCTCCCTGGCCTGAGTCTCCAGCTCAATCTCCCTCTTCCGAGCATTTTCCTGGAGCTCAGCAAATGTCCGGTATGTCGAGTTCGCCATGAACTCACGAATGTCTCTCCTCAATATGCTCAGATAACGGCTCATACGTGCCTGCTCAGAAGACACGTGTTCAGGGCAAAACAATGCCCTCTCATGAAACATCCTCGTGATCACCGTCATAGACTCAGTCCCCTGCTTGAGGGACAAGAACTCCTGGTCCAACCGTTCCCTCTCCACCGGGGGAACGTACTCGTCTCGAAACATAGCGGTGAACCTCTCCCAAGTCACCGCGGTAAGCTCTGCAGTAGTAAAGTCAGCTGTCACAAACTTCCACCAGTCCTTCGCTCCCAAGCAAAGCTGGTTCAGCGCGAACCGTACCCTTCAATGTCACAGATCTATCTCATCGCCGCAATCGGATCCTGAGTCCCATCGAACTCAAGTGGCTTCGTGTTGCTAAACTCCCGGTACAGCAACGAGTCATTTCCCTGTGGCCTGGCAGCAGCGACGGCTGCAGTGGCTGCAGCAACAGCAACCTCGGTAAGAACATCATATCGCTCATCAAATGTCTCAATCAACGTGGTCTTGATAGACCCAAACATCTCTGGTATCTCAGCTCGAATGGCTGCGACCACCTCCTAGTGAATCAACCTACGAATCTCCTCATCACTGGTACCGCTGGTACCACTGCCTCCTGGGTTGTGGCGCGTACCCACCATGATGTCTCTGAAACACAACATAAATAATCAGAGACTCGACCGAGATTACTCACACTCGATCACTCGCTCCTACTTGTCCTCTAGCACCCTAAGGATTCTTACTTGGGCTGCTCACTGATCCGGTGTTTCCAATAGTACGGGCCCAATACTACCTTCCACACCGCATCTGTGTTCATCCCAATTCCTCCTCCTAGGATCCTAGCTCACAAGCACTCTATATCTCGTCATACATCGACTACTATCATAGAAGATCTATCATGAACTCATTCCTGCTCCCTATTTGTACTCAAGCAAATCTCAGATAGCAAACCCCTAGGCTAAGGCATCACAAATCAGGCCATTCTAGTCTTAAATTATGAAATACCTAGCCTACTCTCTAGCATGCATAACGTATATCATAACAGCTCGTAACACATAAAGTAAGGGTATTTTGGAAAATCACAGTTCGGGCGTTGGCTGATTGTACACACTGATCCTTTCCGCTTTTTCTGGAAATCTTTTACTCTTTTTAGAAAAATTGTTTCTTTTTGAAAACTTTTCTCAAATCCTCTTTGAGTCCAGATATGCCCGAAGGTGTATCTGAATCCCTCAAACCAAGGCTCTGATACCAACTTGTAACACCGTAAATTTTCAACCCAAAATTTTCATTTTTAATACTCATAAAACATATGTCTCATCATTAATTCTCAAAATCAATCAACAAGTTTTCAAAACAATTATTCAAATCCAGGATCCACAAACATAGCTCCATAACAAGGGTGTGTGTACAATCACGCCGGTGCCTTCCCGCGATCCTCTGAGGTACCTGAAACACATAACTCATAACACGGTAAGCACGAATGCTTAGTGAGTTCCCCAAAATACCACGCACATATAATTAGCCACTCGATGCTATAACTCTACGAGACCTTCCGGTCAATGTGTCTCAGTGGGACCCTCCGGTCCCACACATCTGGTAGACCTTCCGGCCCTACCCATGATTACCTTCCGGTCCTAGCTCGGTTGACCTTCCGGTCCAAACTCTGATGACCTTCCGGTCCAAACCATGCAAACATATACATATCACATATATCACATAACACTCATAAACGCATAAGACCTTTCGGTCACACATAACTACCACTCTAGGTAAGGTTTAGTGAGAAGACTCACCTCGTAAGATAGCTAGTAAAAGTCTCGTGCCCGAAATCCTCGGTCTAGCCTCCGCCTATCACAAATTAATATGTCTAATTAATATTCTACTCTTATCTCTGAAAAGTGGGTAGAAGACCATCCTACCCTTCCCTGACCTCTTTCACTCATTTTGACCAAACCCTAAGGTCAACGGAATTCAACTCCAGTCAACGGTCCAACTTTGACCAGACTCGTAGAGTGCACGCGGGAGACTCGTCGAGTCCAGTCGATTCATGGCAACCCCAACAAGCTCCAACTTGACAAGCTAACCCCTAACTCGACGGGTCACCATCTGACTCAGTTCGGCAGGACAACACCCTGGACTACTCGCCGAGTCAGCGGCTCGACTCGGCGAGACTATTAAGACTCTTTTGCATTCAGTCGATTTAGTGCAAGATACTATCCCAAACTTCAGATCTATGCACTAAAGGCTCATTAATCACATAAAGGTTCGACCTTTATGACCATGCATCACTCATCTAGCTCTATATGGCAAAATAACCCTCATAATGGTGTCTTAAGCTCAATATTCTTATGTGACTGCATAAAGTTGGGTTCTTGGGACTCTCTGGACCTCTCAAGGTCCAGATCTGATGTCTAAGCCTCAAAGGGACATCACATATTTCATAACTCAACTTAAAAGAGGGTAAAGAAACCCTAAATTCATGAGACCTACTAATCAAACGAAAACGGGTATGAACTCATACCTTTACAGCAGCCTTGAATGAAATAGTGAAAGATCTGAGCCCCTTCTAGATAGCTAAGCTTGAACCCTCTCCTTCTTCCTTGCAAGAATGCACCAAAATGAAGAAATTAGCTCCCACTCTCTCTCTAAGCTCTCTGGATCGATTAGGGTCTCTTAAGGGAAAGTGTGGCCGCAAATGAAGGCCATAAGAGCCTTTAAATAGGCCACAAACCCGAGCAATTAGGGTTTTCCTCAGCAGCGCTGACTCGGCGAGTCAGATACCCGACTCGTCAAGTCCATTCACTAAACACGTCACCAAGTCACGATCCCACTCGACGAGTTGAGGCACCAACTCGCCGAGTCCACCCAAAATTCTTAAAATAAATGCTTAAATTAATATACCTGGAAACCGGATGTTACATAGGAGCTGATTGGACTCGAACTGGGACAAATGGTTTAAGCTATGGAGGCCCAAACCTCAAAGAGGCCACATTCAGGAACCACCTGCGCAACAGCATGCGGGTCGCGCACAGCACTGCAGGGGCAAATTCGGAATTTCATTTGGAAGGCTATTTGAGGAAGGTTGGTGTCCATCTTTTGGAGAGTCTTGGACATCCGACTTTTTAGCATTCTCTCTGGAGTTTTGAAGACTTTTGAAGGCCAATAACACCTCAAGAACATCATCTTTTTACCTCTTGATTCTTGTTAAATGTTTGGTACAATATTCTCTAACTTTGTTTCTTTGAGTTTAGTCATGCTTGGCTAAACTAATCTTGGTTGACTTTTGTTGAATCCTTTTAACTTTTGTTGAATATTGAAGAATCCATGAACTTGTTCTTAAATCTTTATGGGAATGTTTTGTGTTTTAACATCTTATCACTACTTGTATGTTTTTATTCATGAGTTTAAATGTGTTTGTGGTGATTAGTTGGCTAATTTCTTGATTAAGTAAAGGATCCTCAAATTAGCAAGCAACAAATGATTTTTGTGTTGTTTTTGCTTCACACAATCATAAAAACATTTCCTCCAACATGGTAGTGAAAGCATTTGACTCCTCTTGGATTTGGTGACTTTTTGGTTCTTAATGCTAGTTGACTTTCACTAATTACATGCTTAATGGAAATTGTGACTTTGACTAAGGAAATTGTTATGAGCTTTTCTAACCATTTTAACAACTAAGAAAAGTCTAAGTAATCTAAAGCTACTTGGATTACTATAGCCAAATTAAGGATTTAAATCAAGTATTGCACCATTGGATTCTAATGATATGTTCATCAAAAGTCAAAGTGAGGAAACCTTAAGTCAACCATCATTCCCTTATTGATTTTACATCAAATTCTTATTTTTGTTGAATTGTCCATTTAAATCTTAGTTTAATTATAGTTTTATTTCAAGTATTTTAAAAGACCACCCCCCCCCCTTTTTAATTTATTGTCATTTTACAAGTATTTTTACAAAGAGATTTTTCATAGAGTTATAAAATTGAACCAATCTCCGTGGATTCGATCCCTTTACCACTATACATTGTTTTAGTGTGTAATATTTAGGGTTATTAATTTTGTTGGCCTCGACAACCACCAAAATTTGGCGCCTTTGTCGGGGATTGGTTTATATTTAATCAGTTTGTTTCTCTATGCCTAGATCTCATTGTGCAGGTACTCTAGTTTAATACTCAAAAATTGAAAAAAAAAAGTATGGTTCGGAAATGAACACTCCTTGCATTGAAGATAAACTTTCTGAGCTAGCTCAGTTAGTTATGATGATTGAACGTGACCAAAGTGTGCAACACATGCCTCTTATTTGTGATTTTTGCGCTCAAAATGGACATCATTCCGACATGTGTCCATATTTACAAGGAGAATGGGAAGAAGTGCAAGATAAGGGAAGCTACTACCGGTCAAACCAATGGAGTTATGATCAGCCTCAACATGATCAATGGTGGGACAACAACCAAGTTTGGGGAAATAACCAATACCAAAACTCATACCAAGCTTGGGTAAATAACCAATACCAAGCAACTCCACAGTCACAACAACCTTATCCTTACCCTCCTCAAAAAACTGAAGCACCAAGCATGTCCTTAGAGGACATTATGAAAAGCGTTGCCACTTCTACCCAAATTTTCCAGGAAACAACCCAAGTTAGCCTTAAAATCTTAGAGCAACAAATAACACAACTTGCTCAATCAATTAGTATAATGGAAGCTCAAGACAAACTACCATCCGAAGAGAGCCTATCTCATAGCGCCTATTCCACTCCTTTGAAAGATGAGAAAAGTTTTGATGGCCCAAGAGTGTTATATGAAGAAGAGGAAGAAGAAGGAAGAGTAGAAGAGGCTGTAAAAAAAGGAGGAAGAAATTGAGAATGTTGTCAATGAAACTGTAAAGGAAGTAATAAGGGTTAACGAAAGAGAGGTTGAGCCACACACTACCATTGAGAAACTAACTCCAGTTCTAGAACAACCACAAGATCTGGAAACGATAAATCTGTCGGGCCCTTCAAAGGATACGTATCCCGAGAAAGAAGACGCCCAAATGGTCACCTACTCAACCACCATGTCAAAGAGGGAAGAGTTGGTCACCTTACTGAACAAGTACAAGAAAAAATATGGTTGGATGATTGCTATTATCAAAGGTCTAAGTCTGGTATGGTTCTCTCGTAAAAGGAAAGTCAAATACAAGAAAAGAGTCCCAATGGAGGTTTGGAAATTAAAAAATATAGACACGGGGAAAATTTGCAACGTTAATAGACATCAATTAAAGCCGTTCTATGAAGGTTTTGATTCAAATGTCCAAGATTTCATCCATTTGGACGCCCCAATGTGTTAAAGTGAAGTTTGGAGGCGTCTCGCCAAAGACGTTAAAGAAGGGCATTTTTGGAAAGCATTGTGTTTTCGTGTCTTTGAATTCGAATAAAGAAGTTTTGAAGATGTTTTGATGTTTCTTTTGGAGTTATCTTTGAATAATTATGTGTTTCCATATATTCGGGGCCTTCCGATCCAAGAAAATGCGAAGAAACGAAGAAAAATGAAGCAAAAATGAAGATCAGGATCAGCGGGTTGCGCGACCACCGTGTTGTTGCGCGGGTGGGTTGCGCAGGTGGGTTGCGCGGCCAGGTGTGATGAAGCGACATTGGCCCAAGACTTAACTGCAAGGTCTGCGCGACCCGCGTGCTACTCTGCGCGACCCGCGCACTGTGCTGGGCTATTTGGGCTATTTTTGGCTATTATTTGACCAGGTGTTGACCAAAGGTTTTAATGAGTTGACCTTTTGACTTTTCTTGACCAACATTGACCGAAATTGACCATTGTTGACCCATAGATTAAAATGTTCAGCTTCCCTTCTTCTTCATTTAACCATCTTGACCTCCCACTTCATTCCTCTCAAGAACATAACCTTCCAATACCCACCTCGCCAAAAAAAAATCAAGATTGTCGGAGTTTCTACCGGTCGGAATTTCACGAAACCACCGCCTTAGACACTTTCCACCTCCCGATCCTCCGATTTAGGTCATTTCTGTCCTTACCTTAAGCATTGAGGACAATGCTTGTTCTTAAGCTTGGGGTGGGGCATTTCCTTTTCCTTTTATTTTTTCATGCATTTTTAGTTAGGTTGCATATCATTTTAGTTTTAGGCTAATTCTCATTCATTTTTTTTTATTTTATAAAATTCCAAAAAGATTTTATTTTCTTCTTTTCTACTTTCTATTTTTGCATAACATTTAGCTTAGGGCATTAGCATTCATGCATTTTTGTTGCCTGTTTATTCTAACCCCCTTGGATACCATGGAACAGGCTCATAGTACGTTATTGTATCATTATTGGTCCAAGATCTTGTTGCTATCTCACCCATCGAACCGGGACCACTAGCTGCAGTTTGGGACTTCATACTTGGGATCAGATGCTGGAGCTTAAAGGGGTAAGTGATCATGGCCAGATAGTTTCATGAAGAATTATGCATGCAATACTAAGAACTGTAGGATATACTATGGCAATTGATGTTCTTAGCATTGCGGTCCATACCACCGAGAGGATCACACTTGATCATGTTTGAACCGTTAGGATTAAGCACTGGTGCTTGTCCCCGAGTAGAATCTATATCCGGTCTCCTTGCATCACTATATTTTTTTTTGCGACTTTTTAGGATTTTAGAGAGTCTTTTAGTCCACATTTGGATATTTTCATTTTCATTATGATTGAAAAAATCACAAGTTTGAAAAGGAGCTTACATCACTATGCTCCACACATGGTCATTTTCAATATTTATACCATTCGGATTATTATTATCTCTCGGTTCCACTTACATACTTTTGGGAACCAAATTTTGAGTCAAAAGTTTTCTTGATCAAAATTTCGATATGTTAGTGCACTACCTTCAAATATATGTTATATTAAAAAAAACGAGAAACTCAAGCAAATTCCAAGCGGCGTTTATCCTAGATCGGCGACCCCAATTTTTTTTCCTACATTTTGGTCACCCGGTGTTTAATTACTTATTTATTTGTTTAGGAATGTTTTGTTGTATATAGATCGAGTTGTTTCTTTTCGCAAATTGGTGATGTTAGAGAGACTGTCGAGTCGGATACTACGGGAGGTTTGGGCCAACACTAAGTGAACTGATTCCTACAACGGTGCCCGAGCGATGAAACTCAATCACACTCGAGAGTGGCCGACAAACGTGAGATCACGCAACTTTCGTGATAAGAGTGTACACTTAAAAGAAGAGCTCCATACGAGCCCGTCCATTTGCTTTCTCCCTACTACAGATGTTCTTCATTATATGCATGTTCCATTGGGGCTACGACTGACCATCCCTCCTTACTCACCTAGAGGAGTTGTCATGGATGTGGTTTTTGGTTCCATTGTCATCGGGTGAAAAATTCGTGTGATAATAGCAAGATCAATTCTGACCATGTTGACTAACGGTGATCAGGCTCCACGGTTCTGTCCATTCTTTTTATTTATCTTAGGTTAGTTCATCCCGAGTTCATTTTAGTCTTGTCTTACTTGAGGACAAGTAAGGTTTAAGCTTGGGGTGATTTGATAGTTTATTTTATTTACTTTTTTTTATAGTTTATTTTAGCATGTTTCATTCATAATTTAGATAATTTCCATGCATATTTTCCTTTTTTGTTATTTTCTGGCATATTTCGGGTACTTTCTAGTTTCGTGATCTTTATTGCATATTGCATGGAGATTAGTGGAGCGGGAATGTTCGGGATATATGGAACGCGATTGGAATAAGAGGACGTTGAGGATTTTGGGCTTGATGGGTAGTGGAGATGATGTGTGGAGTGAGCTTGATGATTATTTTAAGGCTTGGAGAGAAATAAACTTTAAATTTGCAAGATGTGGGAGTATATTCAAGCGTGCGTAGATTATTAATCGGGCGAGTTTACGAGCTATGGATCATTTGGAGAAGCCAAATTGGGCTTAAATTGAAGAAAACTTGAAGAAAAATGGGCTAGGATCTGATTGAACTCGAACTGGGCCAAATGGTTTAAGCTATGGAGGCCCAAACCTCAAAGAGGCCACATTCAGGAACCACCCGCACAACAGCACGCGGGTCGCGCACAGCACTGCAGGGGCAAATTCGGAATTTCATTTGGAAGGCTATTTGAGGAAGGTTGGTCCCCATATTTTGGAGACTCTTGGACATCCGATTTTTTAGCATTCTCTCTGGAGTTTTGAAGACTTTTGAAGGCCAAGAAAATCTCAAGAACATCATCTTTTTACCTCTTGATTCTTGTTAAATGTTTGGTACAATCTTCTCTAACTTTGTTTCTTTGAGTTTAGTCATGCTTGGCTAAACTAATCTTGGTTGACTTTTGTTGAATCCTTTTAACTTTTGTTGAATATTGAAGAATCCATGAACTTGTTCTTAAATCTTTATGGGAATGTTTTGTGTTTTAACATCTTATCACTACTTGTATGTTTTTATTCATGAGTTTAAATGTGTTTGTGGTGATTAGTTGGCTAATTTCTTGATTAAGTAAAGGATCCTCAAATTAGCAAGCAACAAATGATTTTTGTGTTGTTTTTGCTTCACATAATCATAAAAACATTTCCTCCAACATGGTAGTGAAAGCATTTGACTCCTCTTGGATTTGGTGACTTTTTGGTTCTTAATGCTAGTTGACTTTCACTAATTACATGCTTAATGGAAATTGTGACTTTGACTAAGGAAATTGTTATGAGCTTTTCTAACCATTTTAACAACTAAGAAAAGTCTAAGTAATCTCAAGCTTCTTGGATTACTATAGCCAAATTAAGGATTTAAATCAAGTATTGCACCATTGGATTCTAATGATATGTTCATCAAAAGTCAAAGTGAGGAAACCTTAAGTCAACCATCATTCCCTTATTGATTTTACATCAAACTCTTATTTTTGTTGAATTGTCCATTTAAATCTTAGTTTAATTATAGTTTTATTTCAAGTATTTTAAAAGACCAACCCCCCCCCCCCCCATTTTTAATTTATTGTCATTTTACAAGTATTTTTATAAAGAGATTTTTCATAGAGTTATAAAATTGAACTAATCTCCGTGGATTCGATCCCTTTACCACTATACACTATTTTAGTGTGTAATATTTAGGGTTATTAATTTTGTTGGCCTCGACAACCACCACCTGGTAGATAAGATGTTGTATGCTGTTATGATCTGTTAGATCGGTATCGTGGTAGATAGGATGTTGTTACGCTATTATGATCTGTTAGATCGGTATCCTGGTATATAGGATGATGCTATGTTAGTGACCTGGTTAGGTCGGTATCCTGGTTATAGGATGTTGCTCTTATTGATGATCTGGTAGATCGGTATGACTGTTATATATATGCAAGAGTATGATATTTATGTACACATGTTTGTTTGATTTGGGGTTGGGTTGAGGCGGTCCTGCTTTGTGCTGAAGGCCAACATACCCAGGGCGGCCCAGATTGACTGAAGGCCCTGCAAAGGGATTCATTCAGACCAAAGGCCCGGCGAGCGGTCCGGATAGGCTGTAGGCCCTGCGAGGCGGTCCAGACGTGCCGAAGGCTCAAAGAGCGGTCCAGATAGACTGAAGGCATGCGAGGCGGTCCAGTCAGGCTGAAGGCTCAGTATGCATGTTGTTCTGTATTTGTTATATGATATGGTTATATTGTATGGCGTTGGTATTTTAGGGAAACTCACTAAGCTTCGGGCTTACAGTTGTTGATTATGTTTCAGGTACTTCTGATGATCGCGGGATGGCGAAGGCGTAATCGTACAGCTCCTCATATCTCATTATTTTATGATTTGATTCTGGGGATACTCTCATGGTTAAACTATTTTGAAAACAAAGTGTAATAACTTAATGGTTTAAATGTTTTAAAAATTTTTAACTTGGATTGAATTTTTGGGATGTTACAAATTCCCTAAAGTTCCTAGTTCGCTTAAACTAATGCTTTGATACCAAATGTGACATCCCCATTTCACGGCCTTTTTAAAACTTTTAGTATATGTTTATTTTAAACATTTTTTATTACGGAATTGGTCCCAAAATATCCTTGACATGATATAATATCAAAATCAAGGCATTTCAGAAGATTTTATATTTTAAAAAGCCTGAGATGTCATAACTGATACAAGTACATAAGCATAAACAGGCCTTACATCAATATTTTAGCACCTTACGAACTCCTTCAATCTCTCAACAGATAATTACATTATCTATCAGTACCTTCGTATCACTACATGTGATATACAGAAACTGAGTAGGTCAGGTTAGGAAACCTAGTAAGCACATAGGGTTTTCAACCCACTATATTATAATCTTTAATTATATAATCTTCAACATTTAAATAACTCAGTTACCCCATTCCTATTATTCTCACTTCCTAATCCTACATCTCGAGAGATCCTTTCTAAAGGATCTTTGACAGCAGCCATCTATATTTTCCTAAGTAATTAGGTACAATAGTATGCCAATACTTTGGACACCGCACGCCAATTTAATAGTACTTTGGGTAAACATGACAATATGATAGTACTTTGGACAGGCACGACAGTACAATAGTACTTTGGATAGAAACGACAGTATAATGGTACTTTGGATAAGCACGACGGTATAATAGTACTTTGGATAGACACGGCAAGTCATGACTTATTTGTTTCACACAAATCTCACTAACCTATCATAATCATTACCCTACACAGCTCTATCACAACCTATCATTTATTATTTTACACAATCCATTACTACCCAATCATATTATTAAGTATAACATACGATTAGATCAAGTAACAATCATATCATATAGTATGAATATATTAAACACAACAAAAGCGCACATAACATTTAAGCATATAGGATACTTGTATTTATGTGTACATTTGAAAGTAACTATGCACTCACCTGACTCAGGTAGGTGACTGGAGAATTTGGCAACGTTCCGCCACATTCCGTGACTTACCCTCTGATGTGACCTAGATACGAATGTCATTAAGTTTTAGTCTAATATTCCTAGCAACTAATGATAGTCTAGATTCCTTACTAATCTCAATGTTCACATCAAGATCTATCAAGTAATGAACAACCAGGCATGATCATATCAGAAGTAGGGTCCGTTTGGTATACATAGTATACTGTTTGGAAATCCCACTTTAAACACCTCATTACATCCAGCGTAGACATCGTCCCCGTAAGTAGATCAATCAGTAATATGACGTTGGATTTACTGACAAATCTTATTTATAAATTCATAACAACAACTATGAATTTTAAATATAAATTACACTAAAATAATATAGAGTGTAATTTAAATTATAGAGATTCCCTATACAAAAGTCCGTAAATTGCTCTGACAGAGCTTCTACTCGAAGGCTATTACTTTTCGGGCACTTAGGGGTCGCGGGGCTTCGCCGGTATACTAGAAACTAAGGAAATTTGGATATAATGCAGAGAGAACTCGAGGGATTGAGCTATAGGGCTGAGATATGAAAAGCATATACGGAGGCAGATATTTATAGTCAAAAAAATATATGCGCGCCGCACACTCTATCGGGGCGCGCCACACAAATGGTCGGGGCGTTGGCGTATCGTTCTCTGAGTGGTGCCACTTGTCGAGATTTGGGTGGATGTTACATGCGCGGCGCACATCTAGTCTATGTGCGCGGTTGCATGCGAAATTTCTTGTTTTCTTAGAAAATTCATAACTTGCTCATATGAGTTCCATTTTTAACATGTTTTATATCCACATGTAGCTATCGATGGGATCTACAACTTTTATTTAGACTCTATTAGCTAATTTTGACTTTATTTTTAAAGTTATATTTTTAACAGGCTTATATTGTTAAAGTCTGTTAAAAATTCATAACTTTATCGTACGGTATCTGTTCTCGGCTGTCTTTATATTAACATATAGGTGTCGACGAGATATTCAACTATCGTTTAGGATGTTTTTCCTAACCATCGACTGATTTCAATTTCGGTTTCTGAGATGTATACTGGTGCACTGAAATATTAAAAAAATCATAACTTCCTCTATGAAGTTAGATTTGAACGTTCTTTATATGCACACTCTCAGTTTTACGACTACTATGAATTTCATTTAGATTAATTAGGCTAATAAGTAATCTATCAAAAATCCATCTTTTACGATATGCAGAGTCGTGTCGGTTTAATTGCAAAACTTCGAAGAAGCATAGTTTTTTCATACTAAGTCGGATTTCAGCGTTCTTTATATGTACAAAATCCTTGTCGCATATACTATAACTTTGGTTAAGGTTATTTATCCAAAATAATTTTTTATCTACCAAGTCATTTTTAACGCTTATAATTACTATCCCGAATTTGCGGGTGTTACAGTAATAAACGGAATTTGGGGGGGGGGGGGGGTGGGGGTAGAAAGGATGGAGATTTCAAAAGCGTGGGTCGGGGCCGCGGGGGGGGGGTGGGGAGGGGGATGCAACCCGCATCCCATTTGCCTACGTTGACATCCCTAGGAGTTCATGCCCTGCATCTGTCTCCTTTACTACGAATTGTAGTACTTCTTTAGCCCACTATTGGCTCTTCTTTAGTTTCTGGAGTTCTTACTGAAGATTAGGATTTGAGGGCTTCATGGTGTTGGCCGTCTCGCGCTTCTTGCTGACTGGTGAAGAAAACGTCATTTTTTGAAATGGAAAGAAGTTAGAATATATATTGGAATGTGTTTATTTTGCCAAAAACAACCAACTTAAATAGCGAAATCTATATCGTGTAGACGCATATCACTATAACTGACAATGGATTAGAATGCGTAAAGCCTCTACATCGACCAGTTGGTGGAAATTGATCTTGATTGTCTTTTTCAAGATCATAACCACACATTTTCACTAATCATGGGAGTCATTTCTAAAGCCTTACCGTCAACCTACATTTATAGGTTTCTGAATAATTTTAATGGCTTTTATTTTAATGATGTTTCTATAGGCACCCGGTTACATTTTTCTTTTATAATATGATATTTTCAAATTAATATACATTGCATATTGCATATATAACTAGAATATTACGTTTTCCAGATGTTACTCTATCTTAAATTGTCTTAAAATTTATTAATTATTTAATTTTAATGGCTTTTAAATTTCCTAAATAGAATTAAATTAATATATATATTTCACTATAAACTGTCCATTTTATTTTATGTTTTTTAGGAAATTTCTAATTATGAACTGTTTATTTATATTAGTAATTATAGTTTAGAATTAACTTACGGTCTAGATCCAGATCCGTTTTTTTGATATTATTCTACATACAACTAAACTATTTGATTTATAATCAATACTTATATTAAGTACTTCTTTATAGTTCTACGTAAAATATCCTATAAAATCCAATTTGATTTTTGAAAATATGTTTCTCCTAAACTTCACTTGAATCTTCAAAATTTCAAAATGATGGGCTCATTCGGGGGTTTGCAGATCTGGTAGTGGGTGCCACAAGTATGGCAAGCAGGGCCACATTGCCAAGGATTGTAGGCAGCAGACTCCAGCTTCTGGGGTCAGACTATGTTACCATTGTAAGCAGATGGGCCATATGAAGGCCCAGTGTCCCCTACTAGCCGCTCGGCCTGCGCAGGCTCCAGCGCCGGCTACACTGAGGATTACTGACGGGAGTCAGGGTCGAGCAGCAACCCCGAGGGCTCAGGGACGCGCCTTCCAGCTTACAGCAGAGGAGGCCAGGGCAACACCAGACGTGGTTGCTGGTATGTTTCTATCCCTTATCTTACTGGTTATATTTGTTTTACGCTTATGTGTTTGTACCTATGGTTAGGTACGTTTGTTGTTAACTCCTTACCTGCGTTGGTATTATTTGACTCGGGGGCGAGTCAGTCGTTCGTCTCTCAGACATTTAGTAGGGAGTTCAGTGTGCCAGTAGGAGAGCTAGAGTGTCCGTTACGAGTCTCTATCGCCAACGAACACAGGGTTTCCGCGTCTTCGGTCTATCGGGGTTGCGTGTTGGAGATCTTCGGGGTATCTTTCCCGATAGACCTGATTCCATGGGGGAAGTGTGTGTGATCGTGGGTATGGACTGGCTTAGTCGCTTCGGTGCCATGATCGACTACGAGGGCCAGCGGGTGGTAGTTCGTACCCCAAGTTGGGAGAACTGATTGTCTACGGTGAGGGCACCAGACTGGGATCAGGGTTTTTTTTGGCTGCCAGGGATCGACAATAAATCCAGCACGGGTGTGCGGGTTATCTAGCGTTCGTGGTGGATACGCGGGTCAGGGATCAGATTTCAGTTTCAGAGGTTCCAGTAGTTGGGGAGTTTGCTGACGTGTTCCCGGAGGAGTTACCCGGAGTGCCTCCGGAGAGGCAGGTCGAGCTTAGGATCGACGTAGTGCCAGGTGCGGCCCCTATCGCTAAGGCGCCATACCGATTGGCACAACCAGAGATGCTGGAGCTGTCATCGCAGCTGCAGGAATTGTTGGGCAAGCAGTTCGTTCGTCCGAGCAGTCCTCCGTGGGGAGCCCCGATTCTCTTCGTCAGGAAGAAGGATGCTTCACACCAGATGTGCATTGACTACCGGGAGTTGAACAAGTTGATGGTGAAGAACCGTTATCCACTCCCGAGGATAGATGATCTTTTCGATCAGTTGCAGGGAGCATCTTGGTTCTCCAAGATAGACCTGAGGTCGGGGTACCAACAGGTCAGGGTTAGGGAGGAGGACGTGGACAAGACCGCGTTCCGGGCTCGTTATGGACATTACGTGTCACACCCCGTAAACCAGAATGGCGGAATCGTTCCAGGGTGGAGGACGTCATGTATAGCATCACAACCAATGTATAATAGCAATCATAGCAACACAACCATTACAGTGAATACATATATGAAAAGGTTTATATTAGTTTGAAACTTGTTTGGATTACATCAAATAGTATGTAAAATATAAACATAAGACTCTTATTGCTCCAGCTTCTCAAAATCCAGCAGGTACCTATCTACTGATTTCCTGAGAATACAAGCAGTTTTGAAAGAATATCAGCATAAAGCTGGTGAGTTCATAGGTATTTAGTTTTGGTGGAAGAGGTTCTTTGATTCTTTTGAAAAGTGTTCTTCAAGAAAAACCCATATTTTCTTATGAAAAGTAGTGTTGAAAGAGTATCTATTAGTAGAAGGTAAATCATCAGTTTTAGAAATGCCAGTGTTATCCTGGGAAAATCCCATATTTTCCCTAAAAGCAAGTTATCCGTCCTAGAGGTAGAGATGTAAGTTTAGAAATCCCTGATTACTATCAGTGTATATGTGAAGGTAATTTTATTATTAAAAATAAAACAAATGAAGAGTAGAGTCCGTAAACCAAAGTTAGTTTATACTTATTTTGCGAGTCGTATAACCATACTTGATATGACCTAGAGACCTTTATAACGTTCTTCAGGCGTTAAGCTAAATGACATTTGTTCACCCCAGGCGTGCCCGCCTAACTGTAGCAGTTCAGGTGTGAGATTGTTAGTCCCGAATAGACCTATTCACAAATCTCACGCTCTCCCTCCAGGAGACTCTGGTTATACTAAAAGGATTTATCCCTGTACACCTAAGGGTACAGTATTGAAGTAGAGCCTCACAATTCTGTATAATCTTGTTTACCAGCTAGAAATAGTATAAAACAGTAATTATCCTTGAATAAATGTACTTTATACTTCTGAGAAAACATATAACATAAACTAAATCTGCCATAGTTTATATATATTCATCCATGAAATCTGATTTGGTAGAAACTGCCTAGAGGGTTATCCCAAACTATACCCATTATAGTTTATTAGAGTTGTTATGGAAAATGCTTTGTAAAACCTTTCTGAAAGCTATGAGGTTAGATTTCCAAAATAACAGTTTCCCTTATGCTCAACATATTACAAAAGGGATGAAATATACGAGTATGTTATTAAACATGGAAATCGTTGAATTGTATCAATAAGTTTAAAACTTAATAAAATACTTTGAGTTTGGCTTGTATTCCCCCCCCCCCCCTGAAAACATTAAAAATACGGAAAATGTAGGGGTATGAACTCACAGTTTATGTGTGAAAACGTCGACTGGAAACGAAGATCCTCGAGTGGTTGTACTTGGCACTTAACGGAATCCTAATATCAAATAAATACACATATGTATCTAAATTAGCGATTTCGCTATATAAAGTGTTAGAAAACACTTAATTTCGGTTAAGGAATGTTACCGGGACTTGATCGAATCGGGGAAAGTGGGTTTTCGAACAACTGCACCACTTAAAAGGTGTTTACGGTCGACAGGCAATTTACGGCCGTGAACAGGGTTTACGGTCATAAACTGAGTTTACGGCCTTTGAAGATCTGGTGAGTTTACGGTCGGAAATGGTTTTACGGTCTATGAAGATTGACCGTAAACTCAAGAACAGTGATGCTGTTTTCGATGAAAACACGTTTTAGATGCTCTTAAACAACCTCCAGGAGTGTTTTCTGATGATTTTTAGAGAGAAAAGAGGGTGTTACGGAGTTTACGGCCATAGGTTCTAGAGAGAGAATGAGAGAGTTTCCGGTCAGAAATGTTCAAATGAGGCTGGGGGTCTCATATTTATAGGGGATTTTGTGGTCGGTGGGTGGGGTCCACCCGACGCTGGCCGGAAATGAGTTTACGGCCGTAAACAGGTTTACGGCCGTGAACTCCAGTCAGGCCGTGAACATGATGATTTTCGAGGATATTTCGAGTTTCGCGCGGTTTTTGGTTCCAACTTGCATATATAAGTTTAATTATATAATATCAGATGATTTTCTAAATCAAAGGTTCGACGGAAGATTAATAAAATTCAAATTTTATTAACGGAAATTGCATAATGGAAACGGAAAAAGTTTCGGGTTGTCACATTACGAGTTCGTGGTGATGCCATTTGGACTCAACAACGCGCTAGCAGTATTTATGGACCTGATGATTTGGGTTTGCAGACCGACGCTTGATCGCTCGGTCATCGTGCTCATAGATGATATCTTGGTGTACTCCAAGACCAAAGAGCAGCACGAAGAGCATCTTCGGGAGTTATTAGGAGTTCTGAGGCGAGAACGGCTTTATGCCAAGTTCTCGAAGTGCGAGTTTTGGTTACGATAGGTTCAGTTCCTTGGACATCTCGTTAACCACGAGGGGATTTTGGTCGATCCGGCCAAAATCGAGGCGGTTATGCAGTGGGAGGTTCCGAAATCTCCCTCGGATATTAGGAGCTTCTTGGGATTGGCAGGGTACTACCGGATATTCATAAATGATTTCTCCAAGATTGCAGTACCCCTCACTCATCTGACGAGGAAGGGGGTGGAATTTCGGTGGGGCCCTGAGAAGCAGAGGGCGTTTGAGACCCTCAGACAGCGGCTATGCGAGACTCCAGTATTGATTCTCTTAGAAGGAGTAGAAGATTTTGTGCTATTCTGTGATGCATCCACCATAGGACTGGGAGCGGTCCTCATGCAGAGAGGACGTGTGATAGCATACGCATCGCGACAGTTGAAGTCGCATGAGACGAGATACCCTACTCATGATCTAGAGTTGGGAGCGGTGGTATTCGCTCTCAAGATTTGGAGACATTACCTCTATGGGGTCTGCTGTACCATTTACACGGACCACAAGAGCCTCAGGCACATCATGGACCAGCTGAACCCGAACATGAGACAGCACAGATGGCTGGATGTAGTCAAGGACTACGACTGTGAGATCCTTTACCACTCAGGTAAAGAGAACGTGGTTGCGGATGCTCTAAGACGCAAGTCAGCTGGATCTTCTACCCTAGTGACATGTATGAGGACATCAGTGGATTCTCCACTTGTAAGCTTGATTAGGGAAGCTCAAGCAGAGGGTGTGCATCAGGAGAACTGGAAGCTTGAGAGGATTAGGGGTGAGAACACCCGGTTTTGTACAGGATAGCCGGGGATTATTGATCCGTTGTGTTCGGCTCTGGGTTCCAATGTCTGGTGGGGTCAGACAGACTATATTGGAGGAGGCTCATAAGTCTCGCTTCTCTATTTACCCGGGGGCCACCAAGATGTACCGGGATTTGCGATTGAGTTACTGGTGGTCGTGCATGAAGCGGGAGATCGCTTGGTACGTTGAGATGTACTTGACCTGCAGGATGGTCAAGGCCGAGTACCAGAGGCCACATGGAAAGCTGCATCCTCTAGAGATTCCCATGTGGAAATGGGAGCAGATCACGATGGACTGTATCACCAAATTGCTGAGAACGTCAAAGGGGTTCGACGCTATATGGTTCATCGTGGATCGATAGACCAAGAGTGCTCATTTCCTGCGTATTCGGGAGAGCTCATCCGTCGAGAAGCTGGCCGATGTGTATATACGCACGATTGTCGCTCACCATGGGGTTCCGGTCTCTATCGTTTCAGACCGTGATGTTCGGTTCACCTCCCGTTTCTAGCAGAAGTTCCACGAGGAGTTGGGTACACGGCTGCACTTCAATACAACATATCATCTGCAAACAGATGGCCAGAGTGAGCGGACCATACAGATTCTCGAGGATATTCTGAGAGCCTGCGTTATTGACTTCGGTGGGAGTTGGGACTCCTACCTACCCCTTGAAGAGTTCTCCTATAATAACAACTTTCATTCCAGTATTGGAGCCCCACCTTATGAGCTGTTGTATGGACGAAGATGTCGCACCCCAGTCTGTTGCTCGTTGGTCACAGGGTGATGGGTCGGACCGAGTTAGTCCTGCAGACTACCGAGATGATTCGGCAGATCAGACAGCGGTTGCAGACCGCACAGACTCGGTAGAAGAGTTACACCAACCGACGCCGATCTAAGTTAGAGTTTCAGGTCGGTGACATGGTACTCCTTAAGGTCTCACCCTAGAAGTGTGTGATTCGCTTCAGGAAGAGGGGGGAAGTTGGGTCCCCGATATATCGGGCCATTCAGGATCACTGCCAGGGTTGGCAAGGTGGCATATAGACTAGATCTCCCAGAGGAGCTTAGTCAGATTCATAGCACTTTCCATGTTTCCCAGTTGCAGAAGTGCATTCTGGACGAGGAGGTGATAGTGTCATTAGATCATATTCAGGTCAATGAGCGCCTGAATTACGTGGAGAAGCCAGTGGCTGTTCTTGAGAGGAAGGTAAAGGTTCTACGGAAAAAGGAAGTACCTCTGGTAAAGGTACAGTGGGAGCATAGGAGGGGATCCGAATGGACATGGGAGACGGAGGCAGAGATGCGGGAGCACTATCCAGAATTGTTCGCCGCAACAGACTTCAAGGATGAAGTCTAGTTCAAGTGGAGGAGAATTGTAACACCCTGACTCCCAGGTATAAGTTTTAAAACCTTATATACAAGTTTATGGACCTACTCGGCGAGTTGGTTGCCCCAAATCGTCGTGTAGAGGCGGGTTAGCCCGCGTGGATTATTGGACCTACTCGGCGAGTCGGAGGACCCGGACTCGACGAGTAGGAGCTGGAAAATAAAACCCTAATTTCCCAGGTTTTTCACCCAATTTAAAGGATCATTAGCCTCCCTCAGCCTCCCTTACCATCCCACTTGAGTCCAGAAAACCCTAAACTCGAATACCCTCCATTTATGTGTGTTAAGAAGCTTGGAAAATGGTTCTTGTGAAGAAGACTTAAAGTCTAAGGAGCATGGAGCAAAGGAAAGCTTGTGGATCTGTCTCTACTTCATCTTGGCATCATTTTGAAGGTAACAAGTCGTTACCTTGACTTCCATCTATCTAGATCTCTCCATGCTTAAGTTTAGGGCCATTTTAGCATATATGTGAACCAGTTTGGGTATTAGTCATGATCTGAAGTTGTAACTTCAGATCTGGACTTCTCTAAGTCCCTATAGCCATAAAGCTATATGATTTAGCAAGCTTGGGCCTTTCTATTTGGGTTAAACCTTTCCGTTAGCTTGTTTTTGGCATTTATGACCATGCATGTACGTAAAGTTTGCAACTTTACGTGGAAACCATGCACTATGAGGTTAGATCTGCAATATGGAGCGTTGGGATGGCTTAAAAATGTTTGGATAAGAAATGGCCTGCATGAACTCGACGAGTCGCATAGCCGACTCGGCGAGTCGGATGAAGATTGCCCGTATTTGATTCTGCATGAACTCGACGAGTCAGTAAGAGGACTCGACGAGTCAGTTAGGGTTTTTCCTGACATTTGAACACGCATGGACTCGACGAGTAGATTGGAAACTCGGCGAGTCAATTAGGGTCATGAGTTCTTAAGGAACTCAACGAGTTGCTAGCTGCACTCGACGAGTCGGGTCAACATGGACTGTTGACTTTGACTTTGACCAAGGGTTGACCAGTTGGACTTTTGAGGGTATTTTGGTAATTTGGGATTTTGATGGACTTGGTCCTATGGTGGTTATAGGTGGTTGATTTTGTGACTGTGATTCGGGAGTTTCATCTTATCACCACAGTTCGACAGTTGTGAGGTGAGTTTTCCTCACTATACTCAAGGGTCTAAGGCACCAAGGCCGCCCCTTTTTGGATTGTTATCCTGATATGTTATGCTAGTATGATCTGTTAGATCAGTATCCTGGTAGATAGGATGATGTTATGTTAGTATGATATGTTAGATCGGTATCATGGTAGATAGGATGTTAGTATGTTGTTATGATCTGTTAGATCCGTTTGCCCGTCTATAGAAGGTTATGTGATTATTTGATATATGTGCACATGTTTGATTGGTGGTTGAGGCTTATCTGCTTTGTGCGAAAGCCAACAGACCTGGGCATTCCAACCCAATGGTTGTGCGCCGTGAGTATTCCATCCCGAGGACGATTGGACTCGTAGTATGTGGTCATTCCAACTCGATGGTTGTGGGCTGAGGGTATTGTTGGGTTTTGTGTACTATAACAATCCTATGGTGCACATACAACCCTAATAGCTTTGGATCTAAGTTTTCTCTAGTTATACATGCAACAAAATTTCCAAAGCTTGAAACCTACAACTAGCATACAATTGACATATGAATCATAAAAGTAAGTTAGAAGATTACCTCTTTGTTGTAGCTTGTAGGAATTTGGCCTTTCAAAAGCTTAGCACCCCAAGTGTTGTGCCTCAAACAAGTCTCAAACATCATGAACAATTGGAAGACAACTGAGAGAGAGGTTAGGCACCAACAATCATTTATACTCTTGCAATGTCACTCTTAGGTCGATTTTTGGCTTTAGTGGGTTACATATATAATGTAGAATTCCAAGAGTTATATGTACCCCTAATTCTTACACTTAGGCTTATGATCCATAACTTATATGGACTAATAATTTATGGACTTTCACATAAGCTTAGCCCATTACAAATTAATCATGGATCATTAGCCCAAACCATATATCTCAATGATTTACATAATCAGTCCGCGTTAGTTTAATTAGTCTCTTTTGATCACTAAATTAATTCCAAATCAATTCTTGATCAATACTAATTAAATAATATGATTTCTCAATTAATATATTATAGTTATAATATATTAATAAATCACAAATAACCTCTTACTCAAATATCCATCTTATCAAATTGTCCTGATGAAGGCAACCCGAAATGGACCATGCTACTCTCGGGTCAAATACATACCAATTATAGTTATGGGCTTAGACACCTAATCCAACAGTCTCTAACCTGGATAAGTCTAATAACTATAATTGTAAGTACGACTTTAAAATCCGACTAGCAATCGTAGCTCTCAAAAGTCGCTGGCGAACACTGATCAATAACGCGTCCATTAGATAACGAATCATATATTCTTCCATTCTAGATATTGTATGAACTGAGACATGGATTATAATCATTCTCTCTGTTCATGTGTTGTTTCTCGATTTCCTATTTATGACGACCGACTAATTGAACAAATCAAATCAGTCCAGGCTTGGCCAAGCGCTTAGGGATGTCATCACTAAATCATCGAGGGGCCTATAGATATCGCTTTTTATCCCTTTTAGGGTAAAAGGAATGGATAAAATTCGACTCATGTGCTTGCTCTATTTACTCATCAAATCACACACAACAATATGTTTTATAACACCAAGTTACTGGTGCGTTTACATATTTCAATGTGCAATCGACTTGTAAACTACAACTCACATGTCTTGGTTTCAAGAATATATGATATTATCGTCTCATGATCACTCATGATAAAATGCATGAAGTGATTCAAATGAGCATGGGTTTAGTCCAATACTCAAATCTTATTACAGGAGTACTCATGAATACTGCAGCAAACTTGTGCTATGTCTACACACCTTTAGACAATCTACAGAACCATTCATGACAATCTAGCTTCAATACCTACTTCCAAAGTATGATCGACTGTGGATAGTTTGAATAACCTAGTTATTCATGAAGTCAAAAATGCAAAGTTAAACACAATAATAATCGAATCCAATATGGTCTCAAAACTTTTGAATATAAATAAAATACCTTTTATTTAATCACCATATTGATTGCACATTATTCATTGTATAATGTTTCGATTCATCAACTTTATACTTAAATTAGAACAATAGTTATCCCATGCTCCAAGCATGCACACTATGTTTACCTATGGTCCTTTCTTTGTGAAATAGATCAATTGAATGCATCTTTAATGAAACTCATTTCACAACTCCAAATCTTTGTCACAAGTGTAAGAATGCCAAATTCTTGCCACTGCTAGAATGTGTTAGATTCTAAACTATCATGCAATATAACCTTTTGTAATGTCATGGTACTAAAGTCACAGATACTTTGCCAACGATATTACAAAGTATTCCTTTGGAGATTGTTACAAAACAATTCCATGGAATCGAAGTCTCAATTTCAAAGTACATTCCTTTGAACATTCTTCTTGCATAAAAGTTTCTAACCTACACATAGATTCTTAATATCCAACTCCCATTATGGAAACATTTCCATATTTGCCATATGACAGCTCATTATTAATAGAATCTTGTCTATTCATAATAATGTCAATATGGTCCATCCATTACAATACTTCCAATTGCCCACAAGCAACCAATCTTTGGCGAACCTTAGATTGTTCTTAGCAATTGTTTAGCAACTTTAGTCATATCCGATTCTGTTCCTTTTCCTTCTTAATTCCCTAGACATTTAGAAAATTCAGAACAAATGAATATTATAGCATATGTAATCGATCCTATACTCGAAGCATATGAGATACGATTCATAATGTCTTACATAAAGACGTGATATTTGACCAGTCTCTTGCTATAATATTTCCATATATAGAATTGCCTTATGTTGAAACATTCAAACATAATATTCATATATGTCCTTGACTCAATTTGATTAAAATCTCAATCTAGGCTTTTAGATTTGAAATGAAGTATGAGTTTCTCTCCCTTAATTATAACAAAACAACTTTTCAAACCCTGCAACTTTGCAAAATGAAACTTTTGTTTTCTATAATCAACATTGTTAACTTGCAACACTTACCATAATGATTATGCTCGCACTGGCATAACAATCATTTCTTTAATAGCATAACGCTTATGCTCCCACTAGCTTTGACGTGTACTCAGAAATAAGTTGGACTTCTAGAAATCAATACTTGTTGATTTTCTTACCAAAGTTCAGGTTTTTGATACAAGATGCTTCGATAAGACTTTATCTAGGCTTCTCGAACTCATACACTTTTGCTTAGATAGCTCACATGTGTGTCTAACCAATTTCAGAACTTATAGTAATAAGTCTCAAATGTTTATACCTTTTGCCATTTCTCACAATTCGAACTATGAAGAGGGATGCCGTAATCATAATCGAATTTGAGAATGAAAATATCACAAATGCTATCTCCTTAAAATCTACTTAGTGAAAATGTTTCCTCACAATCATTTTCATGAAGCAGACCTTTGTCACTTGGATTAATGGTGTATATGTTCCTATCCATGTGAATTTGTCATAACCATAATCACAAGACAAGGTTAGTGACAAATCCAAACTCATATGGACTGAACTTGTTCAATCTTAATTTCTTGCCACCTGGCAGCACAAGGACCTACCGTTGCTTCCATGTTGTTATGCAAACAATTGAGAACTCATAGAACTCACACGCATAGTCAACTTAACTGGAATAGGCACAGAAACAAGAATATGTCAACATGATAGGTTACAAACCTCAAGTCGTGTGCTAGTGATAAACATTAGGTTTTATTTTTGATTAGTTCTTGAAACTTTTCAAGATCTTTAAGACTCCCAATGTCCTCTTGACATATAAGATTATCTTGTCAGCAAACATTCACTGACAAACAAATATTCAAGAGTTAGTGCAGTTTCTTATCAAGACAAACACTTCAACCAATTGGTCTTAGTTGGTCTTTGTTTTATTCAAAACATCACAACTTACCAATTCCAAATGTACAAGAGTAAGAAAACATCTTTTCTATTCCCTATTTAATGAGTGTGTTATAAACCTTCTTAAGATTATGTCACTCAAGTTACAATCTTGTAGAATGACTCTAAGACTCGATTTTGGAACGAAGTATGATTCACCTTTTGATTTAACCATTTCAACAATTCACGATTCCTCTTGTTAGCCATACAAATGCACCAAGGTGTCCTTAGAGGATCAATTGTGATATGGTTTCATAATCACTAAGATGATCATAAAACACGATACTAAAGTACTCTCCTTTCCTTTCAGATTGTAGAGACTTTTTTCTTTCTGCCTACTTTGATTCTTCTTATTCGGTCTGTTATACATTGAAACTTTTTCAATGATTCAGAATTACACTTAATATTGTAAGCATAACCATATTTACTAAACTTTTAGTAAATCATGACGAATAGTCTTATTGTTTTTTGTGGTGGACCTGACCAGTGCACATCTATGTGTATTAGATCCCCTAGTCCTTCACTTGACTCACATATACATGTGAACAAGGAATTAATCCTAATTTCCCAAAGATGAAGGTTCTCATTCATCATACAATGCAAATTGCATGACTCCAAGTTTCTATCCTATTGAACCTTGGGTGATGAGAATATTTCCTTATTTGGTAAATTTTGACACTACCACAAACGAAAGAATCAAATCCATATTGCTAAAAATAGAACATACAAACATCAATTTTCACAAATTCCATTGCAAGGAAATATAAAGTAAAATAAATTTTTTTTCTTTATTTACAAAATGCGGAAAATTTTTCCTTACAATGGAAGTACATATGAAAACTATGTTTCTAAATATTCCTAAGCAATCTATCATAACTCCTAAGGAGCAGCTCAAATCTCTGATCATTGAATCATGCGATCGAAATCCATCTCTTCGCGATCAGACTCAGCCTGCTTTTCCTTTAAGCTTCCTTTGATCCTACAAAACATCAAAGTGCGGTCTCATCACATCATGTATTAAGAATCTACAAATAGGAACTTAATAGAGTTAGATAGTGGACTTTCCTGAAGTAGAGTCATAAAGTCTGACTTTACCATCCTTATGATCCTTCAGGTAGAAAAGGCAGCTTCGCAACCAATGCCCCTACTCTTGGCAATAGAAGCAAACGGACTCTCTCGGAATGGTACATGGGACAATCTCAGACTTAACCTTTCCCTTTCCCTTGGAAAGAGAAATCTTTTCTAGACTTCCAATGTTTCCATTGTCATTGTCCATGGAAGTTTGGGAAGTAGATCTTCCAATCAAATTTGCTTTACCAGTGCGCCAAATCATTGCTGATTCATCAGAAATTAGCAAATAGGTAAGATCGATAAGGGACATGTCGCGGTCTGTCATATAGTAATCTTTAATGAACTCACTATATGACTTAGGAAGTAATTGAAGAAACAAGTCAACATCCAACTTCCTTGGGACAACGATACCTAACATTCCCAACTTGTCAATGTGTGACTTCATCTCTAAGACATGTGCACACACAGACCTTCTATCTTGGTGTTTGCTTGCCAATAGGGTTTGAGTGACCTTGAACTTTTCAAGTCGACGGACATGTGGGTTAGGGAGAAATATTGGAGGAGGTGGAGGAGGTGAAGTATGATTTCTGGGAATATCATCTTCATGAGGAAAGCTTTTTCCATAAGATTCGGGAAGACCATAGTTGTCAGAACTAGACATCTACAAGGGAGAAATTTAAGTTTAGTTGATTTAAGTCCTTAATATAACACCCAAAATGGAATATTAAGGCTAGGACCCAACACAATATTCTACAATTCGGAAGAGGGATGCGTAATCCAATTGCAAAATATTTGAAGGTAGGCAAATGACGATTTACCAATTTCCACCATGAAAACCGAAAATGAATTTTAGGTTTTAAATGAATTGAAATTCCTAGATCTTTTGAGATTCATTGAACTTTTCAATGGCATGTTTAATCTCGATTATGCCCTTCAATTTTGTGATTGGGATGCCGATGATCACAAACAAGGTGTGAATAACCATGCAAATTAGCTTGGTACTCTCGATGTTACATATCACTTAATCAATGTGCCGGTTAACCACACACGCTCCATTGATCCATGATTAACATCAAGCTACCCTTTGCCACCCTTGCTAGTCCCAAATTAGTGTGCCGGTTAACCACACAAGCTCCACTAACGACTTAGCAAGGTGCAAAGTGCAATTTCATGGGTTAGCACCAAATTCACATTTTTCCTAAGTAACTAAGATTGGGAATTTATAAGTGTTTAGTTGCTTAGTATTTTCATTATACGTTTAGTGGGAGTTTGTGTCCTATCCTACCCGTTCGGCTAACGACCCTCCCCTAATCAAGGAAGCGGTTGGTGAGAGTGGACACCCATTAAACCACCATTTTATAGGCAGTAACCTTATACCCCCCTTATAGACCGACTTCGTGAATGAGGCCTACTAACGGTAAGACTAACCTTTAACTTATACATATATAATATATTAAACTTTTTAATTTTATATAGCATAAGGGTGTATTTTAAACCTTTAAAATACTTGATGGTTTAATTAATAAATTATACTCTTAATTTAATTAAACTTAAACCATGTTATTATTATGGAATTATTAATCTTCTCTTTTAATTAAACATTTAATCAACTATTAATAAAGTCCATAAGAGTTAATTGAACTATTAAAAAAAACATAAGATGCTAAATTAAATTAAAACTATTTAATTAATTTTAAGTTATGAACCCATGAGTTACATTTTTGAAAACTTTTCAAATTAATAGGGTTTCTATGAATTCAATGTTTATTAATTGAGACTTTTCAACTTTTAAAACTTGAGGGCAAATTTTGTAATTCTTGAAAAACTTTTGAACTTCATAACTTAAGGAGTTAATTTGTTTTATGAAGATGAGACTTTTCAAGTTCCATAACTTATGAAACTCTTCAAAAACATTAAGATCAATTTAACTAATATCTATTTGTAACTCCTTAAAAACTTTTGAGTTCCAAATCTGATGACAAAATTTGTAACCCCTTAAAAACATTTAGATCGAATTATAAACTTATAAAATAACCATTTTTATCTTTTACCAATTTGATCATAATACAATTCTTGTAGTAAGATAATTTCAAATCAAAAAACAAATAAGTAGCTTTATCATATAAACTAGTAATTATCTTAAAATTTAACAATTTATCTTTTAATTGGATGAGAATAATCACTACCATATCAAAAAACATATTTTATGATACAAAACAGTTTGTGGTAATGATTCTAATTCAACTGAGGCCAAAAAAACCTGAAAAACTGCCAACAGATGATCCAACTCGTCGAGTCAGATAATGGACTCGACGAATTCATCACTTATGAGCATGGACTCGTTGAGTCCTCCTGTCAGAATGCAGTTTTTTGACTTTTCCAACTTTAAACAATTAGCTATGCATCTATATAACAGAAAACTACCCATGGATCTGATACCACTGTTGAGTTTTGTGTACTATAACACTCCTATGGTGCACATACAACCCTAATAGCTTTGGATCTAAGTTTTCTCTAGGTATACATGCAACAAAATTTCCAAAGCTTGAAACCTACAACTAGCATACAATTGACATATGAATCATAAAAGTAAGTTAGAAGATTACCTCTTTGTTGTAGCTTGTAGGAATTTGGCCTTTCAAAAGCTTAGCACCCCAAGTGTTGTGCCTCAAACAAGTCTCAAACATCATGAACAATTGGAAGACAACTGAGAGAGAGGTTAGGCACCAACAATCATTTATACTCTTGCAATGTCACTCTTAGGTCGATTTTTGGCTTTAGTGGGTTACATATATAATGTAGAATTCCAAGAGTTATATGTAAACCTAGTTCTTACACTTAGGCTTATGATCCATAACTTATATGGACTAATAATTTATGGACTTTCACATAAGCTTAGCCCATTACAAATTAATCATGGATCATTAGCCCAAACCATATGGCTCATTGATTTACATAATCAGTCCCCGTTAATTTAATTAGTCTCTTTTGATCACTAAATTAATTCCAAATCAATTCTTAATCAATACTAATTAAATAATATGATTTCTCAATTAATATATTATACTTATAATATATTAATAAATCACAAATAACCTCTTACTCAAATATCCATCCTATCAAAGTGTCCTGATGAAGGCAACCCGAAATGGACCATGCTACTCTCGGGTAAAGTACATTCCAATTATAGTTATGGGCTTAGACACCTAATCCAACAGGTATACCATCCCGAGGATGACTGGACCCGTAGTATGTTGGCATTCCAACCCGATGGTTGAGGGTCTGGGGTATTCCAACCCGATGGTTGATTGGACCCATAGTATGCTGTTTGTGTTATGTGTATGGGTATTTTGGGGGAACTCACTAAGCTTTGGGCTTACAATTTCAGTTTTGTTTTCAGGTACTACAGATGATGGCGGGAAGGCGAAGGCGTGGTCGTACAGCTCCTCATATTTTATGAATTTTATTTCTGGGAGACTCTGACATGAACTATTTTGGAAACAAGTTTTGTAATAATCATTGGTTTGAAATGTTTTAAAAAGTTTAAATTTGGCATGATTTTATGGATGTTACAACAATACTTTGGCACCGCACGACAATTCAATAGTACTTTGGGTAAAAACGACAATATGATAGTACTTTGGATAGGTAAGGCAGTACAATAGTACTTTGGATAGACACGATCACACGACAGTACAATGGTACTTTGGACAAGCACGATAGTACAATAGTACTTTGGATAAACACGACAGTTCATGGCTTATTTGTTTCGCACAAATCTCACTAACCTATCACAATCATTATCCTACACAGTGCTATCACAACCTATAATTTATTATTTTACACAACCCATTACTACCCACTCATATTATTAAGTATAACATACGATTAGATCAAGTAAAAATCATATCATATAGTATGAATATATTAAAAACAACAAAAACAACGCACATAACATTTAAGCATATAGGATACTTGTATTTATGTGTATGTTTGAAAGTAACTATACACTCACCTGACTTAGGTAGGTGACTGGAGAATTTGGTAGCGCTCCGCCAAACTCTATGAATTATCCTCTGATGTGACCTAGATACGAATGTCACTAAGTTTTAGTATAATATTCCTAGCAACTAATGATAGTCTAGATTCCTCACTAATCTCAATGCTTACATCAAGATCTATCAAGTAAAGAACAACCAAGTAGGATTATATCAGAGGTAGGGTCCGTTTGGTATACAGAGTATATTGTTTGGAAATCCTACTTTAAACAACTCATTACATCCAACGTAGACATCATCCTCGTAAGTAGATCAATCAGTAATATGATGTTGGATTTACTGACAAATCTTATTTATAAATTCATAACAACAACTATGAATTTTAAATATAAATTACACTAAAATAATATATAGTATAATGTAACTTATAGAGATTCCCTAGACAAAAGTTCGTAAATTGGACTAACAGAGCTTCTACTCGAAGGCTATTACTTTTTGGGCACTCAGGGGTCGCAGGGCTTCGCCGGTATACTAGGAACTAAGTAAACTTGGATTTAATGCAGAGAGAACTCGAGGGATTGAAATATAGGGGTGGGATATGAAAATCATATACAAAGGCGAGTATTTATAGCCGAAAAAGATATGTGCGCCACACAAATGGTCGGGGTACTGACATGTCGTTCTTTGAGTGGTGCCACATGTCGATATTTGGGTGGATATTACATGTGCGACGCGTATCTTGTCTATGTGCGTGACTGCGCGTGAAATTTCCTATTTTCTTAGAAAATTCATAACTTGCTCATATGAGCTCCATTTTTAACAGGTTTTATATCCACACGTAGCTATCGACGAGATCTACAACTTTCATTTAGACTCCATCGGCTAATTTTGACTTTATTTTAAAGTTTTATTGATAACAGACTTAGACTGTTAAAGTCCGTTAAAAACTTATAACTTTATCATACAGTTTCCGTTCTCGATTATCTTTATATTAACATATTGGTGTTGACGAGATCATCAACTATCGTTTAGAATGTTTTTCCTACCCATCGACTGATTTCAATTTGGGATTTTGAGTCGTATATTGGTGCACTGAAATATTAGAAAAATCATAACTTCCTCTTATGAAGTCAGATTTGAACGCTCTTTATATGTACACTCTCAGTTTTACGACTACTATGAATTTTGTTTAGATTAATTAGGCTAATAAGTAATCTATCAAAAATCCACCTTTTACGATACGCCGTGTCGGTTTAATTGTGAAACTTCGAAAAAACATAACTTCTTCATACAAAATCACATTTCAGTGTTTTTTATATGTATGAAATTCTTGTCGCATATATTGTAACTTTGGTTAAGATTATTTATGCTAAACAATATTTTATCCAACATGTCATTTTTAACGCTTATAATGATTATCCCAAATCCGCCGGTGTTACAGTAATAAAGAGAATTTGGGGGCGGGGTGGGGGTAGAAAGGATGGAGATTTGAAAAGCGTGGGCCGGGGCGGGGGAATGGGGGTGGGGGATGCAACCCCCCATCCCATTTCCCCCCGTTCACATCCCTATGAGTTCCTGCCCTACATCTGTCTCCTTCATTACAAATTGTAGTACTTCTTCATCCCACTCTTGGGTCTTTTTTAGTTTGCGGAGTTCTTACTGAAGATTGGGATTTGAGGGCTTCGTGGTGTTGACCGTTTCGCGCTTCTTGCTGACTGGTGAAGACGAAGCCATTTTTCGAAATGGAAAGAAGTTAGGATAAATATTGGAATGTGTTTATTTTGGCAAAAACAACCCACTCAAATAGCAAAATCGATATCGTGTAGACGCATATCATTATAACTTATAATGGATTAGAATGCATAAAGCCTCTGCATAAAACCTCTACATTGATCATTTGGTGGAAATTGATCTTAATTGTCTTTTTCAATATCATAACCATACATTTTCACTAATTATGGAGTCATTTCCAAAGCCTTACCGTCAACCTACATTTATAGGTTTCTGATTAATTTTAATTCCTTTTATTTTAATGATGTTTCTATGGACACCAAGTTATCTAGTTATATTTTTCTTTTTTAATATTATATTTCCAAATTAATATACATTGCATATTTCATATATAACTATAATATTGCGTTTTCCAGATGTTACTCTATCTTATTAAATTGTCTTAATTTTTATTTATTAATTAATTTTAATGGCTTTTAAATTTCCTAAATAGAATTAAATTAAAATATATATTTCACTATAATCTGTCCATTTTATTTTATGTTTTTCAGAAAATTTCTAATTATGAACTGTTTATTTATATTAATAGTTATAGTTTAGAATTAACTTACTATATAGATCCGTTTTTGTGATATTATTCTACATACAACTAAACTATTTGATTTATAATCAATACTTCTATTAAGTACTTCTAGTTCTACGTAAACTATCTTATAAAATCCAATTTGATTTTTGAAAATACGTTTCTCCTAAACTTCACTTGAATCTTCAAAATAATGGGCTACAGAAAACTAATTTGTTCATCATTTTGCTAAATGCGAGTTTAGTTATGTGTAATAAGTAATATATTTAATGTTGAGTTAGTTAAGAAATAAATCTTATTATTCATGAATTGATAAAATTTGATTAGTAATAAAAACAACATTAAACATTATATATTAATATTAGTAAACCAAGGGCATTACAAAAAAAATTGATATTAAACATTCAACATGGTACTAATTAATTTCAACAAAAAAACACTAACATTCATTCCATGTAGTCAACACATTCCTGTGTTATGTTTTCAATCACATAATGTCATAACAGAGGTCGGATAAGTACTTAAGTTATGTATTTTCCATCGAAATAGATTCATGATACTTGTAGAACATGTTTTTGCCCAATAAATTGGTTGATTGGATCAAATTCAACTTATCTAGACGATGTTTAATGGATACATCGATGTTTGTTGCCGTTGCATCAATGTCGAAAAGAGATATGGCCGAATTAAAATGTTGTTGAGCTTACGTATTTGTATACTTCAGCCAAAAGATCATAGGATTGGTTAGCAGTGGAAGATGATATCATCGTGTGGAACGAATAGTTTGGAATTAATGGAATGAATATAAAATATGGATTATGATTCATAACAATCTTTTATTAATATTTATATTAATAAAATGATATAATTTATATTATTAAAGATTATAATTATCAGGTACGTCTCGTTGATTTTGAGGGTTCAATGCGAGAAATAAAAACAGGCCTATATATATATATATATATATATATATATATATATATATATATATATATATATATATATATATATATATATATAAGAAATTTTTGTTCATATTACGATAACTAGATAAATGTTATAAAGACAATAAAAAAAAATGAGAATACAATATATAATCTTACATAGCTAAATGAATCGCGGGACTCTCTAGCACTATTCAGTTATTTAGCATATGTTTATTAGTGTGTTACATTTGTTAATCAACGACAACGATCACAATATAAAATAAGATGTCGTCAGATTTAGAAATTAGGAATAGAAAAATAGTTAGTTGTTTAATTTCAGTTAGCAATAAAAAAGTAGAGCGGGAGTGCAGTATAAATGAGAGGTGGAGTATAGTGGAATCAGAAAGAAAAGAAATAAAAAATGTCGTTTGAGCTTTGCAGTTGCTGCAAATTTGGAAGTTTGAAATTTGAACAAAATGTAAGCTCTTGTTTACCGTAAATTTACATTAGCTTAAAAACAATTTTTAATTTTAAGCCCAATTTTTCAAAACATGAGTTGTTATGATTTTTAATTGTAGCGTTAACTATTGGAATTGGTAAATACATAGACTTTTCTCTTTTTGATTATTGGATTTTCGATTGCTAGACTATAAACTTAATCATATGTAAAATTGTACCCCTCCACGACATGGGCCATGTGCGGTCGCTCACTTCGCACACCCTCAACGACGCCCATGATAATTACAAAATATGAATACAATATATTTTAATGTGAAAATGTGGGTTTCCCATAGGCATAATTTAAAAACCTCATTTTAATGATAAGTATGTCCCCAGTAACCTGGATGGTGACTCTTCCAATTATTATGGCGTATTGGTATTAGGGATGCACATCAGAATTGGATATCCGCTTTTGGATCAGGAACCGTCTCGAAACATTCGGTTCTGGAACGGGAACCGCCTTAAACGATTCCGGTTTCTAAAGTTATGGAACTACCTTAAGTGGTTCCGGTTTCGGTTCTCATTTTTCAGAACCGCTACCCGCTGGGTACCCGTCGGAACCCATCTTTAGTCCGAATTGATTCGATTTGGACCAAAATAAATTACGGTTTTATTGACAAAAGTAAATAAAATCGATATAACCGGGTTACCTGTTCGTGGAACTGGAACCGTCGGTTCCGGGACTGGTTCCAAAAAATTAAGATCTGCATAGACCAGTTCGGGTTCTAACTTTCCAGGAACCGCCTGTTTTGGTTTTTACCAAATGAGATGGATGCCCGCCTATGCTCATCGCTAATTGGTACGGTTACAACTTACAACAACGATAAAGATGAAAAAAATACATTTTCAAAATAAGGATCAAAATTAGAAAAAATGGTTTCTTGAAGGACAACTTGTGATGAAAAAAAATACATTTTCAAAATAAGGATCAAAATTAGAAAAAATGGTTTCTTGAAGGACAATTTGTGCAACTCAGATAAAAGAAAATACCAAATATACCTTTTCTTCAACCCTCTTGAGTATGTTCTGGCTAGCAAATTAGCAGGTCAGATGACAATGGAGGCCTTGAAGGTTTGGTCGTCACGGCCTCTGAGACACCTCTTCCATTTAGCTGCCTCTCCTCCTCCTACTTCTAAATCATATCTCCCCGTTACTTTAGTCCGCTGTTGTTCTTCCTCCAATTCCGCCGCCGCCGCCGCCGCCGCCACATCTGCCGCCGTGCCAAAACAAGGCGGCAGGGGTAGGAGATCATCCGCCGCTTCCACTACAACCTCAACCTCCGATAGAGACGCCATTCGCGCAATCCGTCTCAAAAAGGTCTTACCCCATTTCTCTCTTATCTCTACAATACTCGCGCATTTTTTTTTCAGAAGTTCCCATTTCTTCTATTTCTCATTGACATTTTGCTTTTAAAATCAAATCGATGATGTGTTCAGTAGAACGGAGTAAACATTGCGTGCTATTAGTCACTGATGAATGAATATAACACCCCATTTACAATTAAGAAAATGTCGCTTTGCATTTTAGGTCAAGCCTACATAATTTATATCATATTTAACACGAACTGTTCTAAAGTTTTCCAATAAAACTAATGAATTCTCCATTCTTTTGCAGGTTGAAGAGTTGAGGAGCAAGGGCTACGAACCCTATGCATACAAGTGGGATAGAACCCATACTGCTAATCAATTGCAAGAGATTTATAAGCATCTAGGCAATGGTGAAGAGTCAAACAGCGAGAATGATCAAGTATCAATATCAGGAAGAATTGTGGCACGTAGGGCTTTTGGAAAACTCGCTTTCTTGACTTTGAGGGATGATTCTGGAACAATTCAGGTATGGTGATAACAATTAACATCTCCCTTATTTTCATATCCAGAGATTGTGTTGCTTGTTGATAACTTCAATCTCCATTATGATTTCAGCTTTACTGTGAGAAGGAAAGGCTTGTAAACGATCAATTTGATCAATTGAAGACTCTTGTTGATATAGGCGACATATTGGGTGCAAGTGGCTCAATTAAACGTACAGAGAAAGGTCAGTTTTCAGTTATCCACAATTCCCTTGGTTCAAAGTTTGCAAATTTGTTACACTCTTTATACCATTTTCAAAGGGAAGTAATATTCTTTCTTGCATATTTACTTTTTAACAGCATTCACAAATCACAATCTTATTACTCATTCCTCCCATTTATCTTTCAGGGGAGCTCTCTGTGTGTGTAAATTCGTTCTTGATTCTTACAAAGTCTTTGCTTCCATTACCAGACAAGTTTCATGGTCTGCAAGATAAGGATATACGTTATCGACAACGGTTCGTTTTTATAATTATTTTTTTGTTGAAAAAACATCTGGCTTCCTTAATTAATACTTATTGGCAATTTTATGAAAATATAATTTTTGTCAATTTTATGTTGTTGCATAGATATGTAGATATGATTGCAAATCCAGAGGTAGCTGATGTATTCCGTAAAAGAGCAAAGGTATGGTTAAAATTTTTTAAATGTAATGGTCAAATCAAATGTGTACAAAATAAAAAACATAAGGGACTAAATATGTACACAATCTAAACTATGTTACCTTTTTAGTTCATTATCTTGAAATTGTAGTATGCTGATTTGTGCTTCACTTCAGTAGATTGTATCAATTATACGCCAGACAGTTGAATTAAAGGGATTTATTTCAGTTGACACGCCCGTTTTACAGGTTTGTAAACAATTTGATTCTTTTTTAAACCTTAGAGATTACTAAAAAGTAAAAAATGATTTGACTTTGACTTTGACTTTCTAGGAAGCAGCTGGTGGGGCAGAAGCTAGACCATTTATTACACACCATAACTCTCTTGGTAGAGATCTTTATCTCAGAATTGCTACTGAACTCCATTTGAAGAGAATGTTGGTGAGCTTTCGAGTCTTCAAAACTTTTTTATAAAAATATTTTTAATCAATCCATTAAAAGCAACTTTCAATTTTGCATAACTGAGGTTAGCTTGTAGGAATAGAGTGAATTTTGTATAAATACAAGGTATAGTTTTAAGTTTAACACTATTCTATATATTGTTTAATTAGAACTTAGAAGTATAGATTTTATAATAAAAAAAAAGTTTTTTTAATTTTCTAGTTAAGTTTAGAAAATAAATTCTGATTGCATTATAGGTTGGGGGATTAGAAAAAGTATATGAAATTGGGCGAATATTCAGAAATGAAGGCATTTCAACACGTCATAATCCAGAATTCACAACAATAGAGGTAATTGTTTACATTTATAGTATAATAATATTACATAAAGGTTTCATTTTCTAACATTATCTTAACTCTTATATATATTCCAGATATATGAAGCATACTCAGACTATGAAAGCATGATGAACATGGCAGAAGAAATTGTAACTCAATGTGCTCTTTCACTTCATGGGAAGCTTACTGTTGATTATCAGGTATCTTAAATGCTAAAAATAGCAATCTACTTTCATTCATACAACATTAGTTCATAATTATATGAAAGTACATTGCTATTTTTATTCATACAGGGTGTGGAAATTAGGCTTGAAAGACCATGGAGAAGAGAAACAATGCATAATTTAGTCAAAGAAGCCACAGGGGTTGACTTTATTAAATTAGGAAATGATCTTAATGCTGTTAAAGAAGCAATTATTAGTGCACTTGATATGGGCCCACATAATCCAGACAGACATTCAATTGAAGCTTGCTCTTCTGTGGGCCACGTGCTTAATGAGGTTCATATTTATAATCCGTTTCTCATTTACTTTTTTATTTTTTCAATTTTTTTTTTTTACATATTAATAGTTATACTTTAATTTTTCAGGTTTTTGAAATGGTAGTAGAACCAACATTAGTACAGCCTACATTTGTTTTGGATTATCCTGTTGAAATTTCTCCTTTGGCTAAGTCACATCGGAGGTACAAAATGTATTTTATTTTTAGGGTTAATCTTTTATGAGATTAACCCTTTTTTTTATATTCTATTTTTTGTCAGATTTTTATTTTTATCCATTATATTTGGTGAACAGGGATGCGGGTTTAACAGAGAGATTTGAGCTTTTTGTTTGTGGTCGTGAGTTGGGAAATGCGTTTTCTGAATTAACTGATCCTTTGGACCAGGTAATTTACTAATTTTATATTAATATGTATAATTTTTGTATGATTTATTTGTTAAAAGTATAAAATTTAAAAAATTAAATGACAGAGGGGACGTTTGGAGGAACAAGTGAAACAGCATAATAAAAAAAGAGAGGCTGCAGAAGGAAAGGAAAAAAAAGATGATAATGATGATGACGTGTCTTATGAAGTCACTCTTGATGAAGATTTTTTAACAGCTTTGGAATACGGAATGCCTCCAGCTTCAGGAATGGTAAAAGTATTTTTATTTTTTTTATTAGGACACTTTTACTTTGAAAATAGAAGTAACATTTCTTGCATTTGATCTATTTTGACATTTTGATTTTAGGGAATTGGGATTGATAGGCTGGTGATGCTTCTGACAAATTCGGCTAGCATAAGAGATGTTATTGCTTTCCCTGTTCTTAAGATTCAGCAATAAAAAAAGTTTTTTTTTTTTTTTTTTTTTTTTTGATCGGGTTTTTGTTGAGATATATATACAAAAGTAATTTTTATTAAAGATTATTGGGACTTTTGAAGAAGTGTGACTCTAAATAATTTATTGGTGGGGCGAAATCTATGTATTTTTGTATTAGGTCACATTTATTTGTATGTTGGAAAGACAGTGGTTGTGACGTGAAGGTATTTATTTCGTGGAAACAAGTTACAAGAACAATGTCCATAAATTAGGCCCATGATTAAAGTGTTTGTGTTATCACTATCAGGAATAAATTCCCTCATTTACAAGTTCCAATCATACATGGAAAACGTATCAAAAGAATGTATATATTAATAAATAGGGACCATTTTACGATCAAGAATAGAGGGGCATTTGGTTCATGGATTCTTGTGGAAACGGATTAGACAGAATTGGAAATTGTATCATGTGGTGTGTTTGGTTGTGAAATGAACGAAATTTAATTCCATTGGAATCCTTCGTATTCCATTATTCATGGAGTTTCAATTACTTTAAGCTTTGGTTGGAATTTAGTTGCATTCATTCCCTTATTTGTCAAAAAACCAAATCAAAAAACATAAGGTAAATCATATGATTGAATAAATTGATGTTATGGTATGGAATATTAATACAACATTAAGACTGACATCCCTTTTTAATGGGGTAAAATGAAGAGTCGTTACACCTTCTAAGGATGTAGTAAAAGCTTCTATAGATGACATATGAAACGCAAGCATGGTAAAATATAAATAGTCTAGGACCTATACTAACTACTTCACTATCTTGATTTTAGTCATTCACCATGTTTTGGATGAATATTTGGATTGGAGACCCCTTCCTTTGGAAAGCGTTTCCACAATTGTACTTATCAGAGATTGATAAATGTAATTTCAATTGGCAATAAAGACATCAAATAAAAGAGGTGTGTGTGTGTGTTGGGGGGGGGGGGGGGGGTTCTATTATTCGACATTTTTGTCTTATTATATCTTTCATGCCTTCAATAGAGCCACACATATGATGCTCCATCAGGGAGTTTCTTGGAGGGTTCTAAAAAATCTATTTACAGTAGTAGTATTCTTGAGGTGAATAATGAGGTTACCACACAACAACAATAGTAATAGACCTCATGAATCCCATTGCAATGCGGTATGGGGAGGTAGAAGTCGACATTTGACACTTATGCCTCCATAGGGAGTAGAGCGACTACGTCATGTAGATGACATTTGACATGTACAACTTTTGACATTTAAAAGTGACAAACACGATAAAGTAAATCAAATATGAACAGTGAAACATCAACATATACAATAAATTAGAAGCAAATGCATCTAAGAAGTCAACAAACGAGGAAAACATGATGGAGTAAATCAATGTGAGCAATAAAACAAAACATAGATAAACCAGGAGACAAGCACATGAACAAGAAATATGTAATCGGCAATATAAATGATCAAACAGGAAAAACAAGGGGCAAGGCTACCTATCTACCCTGATGTTTAGCCTCCCCACCCTTTAATATGAGGTCATGTCCTTGGAAAGAGCAAGCTCCTCCATGTCTAGCAACACACTATTCTCACACTTCCTTTTAGGCAACCTCTCCTCCTCTTACAATCAACTTACATTGGCTCTACCCTCCTTACAATCGTTGATGGTAGCCTCCTAAGGACATGTCCATACCGCCTCAATCGTCCATCCCTTAATTTTCGGTGATCTGCGCCACTCCTAACGAATTTCATACAATCACATTTGGATTCCTATCCAACAAAGTTCTACTGCAAGTTCAAGTTAACATGTTTATTTCTGCTACTTCCATCTTCCTTTCGTTGTCCTTATTGGACGGCCAATATTCAAACCAATACACCATGACAAACCTAACAAATACCATATATAACTCCCTTTTTAGTTTAATTGGCCTTCCTGTTACATAAGACTCACGAGGTCGCACTCTATTTTAACCAACCTACCTTTATACCATGGATGAGGTATATATATATATTTAGATGGAGTATCTTTGGTGCAACTTTAGTGGGGTGGCAAATCACGAAGGAGTATTTGTAAGTTTAGGGAAGCAAGCTCTTATCCCGAAGCAGAGCTTCAGGTATCTTGGGTCCATGATCTATAAGGGAGGGGTATATATATATATATATATATATATATATATATATATATACCCCTCCCTTATAGATCATGGACCCAAGATACCTGAAGCTCTGCTTCGGGATAAGAGCTTGCTTCCCTAAACTTACAAATACTCCTTCGTGATTTGCCACCCCACTAAAGTTGCACCAAAGATACTCCATCTAAATATTTTTGATCCATAACCCTTTTTTCTCTAATGTTACCATCGATATGTCCAAATGAGCATTTAACTGAATCCTAGACTCAACCATCAACAAATTAACATTGGCAAAAAACATAAACCAATGCACTTCCCCCTGGATCTCGCGAGACTTCTTGTCCAAGATAATGAGGCTATTACGTGGAATATATATGCTCCAAAGGAAACAAACATTCTAGCTTGGATGGTTTTAGTAGATCGGGTGCCAACCATATTTAATTTTTCGCATCGAGGAGTTGATTTGGAATCAATTACGAATACATATCGTCTTAATCGATTGGAGTCTGTTTAACTAATTGTGAAGTGGCGTATGCTATCTGGTCTTGTATTGGTCATTGGTGGGACTTCACGATTCTTGTCGTCAGTTCGGTGAGGGAGTGACTTTCTTGGGTGGATACAATGAAGATGTCGACTATCCAAAAATCTTGTTTGGAGGTCGTTCCAGTTATAACTTTTTAAGTGATTTGGAACTTTAAAAACTCTTTGGTGTTTGGTTCTCATAAACATTGTAAGGTACTATATTTGATAAAATAACCCCTAAATCATTTTTTGGTTTTTGAATAGAAGTTCTAGACTGAAAGTCAATTAGGTTGTTTGTCTATAACAATATTCCTTCGTCTAAAAAAAAAACTTACACCATCAACTATGACCATCTTCACGCTCATAACTATTGTCGTTAGTTACCTCATATAGACACTTCTAAACCACAATAATATCCTTTCCATTAATGTTTCAATGATCGAAGTCAATCCGAAAGTACTTTTGATTCTTATATCGAATATCCTATCACATAATTTTCTACCTCAAGTTCACCGCAACATTCTCATTTATACAACTTCTATCTTCCTAAAAAGCCCCAATATTTACCAACATTTAGATCCATACAACATAACCGACTTAACCGCCACTCCATAGGGTTGAGCATAGTTTTGTTCAATTTTTGACTAAAACCGAAACCAAACAAAAAAATTTGGTTCTTAACTACGGAAAAACCAATGTGATCTTTGTTTTTGTTCTAGCCTTTTGGTTATTTTTGTTTCTATTTTCTATTTATTGTTTTACTATTTTTGATATATTTTTTTTCTTCAATAAACATGTTGACTACATTTAACAAAAAAACAAGTCATTACGGTAAACACTTGCTCTCTATTTAAATTTCAACATAAACATAATTTATTGTTAAAAAGATCTCAATGATGGGACATGTGTAAGTGTCTGTGGCCCTACAAACTCGCATATGTCACATTATGGAAGGTTTATTTAAAATTGGGATAATGATTTAAAAATGGTAATATATTTTTGATTTGTACATATTTGGTTACTGAATTTTTTCCGTCTATATTTACCATGTCAACTTGTTAAACTATATACATTCAGTCCTTATGACCGATTACTCTAGGTTAGCTAGGAAAAATGACTTAATAGAGTAATATACTTCTCATTTTGTACACATTTAGTCCATATTATTTTTGTACACATTTAGTCTTTAATATTTTTTTGTTTCAAAATAAGTCTTTTTTGTTTTTGTACTCATTCAGTACTTATGAATGATTTCTTTAGTTTTTCTCATGACATATTACGTGGGACAATCATTGATGAGGTGTTTGAGGCTGTTGATGTTTATGTCCATCGCGATCTCAACTGCTTGGTTGCGTAAGTCTTGTGGTTTGGCTTAGGTCTTTTGTTATGAACGTCGTAACTTCTTCATATGCTATCAGATTTTAACGATCTTTATATTCACATGTTCGTTTTTTGAGTCTACTATAACTTTCGTTAAGATTACTCCCGTTAAAATGTAATATATTTTTACTAACGATTTTATAAAAAAAAGAACATTCATACATGCATTCATAAAAAGCGTATGAATATAATGATCGTAAGTAAAAATATATATTACTTTTTAATTGAATAATCTAAACGAAAGTTGTAGTAGACTAAAATACGAATGCGTGGATATAAAGATCGTCAAAATCCGAGATCGTATGAAGAAGTTATGACGTTCAGAACACATGACCTAACCAACCAAGTAAGAAGTTACTTTTAATTAATGATTGTCTCACGTAAGATGTCATGAGAAAAAACCTTAAAAAATCATTCATAAGTAATGAATGAGTACAAAAACAAAAATAACTTATTTTGTAACAAATATATATATTAAAGACTAAATGTTTATAAAAATATTAAGGACTAAATGTGTACAAAGTGAGAAATATATTACCTTAATAAGTCATTTTCACCGACTAACCTGGAATAGCCGGTCATAATGACTGAATGTGTCCAGTTTAATAAGTTGAATGGGTAAATATGAACGAAAAAAAAACTCAGTGATCAAATGTATACAAATCGAAAAATATATCACTATTTTAAGTCATTATCCCTTTAAAATTTCTCTTGTAACATAATTTTAGACAATTAAAGTGATATAATTTACTTTTTGGTATTTTAGATCAATGACATTTTCCCAAAGTTGACGATGTTTCAACACACTGGTTATAGCGTTTTTGGATGATTTGGCGGTTTTCAAATGGCATTTTTTTTTGTGAGTCGATGCAAAAAAGAAAGGATGTCGGTTTTCATAACGTTATGATTTTTTTTTTGTCGAATAGATTAAATAACGAAAGCTTAACTAATGAGGTGGTTAGCTTAACTAATGAGGTGGTTTTCAAATGGCCTTACTTATTTTATGTCATCTTTTGGTTGGCTAGCTTCATGCTAGTCGTATTTATTATTATATATATATATTAAAGTTATGAAAGATTTTAACAGTAAAGTGACATTTTTTTGTTAATTTTGGTCCTCCAACTTACAACATTGATCCTTTATCTTTATGCTTTTGTTCACAAACAACACTTTCATTTTGATTTGAATTTTTCATAACCCTCGTCTTTTATTACATATTATTAGTATTTAGTCTTTTGGTAGAAATGGTCCCTCATCATTATTATTATTATTGTTAGACAAAATTACACGATTGGTCCATGTGGTTTACCAGATTTAACATTCTCTTGTTGGTTTTAAATTAATGTTTTATTTATTAGAAAATACCCACCCAATACCATAAACCCACCCACCATCTCCCATCACCACCACCACCATCACCGTCAAAATTACATAAATGGTCCATATGGTTTACCCATGGTGACAAATTCAGTCCCTACTACCTGAAAAGACCAAATTACCCTCATATTAACGGACAAAAAGCAACCAACATGCTACTTTACTTTACAAAACAATACCTTCCGACCCCGGCAACGCCGGGGAATCTTTTCTAGTTTTAATAAAAAAATTCATCGCTCTATAAAAACTAAAGCGGACATAAATTGTTTTATGTTTTAAAATCCATAAACCAAACCGTTGGTTTAATTTTCAATTCGGTTCAGTTTTTTTTTTGTGTGTGTTTGCTGTAAAAAACTCATATGGCCACTTTCCTCTGTAATCGTTTTGCCTTTATGCGATGAATAACTTCGTCCTTAACATTCATTTCTCTATGCGCTATAGTTCCTAAATACTTAAACTATTATTTAGGATTTTAGGTGTAGACATGTAGTACTTGCTCTATATTATATGCCCCTTATCTTCCAACACGGGATTTCAGGCATCTAACCTGTAGTATAGAATATAAATTCATAAATAATGCAAGATATGCATCTTCCTTGATATTCTCCATGTGAGTTGTGCATGAGTTGGAATTTCATTGTCAGGGACAGACCCATGTTGAGTTGGGAAGAGCACTGCTTATTACATTTTTTTGGGTTTAAAAATACATAGAGTTTTCAATATTTTGTCTTATATATATATATATATATATATATATATATATATATATATATATATATATATATATATATATATATAGAAGTAAGTTCAAATAAAAACAGTAAATAGAGTGAGAACGTAAAAACACTATGTTTATGTTATTATTCTGTAATGAATTTTGTATATGTGTATTGTTGAAGTAATTCTAATATAAATATTAACTTTCGATTAGTCATATATTCATTACAATGTTATTATTCTATTATAAACTTATATATGTGTATTTTTGTAGTAAATTCTAATTTTAATTTTAACCTTTAACTATTCATTTATTCTTTGCTGAATAATGACATAAAGTTGTCGATACAAAATTCATTCCAGAATAATAACATAAAAAAATGTTTTTACGTTCTCACACTATTTACTGTTTTTATTTGAACTGTCCCCTATATATATATATATATATATATATATATATATATATATATATATATATATATATATATATATATATATATAGGAGGGTTCAATTGAAAAAAAAAAGGTTGAGAATGAGGGAATCATTCTCAGCCACACATTTATTTTGCCGCAAAACACTTAGGCGTACCGTCGGAAATAGATAACGGATAAACATGTGTTTTCCAACCAAACATGTTTCCTTAAACTATGTTAATCATTACCTTAATATACACAAAAACATATTTTTTTTTCGTTTTTTTTATTTTTAGAAAGCCATTATTATCGAAAAATTATTTTAAATATATCAAAATTCATAATTTTTTATTCTCTATAAATAGACATCCATATTGATATACTTTTAAGATAAAATAAAAATTTTATTTTTTTTAGAGTTTCAGCTCTCGTTATTAATAAGTGAATAAAAAAATCTATCAGATTTTTATTACAGTATATTCGTTATTCACTTATGAATAAAACGTATGCGTAACTTTTTTTATAGTTTAAGTATTGTTCATATATGAATATGACACGCAATAAAGTTTTGTTACTGAAAATATATTTTTTACATCATCTTTCATCATATATTATATTTATATATGAATAAAACGTGTATTAGTTATCGTCATATTTTATATTCATATATGAATAAAATATTTATCAGATTTTTGTTACAGTTAATTTGTTATTCATATATGAATAAGTAGTATAAATGATACTTAAACTGTAAAAAAAATTAATTATATATTTTTATTCATAAGTGAATAACGAATGTACTGTAGCAAAAATCTGATGCATTTTTATTCACTTATGAATAACGATAGCTGAAAATATAAAAAAATAAATTTTTTATTTTATCTTAAAAGTATATCAATATGGATGTCTATTTGTAGAGAATAAAAAAATCATAAATTTTGGTATATTTAAAATCATTTTTCGATATAAATAGCTTCTTAAAAATTAAAAAAACAAAAAAAAAACTATGTTTTTGTATATATTAAGGTAATGATTAGCATAGTTTAAAGAAACATGTTTTGTTGAAAACACATGTGTAATCCTTATCCATTTCCGCTGGTACAACAAAGACTTTTGCGGCAAAAATAAATGAGTGACTGTGAACGATTCCCCCATTCTCAACCTTTTTTATTTTCTCAATTGAACTTTTATATATATATATATATATATATATATATATATATATAGGTAGTTCTTTGTTATATGTAATTTGTATGATAATAATAATATAAGATATTCATGACGCAATCAAGAGACCTTGGAATAGATTTATCATATCATTTACAATTGCATAATACACGTGTTAATTAGGATTTGTCTTTGTTGCGGATACACTGAAAAATACAACACACACTATTTGCTTTTGTTTTGTTTTTTTTTTTTTTTTTGTTGCTAGCGTTCACGAAACATAGAGGAAAAAGATTCCGTATAACGAGTTTAGTCGACAGCTGTTCTGAGTTCGTTATATCATAGAAAACAGATGAACCATGTTACAATTCGATACAATCAAATTGTAAGAAGATTATGTGTAACAGTATGTTTGATATGCCTACATATTATTTAATCATATTAAATAATATATGTTCACTATTCACTAGTCCATATTTGGAAACTGTGTATATGAAGAATACCACATCGAACTTACTCCACAAGAAAATGTCTGCCAATTCACGAGATTACTTATCCAGATAAAAAAAAAACTCGTGAATTTTAGCCATAAATCGGCAAAAATACTCAAGATCACGATTTTTTTTTTATTATATTCATGAGTCTAATATATTTTCATAAGGTTGAAAAAATCTCAAAATGGGCTAATATTTCATGACAATGTAAACATGGTGTAGCAAAAAAGTTAAGGTATATGGTTTCTAGGACTAATTAGGTTTTGAGTTCAAAATTCAACAAAAACAAAGTATAACTATTTTCTTTTCTTTTCAATTTCTACAAGTAAAAAAAGGTCTTTGATCGAATTTGAACAATTGACTTAACCCCTAAAACTTATACACTTTAGTCAATTTTAGATTTTTTCAACTTTCCGTAAAATATATTAAAGGGTAAATTTCATAAAATACCCCTTATATAGTGAGCTTTTTGAGTTAATCCTTAATTTTATTTTATTTCTAAAAAAACCTTGCATTTTTTTAGTTTTTCCAAAAAAATCCTTAACTTTTTTTTTCCTGAAAAACCCTTCATATTTTACAAGTTTTTTTCGGATGAAAATTACTAAAATAGCCAAATGAAAAAGTTAAAAATATGGATCTTTTTCATGGTAGATAGTATGCTAGAAAGAACTGTAAACCCTAGTTACATCCGATATCCTACTATTTCACCTCTCTCTCTCTCTCTCTAAAATGACTTATCCTCCACACAAAAATATGGTACACATCACTTTCTCTCAACTCTCGATCTCTCTTCTTGTCTCCTCTTGTTAGCAATCCGACCACCACCAACGTTAATATCTGTTTTTTTATTACTAAACCGAACCCAAAACCCAAACCGGTGAGTTTGGTTTCTCGATTTTTGGTTTTACCTGGTTCGGTTTCAGGTTTGATCAGTTTTGAAACCGAATAACCAAAAACTTTATTTTTCAAATATTAACTAAGAAATTGTTGGGTTATGACTAAGGCAAATCTCACGACTTGATTATATAAGGGGAGATATATGTTTGAGTTTGGTTCCAGGTCGATGTAGGATGCATCTCAACCGAAGTTTAAAAGAGAAAGAGTTGCCTCTCTTTTATAATAACTTAACTTTGGTTGGTTTAAGTCTAGCGTCGATGGGGGATACAATACGATATGCAGGAATATTAAAAGCATTGCCAAGGATCGATCCCACGACCTCAATTGCAATGGTCGAACACTACGACCACCTTAACTAGCAAACCAAACTTTATTTTTTGGTATATGTCACACCCCAATCGGTGACGAAAACACCGGGTTGTGCGACGTTAGAATGTTCGAGATACAACTACAAGATGAATGCAAAGTAAACCATCATAACACAAATACTTCCAACTACACTCTTGGGGATACGCTCGTCATCTCCAATACTCATTCTCCTGAGAATACATGAGGTTTTGAAAGGTCAACATAATGTTGGTGAGTTCACATGTTTTTGTATTTTAAAGTGTTTTGTATGGTTTGATTGTGTAATAGTTTATAGGTACTATTATTATCCTGAACTCGCATCCTTGAGTTTGTTATAATATTACTACTCCTTAGGTTTATACCTATTAGTAGTTTAGTTAGTTAAGGCTAAACAATATTACAATGAGTTCCTATAATCGAGCTCATGACGTTGGAACTCCCCGAATGCAACGCTTCATCGGACGTCACCAAAGTTTAGAAAATTATGTCTGCTGTGACTCGACCGTCAAGGTTGTAATTAGCAACCGCAGGTGGGGGTGTCAGCCACGTATAGATCTATACATACCTCTCCCGCTCACTTAAGATTTAACGATTATAGGTCGGGGTTAGCTAAAGGTTATTTAGATCAGGGATGAATAATGTCTCATTTAAAAACTGTTAACGTGTAGCTGTATCAGGTACTTTCGCTTTTCTTGTTTCGTTAATTGTACTTAATATATATTTATTATCTTATATATCGTTAAGAGTCAGTCCAAGCAGCGGAAGTTTCCAAACTCAAATTCGAAATGAGATCTTCCATCTTGATTAGCATGGTAGGTAGGCATGAAAGATGAGGCAAATAATGTTCTGCATCTCCCCGGCCAAAAGCGGATAATGAAGAACCATAAGGCTGAATTACCTGGGATGCCTGTGCCCATAAGAAATCGCGGAGCCACCCATTAATAGTAATAGAACTCTGCGCAAAAAATGTCTGAGTCCCTCTTCCTTTCCTGAACCTGTGAGAACACTCTAAGAATATACCAGCAGTCTCTTTTCACGAACACATTTTAGTATCAATGAGTGTTGCGGGAACAACAACCTTTTCTTCTTCTGAGTACCACTCTTGGGAAGAACATCCTTCCGCTAGCCTTAAAGCACCTAGCTCCTTAACCTTCCTCGTACTAGTGGATGAAAGACCTCATCTGGGCAACCTATTTGCATCATGTGCTGGTAACACCAGTTCGCATCTGGCTATTCCACTTCATATAGCAATTAATGGCATTCTCCAGTCCAATCCGATTATGCATGAATCGCATTCTCCAGTCCGATTCTGCATGAATTGCTTTCTTTTCTCCAGTCCAATATGATTCTGAAATGACTGAGCATAACCTTTGGTTTCCTCTCCATCGGCGAAATCCAGCCTTTATAATAATCTAGCCTATTAGGCGCTGTGTAAGAGCTCTATGCTATATATGGAATAGCGATAAGTGCTGCTTGATTGACTGCTTTAAAGTTTGAAACAAGTCTTGGATTCGGAAGAGAAGTAGGCGTAGAGGATTTGAGAAAGATGGTTAACTGCTTGCTAACTGCTTTAGGTTTAGGAGTGTCGGCTCCAAGCTAGAGAAAAGATAGGCTATTACTGAAGCGGCATTTTTTCCTAGAGGCATTTCTGATCATTGCCCTTGTATTGTTAGATCTAGCATTTAGTTTAGAAAGGTCAATATACCCTTTAAGTTCTTTCATTTCTGGGCGAAGGTTGAGGAATTTTTCAGGTATACCCACATCAAGATGTTCCTGAACAGTCTCGGGGAAGGCCACCAGCACCCCGACGAATGTCCCGTGGCAGCACCATGCAAGTCTTTGTTCCTCTTAGAAGCACCATCCCTATTTTTTTTATTTGACCGGGAGGAAATTCCCAAGGAAGAAACTTGGTTACCTGCATACTTGGCTCCGTTTTCTTCGAATAGAAAGCAGAGACAACAATTTAAACATCGTTAGCAATCCTCCGGTTAGGATCACGAGGGAGAATAAAGTCTCCATAAAAAACAACTCGACACCTCCAAACCCAAATATTCCATGCTATCGCACATAAGGTCGTATGCCACTGGCAATCAAAACCAAACTTAAGATCTTTACAAGAAGCATTGCTGCATAACCAATCCGTGAATGCCAAGGAGTAGAAGGCACTTTGATGCTCAGTGGGAATAAAGATGTTCCCGATCAATTTAGCAAAGTGACAGTCACGCAAAACATGTAAACAATCCTAAAAGGCTTTAGTTTGGTAACTTTATTAAAAATGAAGAAGAATCCATGTCCTTTTTTTTTCAAATAATAAAGTATATAAAATTGATGAGAATGTAAGAAATATGATACAACCCTTTCTTTCTATTCCACATTTTGGAAATACCAAGACGTATTCTTATCCTTATGAATCGGATAATACTATGTCATTCCCAATACTTATATTGATTCTATTTACTTTGTTCGTTTGATTCTTAGGAATTCCTTTCAATCAAGACGTTGATATATTATCAAAATGGTTAACCCCGTCTATTAAAAGGTGAAGTCGGGACCTAAAAGATCAAATGGAACAATACAATAGACAAGTAAATTCCTTCTAAATTCTAAGGTACTCTCTTTCATTAAGAATTACAGGATTCATCATTCGAGGGAAGTAGACTACTCAAGAATTTCATATTTCATTTATGTCATAATTGAATAAATAATTCATAAAATCTAAATAAAAATAATTAAGGAAGAGGGAATCCACGAAGTTTTGCTTGGTCTTCACTGGAAACTTGAGTAATGAGTAGATCTTTTTGGAGTTTTCTAGAATTTGAAAGCGAGAACTCCTTTCTTGAGGAAGTTGTGACAAGTTCACTAAAAAAAATCCGTTTGTAGCGAATAATTTATTAAAAAAAAAATAAATTAAATTTGGGCGAACGACGGAAATTGAACCCGCGCATGGTGAATTTACAATCCACTGCCTTGATCCACTTGGCTACATCCGCCCCTCTACTATTATCTAGTATTTCTAGATTTTTCCATTAACAGAAAAAAGAACATATTATTTCTTTGTTATTTTCTTTCTTATTTCTGAAATCAAAGAAATAAATAATAAAATTTTTCATTTTTATCTATATTAGATTGAAATTCAATTGTAAATCAAACTTCATAATCGGTAGGATATTCGGGCATAGTAACAACTAAGTACAATGTCATCCCAAAAGTTGGTCAGGGTAACGACTAAATATAATGTTTCCAAGAAAACTAGTTAGCATAACGTCTAGGTATAATGTTTCCTAGAAAATTGGCCAACATAATGACTAGGCATGATGTTATCCTTAAGAGTTGGTCAACGTAGCGATTAGGCATAATATTATCCTTAAAAGTTGGGAAGGGTATCTACGAGATATAATATTACCCTAACGTTCTAGGCATAGTTATATCACTAATAGTCTAATACTATATAATTATCAGTATTTATAAAATAGTGTAGTATTTTAACATGTATCCCCCACCCCCCCCCCCTTAAAACATTTGAAAATCGTAAAAGTGGGGCCGTGAACTCACCCTTGAAGCGTGAACCGCGAAAGTAATGTAGTGTCAGGACTTGAGAACTTGGAGACTGCTTGGGACAGGGAGACTTGATCAGAGAGAGAGAGAGAGAGGGAATGGGTGTTTGTGAGGTGTGTAGAATGATCTGCAGAACCTTTCTATTTATAGGAGTTTTTGTAGCGCACACCGCAGACCGCACCGTGCGTGGATGCATCAAGGGGAGCTGGCACATGTCGTCCCCACATTGTGCCATGTCACCCGTATCCTGATGAATCTAGACGTTAGAAACGTGTGCCGCATGTAATGTGCGGTTTTGCGCGCGTGACGAAAAATCCATTTTCTAAATTTCGTATCTCTCACTTACGAGCTTCGTTTTCAACGTCTCTTATATCCCCGCGTATGTATTGACGTGCACTACAACTTTCCTTTTGGTCGTTTTGGCTAATTTTAGCTTTCATTTTTACCCTATATTTTCTACCCGCGATGATTTCATAAAAATCATAACTCTCCCATACGGGTTCCATTTTTGGCGTTCTTAGTCTAAAAATTTCTATTTTGAGGGGTACTACGATATTCCTTTTGGAGACTTTAGCTAGAAGTCAACTGTTGTCTTCGTAAATTTTGACGTTGTTACTTTTTATGTGCGGTTGATTTTTATATATTATAAAAGTCATATCTCCTCTATTCTAGGTCGGATTTTTACAAAGTTTATATTTTTGGAATCACGCTGACACGTACATTCTGAGTGCATCAACCTGCTCATAAGATGAAACGAGTTTTCACGCACTTATTTCTTAGCCTATTAGTCGTAATAATCATATTTGGTAAGGACGTAATCGAATATATTTATTAATATATCGAAATATTACATCTTTTTCCTATTAAACTTATGTGTCCGCGTCAATTTCTAACTGTGTTCGGTGACGCTTTTGCCTCATGTGTCACATCCTCCCCTCATTAAAGAAAAATTTGTCCCAAAATTTAGCTTGTTGTCGGGGTGCTCTCGAACAAGTGAGGGTAGTTGCTCTTCATTTGGTCTTCGCATTCCTACGTGTACTCTGGCCCTCACTTAGAGTTCCATCACAGTTTGACTATGGGGATGCGACTCTGCTTAAGTCTTTTAACCTCTCGGTCCATAACTTTGATCGGTTCATTGATGAAATTGAGTTTCGTGACAATTTGGATTTCCTCGAGAGGAACGGTAAGTGTATCATCGATGATACATTTCTTAAGGTTTGATACATGAAAGACATTGTGTGCTCTCTTGGGGAAATGCGAGCCGGTAAGCTACATGACATACTCTAGTAAGGATCTCGAAAGGTCTTATTATTGGATTAGGGTGTATAAGATCATAACTAAATTGATATATACTTGAATTGAAAGCAAAATCCTTTTTGGGTTGCCCTCATAATTAGTAATTGATTAGAATGACTTTTAGAGAGAGAGGTTGATTTATTAATTGATTATATGATTAATAAATAGCAAACAATGATTTGTTAATATATTATATGATTAATATATTAATTAGAAATAGTATTATTTAATTAAGAATTAATCATAAATTAATTGGAATTAATTTTGAGATTAATTGGATTAATTAAAAGTGCAAAGACTTAAGTTGTAATTGTTCAAAATCTGAACAAGAGAAGGATTCTAGAACCCTCTTGAGATAGACGGTTTTAGCATGTCCATTTAGGGTTTCTGGAATGTTTCTTTTAGATAAATAAGGAGTTAGATAATTACCTAATTTAAAATATTAATATTATATTTAAATTAGGGATTCCAGGATTCCTTGTATCAGCTATAAATAGGACCCTTGAGATTCTTATTTTGGTCCACCTGATAACCTAAGGCGGAGCCGAAATTTTTCTTCTATATCTCCTCTTTCCTCAAGTCTTCTAATTGCTAGGGTTTGAGTATAAACTATTAGAGGCACTAAGCTTTTGGTGCTTGCTTTCTAAGGCTTTCAAGAATGAATTTTGTTTGGTTATTTTCTATAATAATCAAAAGGTATGTAAACCCTAATCCTATCCATATTTCGATTATTATAGGTTTCCTTTTGGGTTCTTGATGTTTAATAGTTTATTGCTATCAATTAGAGAAAACATAGATCATTTATAGGTCGCATGTGCACTTAAGAGTTAAGATTTTCCGCTACACATGTTTTGTTATAACTTATAAAACTCATCAGTGGTATCAGAGCCATTGTTTTCAATTGACTGTGCATAATATTGAATGGATCAAAATTAGTGTTTATCGAAAATAAACCCTATTCCTTTGAATTTGGACTTGGCTAAGGTTTCTACCCTAGCCCCCACCCACTTATTTTTGAAAAAAGCCTTTGGGTTTCCTAGGGTTTCTAGTTTTCTTAATTATTATTTTAAATTCCTTAAAATTTGCGTAACTGAAACTTGGTAACCCTATCCCCTAATTTTCGAAAATTAAAAGATTATAGGATTAAATTTGAATTATTTAATTAATAGTATAAGTGGAAATAATTATTTAATCCCTAAATGATTTAAATTAATTTAATTAATTGTTTAATTAAAAGATAAAGATTAAATCATAATTGGTTTAAATTTAATTAATTAAAAGTTTAATTCAGATAATTAATATTTAAACCTTGTATTTTGAAAAATTTCAAAATACACCTTATATATGTATTATTAAAAGTTTAATTACTATATGTATAAGAAAATTCAGTCAAGTCAATAGTATGCATCCTTCATGAAACCATGCTGTAAAGATAGTATAAGAAAATGACCTATAAAGTGATCGTTGAATGAGTGTCCTTTTCACCCACCGCTCTCCTGTGTGGTGGATGGTCATTAGCCGAACGAGTTTGATAGGACATAATCTCATTAAAATTATAATGATATAAAGTATTAGAACCTTCTTTAAAATCCCACTCTAGTTACCTTAGTAAAAATATGAAATGTATGCTAATCCATGAAAACACACATCATTCTTTATGAGTCGTTAGTGGAGCATGCGTGGCTAATCGACACACTAATTTGGGACTATAAAGTTGAATGATGGTACAAATAGTAAATGATCATTGTTGATAGAGCGTGTGTGGTTTATCGACACATCAATTTGAGATGATAAATGACATCGAGGTTGTCAAGAGGGTTTGCATGGTTATTCACATCTTGTTTGTGATCCTCAGTATCCTAGTCACAAATAGAAGTGCATAATATGAGATTAAACATGACATTGATAAGATTAAATGAATCTCAAAAGATTTTGAAATTTCATATTAGATTGAAATTGGTAAATTGTTTTACCTACATTTATAAATTCAGAATAAGACTACGACATCCATTTTCTTGATTCTAAATTGTATTTTGGATCCTAGCCTTAAATAATTATTTTGGGATAAAATATCAAGGATTTGTGTCAACTAACTAAAAGTATCTCTCTTAATATAGATGTCTACTTATGGTGATGCTACTGCTGCTCAATCCTCCATCAACAAGTTAAACTTTACTCTTTTATCGATCTTATCAAAAGAGAAACTAGCTGGTCCAAACTACATGGATTGGATGTGAAATCTCAAAATGACTCTTCAATATGAGATCAAAGAATATGTTCTCGAAAAACCTCTACTCGAAGTCGATGAGTTAACTGATACTCCATAGGAGATTGCCACCTACAAACAACACTATGACGACACAACAAAGGTCGCTTGCATAATGGTTGCAACCATGGTACCTGAGTTGCAAAAGTTCTACGAGGACTATTAGCTGTAGGATATGTGCTTAGATCTTGCTGAAAAGTATCACAAGAAAGCACGTCAAGAGAGGTATGAGGTCGTTAAGGCATTAATGGCATGCAAGTTGAAGGAGGGAGAATTTGTGTGCAACCATGTGTAAAGAATGCAGAGATATGTGGAGCGGTTGGAAAAGCTTAGTGTGTCTTTTGACAAGGAGTTGGCCATAGACATGGTCCTTAACTCTTTGCCTCCCAGTTATGATCATTTTATATTGACTTAGCATTTGAAAAACACAAAGGCCACACTGACCCAACTCCACAACTTGCTGCAGACTGCAGAGTCAGGGATGAAGAAAAATCAGGTCCCTTCTGCAACAAGTGACCCTGTCCTAGCCATTAGGCAAAATAGAGGAAATAATAGGAATGCTAATCCTCAATCAAACTAAAAGAGCAAGGCCCATGCTGGAGTGTCTGGTAGTGGGTCGAAGTCAAAGCCTAACTTTGATATTCCAGCTGTTAGTGATCCCAAGGAGGCCACTTACTACTATTGTAATGACAAAAGACATTGGAAACGAAGCTGCCCAATATGCTTGCAAGACTTAAAAGATGGCAAGGTCAAGCCATCTTCGGTAGGTATGTACACTATTCAAGTCAATAACTCACAACTTACTCGTTCTTGGGTCCTTGACACAGGATGTGGTTTCCACATTTGTTCTGATTTGCAGGGGCTAAGAGAAAGTGAGGAACTGGAGCATGGAAAAATAAATATGATCATAGGAAATAAGCGATCTTCTCCTGTTACCAAGATTGGAACTTATGTTCTAGTGCTCGGTGGTGATGTTATGATAGAATTGATTAATTAATGTTATTCGTCATACATGACAAGGAACACTATTTCTTTTCATGCATTATTCAAAAAAGGTTTTCGATATTCTTTTGATGATGAGAATGGTTCGATTTTAGCTTATAAAAATGGTATTTTTATGTTTAAAGCTTCACCTTGTAATGGTGTGTATGAAACTGTGATTTGTATTGCTAAATTAGGCAATAATGTATTTGATATTGATTCGTCTAATGGTGTACATAAAGCATGCTTTTGGCATTGTCGTCTTCGGCACATTAACAAGAAACACATCGCCCAACTCCAAAAGGATGGAGTGTTGGAATCATTTGAATTGAGGTCGAATGGTGAATGCGGATATTGTCTTTTAGGAAAGATGACAAAATCACAATTCACTGTAACTTGTGAAAGAGGTGAAGGATTGTTGGACCTTATCCATACAGATGTGTGTGGGCCCTTTAGATCTGTTACGAGGGATGCAAATCGATAATAAGTGACGTTTACAAATGATTCTAACAGATATGGGTATATCAACTTAAGTAAACATAAATAAGAAACTTTTGAAAAGTTCAAAGAGTTTAGGCACGAGGTCGAGAATCAATTGGTTGGGAAGATAAAGATGCTTCGATCTGACAGAGGTGGAGAGTATCTTAGTATTGAGTTCCATGACTATCTTAAGGAATCTGAAATAGTTTCACAATTGACTCCTCCTAGGACAACATAATGTAATGGTGTGGCTGAGAGGCATAATCGAACCTTGCTAGACATGGTTAGTTCCATGATAAGTCGAGCTTCTCTTCCTATTTCTTTCTGGGGGTATGCCTTAGAGACAACCATCTATATCCTAGATCTTGTTCCTACTAAGAAGGTTGTCAAAACACCTCATGAGATGTGGACATGGAAAGTACCATCGCTTACATATATCAAGGTTTAGGGTTGTAAAGCTCTCGTAAGACGAGAAACTCATTACAAACTAGAACCTAGAGCTGAGAGGTGGATTTTCATTGGCTTCCCATAGAAGTCTTTTGGATACTTGTTCTATAGACCTATTGAGATTGTGAGAACGTGGTCTTTGTAGCTTAAAGGGGAGTCTTTCATGAGAGAGAGATCAAATTCAATGAAACACATCGCCCAACTCCAAAAGGATGGAGTGTTGGAATCATTTGAATTGAGGTCGAATGGTGAATGCGGATATTGTCTTTTGGGAAAGATGACAAAATCACAATTCACTGTAACTTGTGAAAGAGGTGAAGGATTGTTGGACCTTATCCATACAGATGTGTGTGGGCCCTTTAGATCTGTTACGAGGGATGCAAATCGATAATAAGTGACGTTTACAAATGATTCTAACAGATATGGGTATATCAACTTAAGTAAACATAAATAAGAAACTTTTGAAAAGTTCAAAGAGTTTAGGCACGAGGTCGAGAATCAATTGGTTGGGAAGATAAAGATGCTTCGATCTGACAGAGGTGGAGAGTATCTTAGTATTGAGTTCCATGACTATCTTAAGGAATCTGAAATAGTTTCACAATTGACTCCTCCTAGGACAACATAATGTAATGGTGTGGCTGAGAGGCATAATCGAACCTTGCTAGACATGGTTAGTTCCATGATAAGTCGAGCTTCTCTTCCTATTTCTTTCTGGGGGTATGCCTTAGAGACAACCATCTATATCCTAGATCTTGTTCCTACTAAGAAGGTTGTCAAAACACCTCATGAGATGTGGACATGGAAAGTACCATCGCTTACATATATCAAGGTTTAGGGTTGTAAAGCTCTCGTAAGACGAGAAACTCATTACAAACTAGAACCTAGAGCTGAGAGGTGGATTTTCATTGGCTTCCCATAGAAGTCTTTTGGATACTTGTTCTATAGACCTATTGAGATTGTGAGAACGTGGTCTTTGTAGCTTAAAGGGGAGTCTTTCATGAGAGAGAGATCCAATTCAAAGAGGACAGTGGGAGTGCAATTGACCTTGAAGAGATTCAGGAGTCAATCAATGAAGGAACTTTAGAAGACACTAGCTCTCAACCAGAGGACGTGATTCATGTTGAGCCCATTGACAATTCATTACCTCTTCGTTGATCCAGTAGGGTTAGCATGCCACCTTTATTCTATGGTTTCCATATTACGTCAGATGGTGACACGTGTATCAGTGATAGAACAACGGTAAATTTGGATGAGCCAGCTAACTACAAGGAAGCGATGGTAGGCCCTGAGGCTGCTAAATGAAAAGAGGAAATTGATAACAAGATCCAATCAATGTATGATAACCAAGTTTGGAACTTGGTTGATCACGTACCAGGTCAAAAGATAGTTGGGTGCAAATGGATATTATAGAAAGAAGACCGACATAGATGGAAAGGTGCACACAATCAAGGCATGAATGGTTGCGAAGGGCTTTACTTAATCCCAAAGGATGGAATATGATGAGACCTTCTCACTAGTGGCTAAGATAAAGTCTATCAACATAATGCTAGAAATAGCAACATTTCATGATTATGAAATATGGCAAATGGATGTTAAAACCGCTTTCCTAAATAGGAAGTTAACTGAGGACATCTACATGAGTCATCCATATGTTGGATTAGATGTCTAAGCCCATAACTATTATTGGTATGTACTCGACCCGAGAGTAGCATGGTCCATTTGGGTTGCATATCATCAGGACAATTTGTTAGGATAGACTCTTGAGAGAAGGTTATATATGATTTATTAATATATTATAAGTTCTAATATATTAATATGAAATCATATGTTTTAATTAGTATTGATCAATAATTAATTTGGAATTAATTTAGTGATCAAAAGAGACTAATTAAATCTATGGGGACTAATTATGGTAATTAGTTATATTTATATGTGTTGGGCATATGATCCATGTTGGACCAAGTTTATGTATGATACATAAAGAGTTGGGCCGCATGAACCATGGATCATAAAACCCATGGCTATGGATTTGGGTTATACCCATGACCATTGAAATCCTACATATAAATAAGTGAGTACATAGCCAAAAATGTGACAGATGTTCTTGGAGTTCATATGGATGGTTTTTGGTGTATGAAGATTCTCTCTCAATTGTCTTCCTTTGTCCATGATGTGTTGTGACTTCATTTGAGGCTTCTACACTATTGGGGCTAAGCTCTTAAGGCAAAATACATCAAGACTTCAAGCTACATAAAAGGTATGTTACCTTAACTAGTATCTTATATGGTTCTTGTCAAATGCATGCTAGTTATAGGTTTAATGCCTTGGAAACCATTTTCATGTATAATTAGTGAAAACATAGATCCAAGGTATTTAGGGTTGTATGTGCACCATAGGATGTTGTAGGATAGAAAACCCTTCAGTGGTATCAGAGCCAAGGCTTGTTTTCCATTATACTTGATGCAAATTGCTGAAAAAATCGATTTTCTGGCTGTCTGGACTGTGGACTCGCTGAGTCCACTGATAGACTCGCTGAGTCCATGAACAAATTCATCCTACTCGTCAAGTAGGTTCATAAACTCGACGAGTAGGAGGCCCAGAGTGCAGATTTTCGACTTTTAAGGCTGGAATTGGACTAGAATCATTACCCTAAGCTGTTTTTGAACTTATAAACATGTTTTTGATGTGGTAATGATCATTCTAATCCAATTCAAAAGATAATTGTCAATAGATTCATGTGTTGTATTATTTTAATGGTTAGGCTAATTACATGAAAATTGTTTGATTTGAATTGTCTTGTTCATATGAGTTTAATCTAGATCATAGTTTTTCTTGACGTTCTTGTTAGTTGAATTGATGATCTTGGTGTTTTTTTAATGGATTCCATAACTTGTCCTCAAGTTATGGAAAACCAAAAGTTTTTGTGTTAAATCTTCATTAAAGGCATAGGTTACACAACTTGAAGAGTCATTTTCTCATAAATAGTTTTATGAACTCCATAACTTGTCCTCAAGTTATGGATGTTCAAGAGTCTCTTCATTAAAGTTTTTAAAACCTATATTAAACTCATATGTTATGAAATTGAAAAGTTTTTTGAATTGTTCAAAACTTTCCCTAAAGTTTTGGAATTTGTAAAGTTTCCCCTTATGAATACTTTAATTCCAAGTTAAACCCTTAGAATTTTAATAGTTTATAATTCAACCCTTATACTATTATAATATTATAGATTTGATATTTATATATACGTATAAAAGTAAGTCAGTCTTAACATTAGTAGGCCTCATTCACGAAGCCGGTCTATAAGGGGGGTATAAGGTTACTGCCTATAAAATGGCAGTTTAATGGGTGTACACTCTCACCCACCGCTTCCTTGACTGGTGGAGGGTCGTTAGCCGAATGGGTTTGACGGGACATTAATTCTCCTTTCATTAAAAGTATAATGATAAATATAAAGTAACTAAACTTTATTAAATTCCCAATCTTAGTTACTTTAGGAAAATGTGAATTTGGTGCTAACCCATGCAATTACACTTTGTACCTTACCAAGTCGTTGGTGGAGCGTGTGTGGTTAACCGACACACTAACATGGACTAGTATGAGTGGAAAAGGGTAACTTAATGTTTATCATAGATTGGTGGAGCGCGTGTGGTTAACCGGCACATCGATTAGGTGATAAAGTTAAGGGTACCAAGTTAAATTGCATGGTTATTCACACCTTATTTGTGATCCTCGGCATCTCAGTCACAAACATGAGAGGGAACAACCGAGATTTAAACATGCCATTGAAAATTTCAATGAATCTCAAAAGATCTAGGAGTTTCAATCCAATTAAAACCCAATACCCTATTAGGTTTTAATGGTGGAAATTGGTGAATCGTCATTCACCTACCTTCAAATATTTTATAGCTTGGATTACGACATCTCTCTTCCAAGTTATAAAATATTGTGTTGGGTCCTAGCCTTAATATTCCATATTGGGTGTTATATTAAGGACTTAAATCAACTAACTTGAATTTCTCCCATTGTAGATGTCTGGTTCAGACAACTATGATCTTCCCAAATCCCTTGAAACAAGCTTTCCTAATGAAGATGATATCCCGTGATTGGATCATGGAAATTATACTTCTCTTCCTTCACCTCCTCCAATTAGTCAATTGTTCTCTTTTAAAAAAGTTCAAGGTCACTCAATCCCTATTGGCAAGCAAAGTCTATATGTGCTTACATCTTGGAGATGAAAGTTACATATTGACAGGCTGGGAGAGTTGGGTGTCGAAGTCTTGAGGTAGCGGGCTATTGACTTGGTTCTTCACTCCCTGATGACAGATCAAAACATGACCCTTATTGATCTTACCTATTTGCTTGTTGCTGCTAAATCAACAATGATTTAGGGCACTGGTAAAGCAAATTTGATTGGAAGATCTACTTCCCAAACCTTCATGGACATTGACAATGGAAACATTGGAAATCCAGAAAAGTCTTCTCTTCCCAATGGAAAGGGATCGACCATAGTCAACCCGGTTGACCAAATGGTAAAGAGAAAGGCTAAGTCTGAGATAGTCCCATGTACCATTACTAAAGAGTCCATATGCCATAAGAAGGGGAATTGGCTGCGAAGCTGCCCATTTACCTGAAGAATCATAAGGATTATAAAGGCAGAATGTATGACTCTACTTCAGGTAAGTCCATTATCTAACTCTATTAAGTTCCTATTTTGAGATTCTTATTACATGATGTGACTAGGTCGCATTTTGATGTTTTAAGAATCAAAGAAAAGAGAGGAAGCTTAAAAGAAGAATATGCTGATTCTGACCGCGAAGATGGATTTCGATCGCATGGTTCGGTGATCAGAATTTTGAGCTGTTGTTTAAGAGTTGGGATAGATTGCCTAGGAATAAATAACAACATTGTTTTCATATGCATTTGCATTGTAAGGATAAGTTTTTCTGCAAGTTTTAAAATAAAAGAAAAGGTTTTAGTTTTATTTATTTTTAAATATCCTCACAAAGGCATTTGTGAAAAATTGTTGTTTATATGATTCCATTGCTAGCAATATTGGAAAATGGAATTGATTCTTTCGTGTGTGGTAGTGTCATAATTTACCAAATAAGGAAAGAGTCTCATCACCCAAGTTTCAGTTGGATAGAAACTTGGAATCATGCAACTTGTATTGTATGATGAATGAGAATTTTTCATCTTTGGTAAATTAAGACTAATTCCTTGTTCACATGTATATGTGAGTCAAGTGAAGGACTAGGGGATCGGGTACACTTGGGTGTGCACTGGTCAGGTCCACCACAGAGAACGATAAAACTGTTCGTCATGATTTACTAAAGTTTAGTAAATATGGTTATGCTTACAAGTTTAAGTGTAATTCTGAAACATTGAAAAAGTTTCAATGTATGGCAGGATGAATGAGGAGAATCAAATTAGGCAGAAAGATAAAAGTTTCTCCAATCTGAAAAGATGGGAGAGTACTGCAGTATCATGTTTTATGATAATCTTAAAGATTATGGAATACCATATCACAATTGATCCTCTAAAGACATCTTAGTGCATTTGTATGGCTAAGAAGAGGAATCGTGAATTGTTGAAATAGTTTAAATCAAGAACATGAGTCACACTTTGTTCCAAAATTGAGTCTTAGAGTAAGACTCTAAGATCAAGCCTTGAGTGACATAATGTTAGGAAGGTTTAAAACACTTATCAAATGTAGAGTGAAAGTTTTCTACTCTTGTACATTTGAAATTGGTAAGTTGTGATGTTTTGGATAAAACAAAGACCAACTAAGGCCAATTGTGTGACGTGTTTGTCTTGATAAGAATCCGCACTAACTCTTGAATATTTGCTTTGTCAAGGAATGGTTCTTATATGTCAAGAGGTCAGTGGGAGTCTTAAAGATCTTGAAAAATTTCAAGAACTAATCAAGAACAAAACCGGATGTTTATCACTAGCACATGACTTGAGGTTCATAGCCCATCGTGTTGACATATTCTTGTTTTTATGCCAATTCCAGTTAAAGTTGACTATGCATGTGAGTTCTATGAGTTCTCAATTGTTTGCATAACTACTTGGAAGCAATGGTAGACCCTTGTGCTGCCAGGTGGCAATAAGTTAAGATTGAACAAGTTCATTCCATATGAGTTTGGATTTGTCACTAACTTCCTCTTGTCGTTATGACAAATTCACATGGATTGGAACACATACACCATAAAATCTAAGTGTCATAAGGTTTCTCTCCAATTCATGAAAATGATGGTGAGGAAACGCTTTCGCTAAATAGATTTTAAGTAGATAACAATTGTGATATTTGCATTCTCAAATTCGTTAGTGGAGCGTGTGTGGTTAACCGACACACTAACATGGACTTGTGAGAAATGGAAAAGGTCTAGACAATTGAGACTATGATTACGACATCCCTTTCCATAGTTCTAAAAATTGTTTAGACACACATGTGAGCTATCTAAGGAAAGGTGTATGATATTGATAAAGCCTTATCAAAGCATCTCGTATCAAAAATCTGAACTTTGGTTAGAAAGTCTATAAAGTATTGATTTCTAGAAGTCCAGCTGATTTCTGGATACATGTCAAAGCTAGTGGGAGCATAAGTGTTATGCTAATAATTATCATGATAGTGGGAGCATGATTATTATGTTAGGTGTTGCAAGTTAGCAATGTTAATTATAGAAAACAAAAGTTTCAATTTGCAAAATGTATCTTGCGGGGTTTAAAAAGTTGTTTTGCTATAATTAAGGGAGAGGAAATTATACTTCATTTCAAATCTAAAAGCATAGATTGTGAGATTTTAATCAAATTTGGTCATGATTACATTATTTGCGTTCTAAAATTCGATAATGATTACGGCATCCCTTTTGATAATTCGAATTATGAGAACATGGCAAATTATAAGAAATATTATAGCAAAGGACTGGTCAAGTATCATGTCTTTATGAGAAACATCATGAATCGTGTCCCATATGCTTCGGGTATAGGATCGATTTCATGTGCTATAATATTCATCCGTTCTAAATTTCCCAAATGTCTAGGGCATTAAGAGGGAAAAAAGGAGTAGAACTGGATATGACTAAAATGATTAAGCAATTATCGAGGACAATCTGAGGTTTACCAAAGATTGGTTGCTCATGGACAATTGGAAGTATAGTGTTAATTTTGGAAGGACCATATTGACATATTCTGAAAGGAGACAACTCTTGCTCAGAAGTGATAATCAAAATGGAATATGGAAATGTTTCCATAGGTGGAAGTTATTCTTTTAAATCTGTGTAAGATTAGAGAACTTAATGCAAGAAGGATGTTCAAAGGAATATACTTTGAATGTGAGACTTTGTTTCCATGAAATTGCTCTCCATTGGAATGTTTTGTAATGCTGTTGCCAAGTCTTTGTGACTTTTGTGCATAGTCATTACAAGAGGATCAATGCATATAAGTTTAGAATCTAACAGATTTCAGTAAATGGCAAAGAATCTTGTATTCTTACATTTGCGACAAGGATTTGGGATTGTGAAATGAGCATCATTGGAATCATGTTCAATTGGTCTATTTCACAAAGTAAGGATCATAGACAAACATAGTGTGTATGCTTGGAGCATGGCATGACTATTGTTTTAATTCAAGTATTAAGTTGATAAATCGAAACATTATATAATGAATAATGTGTAATCAATATGGTGATAAATAAAAGGTGTTTTATTTATATTCATAAGTTCTGAGACCATATTGGATTCGATTATTCTTGTGTTTCACTTTGCATGTTTTGACTTCCCGAATAACTAGGTTATTCAAACCCTCCACATTCAATCATACTTTGGAAGTAGGTATGAATCAAGACTGTCATGAATTGGGCTTGTAGATGTCTAAAGTGTTTAGACATAGCAAAAGTTTCTACAACATTCATGAGTGCTCCTGGAATGAGATTCGAGTATTAGATTAAACCCACGCTCATTTGACTCACTTCATGGATTTTATCACGAGTGATCATGAGACGATAATATCTTATATTCTTCAAACCTAGAGATATGAGTTGTTGACTATGAGTTGGTTGTACATGGATTGTATGAAGATGCATCAGTAACTTGATATTATAAAACGTGCCTTTGTGTATGATTCAAAAAGTAGTTAGTACAAGAATATGAGTCGAATTTTATCCATTCCTTTTACCCTTGGAGGGATACAAGCGATATATGTGGGCCCCTCGATGATTTAGTGATGACAAATGTAAGTGCTCGGCTGGGCCTGGACTGATTTGATTTGTTCAATTAGTCAGTCATCATAAATTGGAAATCGGGAAACAAAAAATGGACAGATAGAATGATTATAAGCTATGTCTCAGTCCATACGATATCTAGAATTGAGGAATATATGATCCCTTATCTAATGGACAAGTCATTGACTAGGTCAGAGTTCGACAGTGGCTTTTAAGAGCTACGATTGCTAGTCGGGTTTTGGAGTTATACTTGCAATAATAGTTTTAGACTTATCCAAGTGGGAGATTGTTGGATTAGATGTCTAAGCTCATAACTATTATTGGTATGTACTCGAACCGAGAGTAGCATGGTCCATTTGGGTTGCATATCATCAGGACAATTTGTTAGGATAGACTCTTGAGAGAAGGTTATATATGATTTACTAATATATTATAAGTTCTAATATATTAATATGAAATCATATGTTTTAATTAGTATTGATCAAGAATTAATTTGGAACTAATTTGGTGATCAAAAGAGAATAATTAAATATATGGGGACTAATTATGGTAATTAGTTATAATTATATGTGTTGGGCTTATGATCCATGTTGGACCAAGTTTATGTATGGATACATAAAAGGTTGGGCCACATGAACCATGGATCATAAAACCCATGGCTATGGATTTGGGTTATACCCATGACCCTTGGAATCCTACATATAAATAGGTGAGTACATTGCCAAAAACGTGACATATGTTCTTGGAGTTCATATGGATGGTTTTTGGTGTATGAGGATTCTCTATCAATTGTCTTCCTTTGTCCATGATGTGTTGTGACTTCATTTGAGGCTTCCACACTATTGGGGCTAAGCTCTTCAGGCGAAATACATCAAGACTTTAAGCTACATAAAAGGTATGTTACCCTAACTAGTATCTTATATGGTTCTTGTCAAATGCATGCTAGTTATAGGTTTAATGCCTTGAAAACCATTTGCATGTATAATTAGTGAAAACATAGATCAAATGTATTTAGGGTTGTATGTGCACCATAGGATGTTGTAGCATAGAAAACCCTTCACCATAGGGTTTTATACATGCCAAATTTCCTAATAGAGCGTGTAAGCTTGAGAAATGCATTTACAGATTTAAACAAACATCTCGCAGTTGGAATCTTTGCTTCCATGAGAAAGTCAAAGAGTTTGGATTCTCTAGGAGTGAGGATGAGTCCTGTTTGTATGTAAAAGCTAGTGGGAGTATAGTAACTTTCCTAGTATTGTATGTTGATGACATACTCCTTATAGGAAACGACATTCCAACCTTGAAAAAAGTGAAATATTATCTTGGAAAGTGTTTTTCTATGAAGGATCTAGGAGAAGTGGCCTATATTATTGGAATAAGGATTTACAGGGATAGAAAGAAATGCCTTATTGGTCTTAGCCAGAGTACATACATGGATAAAATATTAAAACGTTTTAGTATGGATAATTCCAAGAAAGGGGATTTGCCCATCCATCATACTGTTAAGTTGAGTAAAACTCAAATCCCAGTACTGATGAGGAAATAGCTGACATGAGTCGGGTCCCATATGATTCGGCTGTAGGTTCGATCTTTTATGCTTTGACATGTACTCTCCCTAATGTGTGTTATGTTTTGAGCATGGTTATTCGATTTCAGGGAAATCCCGGCAGAGCTCATTGGACTGCAGTCAAGAACATTCTTAAGTATCCACGGAGGACAAAGGACATGTTTCTAGTCCTTTATGGTAGTGATACGTTAAGGGTGAGTGGATATAGTGACACCAACTTTCAAATTGATCGAGACAACTTCTGTTCCCATTCTGGTTGGATATTCTTGTTGAATGGTGGAGTGGTGACTTGGAAACGTTTCAAGTAGGAAACTATGGCTGATTCTACTTATGAATCAGAGTACATAGTAGTGAGTGAGGCATCAAAGGAAACAATTTGATTGAAGAACTTCATCAACGATCTCAAAGTAGTCCCGACCATTCAAGAGCCAATGAAACTTTTCCGTGATGATGAAGGGGCAGTTGCTTTGACAAAAGAAACAAAGGATTATGGTAGATCCAAGCATATCGACAGAAAGTACCATTACATCGGACATAGGGTTGAAGAAGGTCATCTCTTGGTGAAACGAGTATTATCAAAAGACAATCCTGTAGATCCTGTCACGAAGGCTCTGAGCAGGATTAAGCATAACCGACATGCTAGGAGCATTGGCTTAAGAGACGATGTTAGTTTTAGTAGTTAGTTGATAGGTTGAAACTTTGTAACAAAATAAATGTAATTTATTTTGGTGATTGAATAATAGAGAATTATTTATGAGTATTGTTACTTCCTTTTTCAATTCTTGATTCTTTTGTTTCAAATTGCATGTATTACTTCCTAAATGATTAGATTATTCATATTCCACAATCGCTCATACTTTGAGAAGTAAGTAGTGAATTAATATTGTCATGAATTGAATTGTAGATTGTCTATGGAGATTAGACATTGAAATAGGATTGCTACAATGTTCATGAGTACTTAGAAAATGGAGATTTTGAGTATTGGATAAACCCACGCTTAGAGATTACTTCATGGATTTAGTCACGAGTAATTCTATGAGGATAATATGTTTTATTCTTCCAATGGAGATATATAAAGTTGTAACTTACGAGTCAGTTGTGCATTGGTATTGTGTAAATGCATTAATAACATGATGTTGTAAAACGTAGTGTCATGTATGATTTGGTGAGTAAAGGATACATTTATATAGTCAAATTTTATTGTTTCCTTTTGTCCTATCAGGAAAAGAGTTATCTTTGGGCCCCTCAGTGATTTGGTGTTGACATTGTAGTGTTCAGTCTAGCCAGGACTGAATTGATGTGTTCATTTAGTAGTCTAATGACATCATCGCAAATCGGGAAATTGGGAAACAAAATTTTAGACAATTAGATTGATTATAATCCATGTATCATGTCCATACAACATCTTGAAGAATGAAGGAATATTTGATCACTTATCTTAGGACCAATGTCTGATTGGATCAGAGTTCGAATGTTGCTTCAAAAATCACAATTTGCTGTTTAATTTAGAAGTTATACTTGCAATTGTAGTTATAAACTTATCCAATTGGGAGATTGTTGGATTAAGGTGTCTAAGATCATAAGTAAATTGGTATATACTTGAATTGAAAGCAAAGTCCTTTTTGGGTTGCCCTCATAACTAGTCATTGAGTAGAATGACTTTTAGAGAGAGAGAGAGAGAGAGGTTGATTTATTGATTTATACTATTATTATTAAATAGCAATGGATGATTTGTTAATATATTATATGATTAATATATTAATTAGAAATAGTATTATTTAATTAAGAATTAATCAAAAATTAATTGAAATCAATTTTGGGATTAATTGGATTAATTAAAAGTGCAAGGACTTAAGCTGTAATTGTTCAAAAGCTGAACAAGAGAAGGATTCTAGAACCCTCTTGAGATGGACAGTTTTAGCATGTGACTTTAGGGTTTCTGGAATGTTTCGTTTAGATAAATAAGGAGTTAGATAATTACCTAATTTGAAATATTAATATTATATTCAAATTAGGGTTTCCAGGATTCCTTGTATCAACTATAAATAGGACCCTTGGGATTCTTATTTTGGTTTTAACAGCCCAATACCAGTAACATTTTTTTTGTAAAAGCTTATCAAAACATTCTTTAATTGTCCATAATTAATACCAAGTCATAATATCCAAAACATCAGGGTACAAATATATATCACATGCGAAAATCATAAGGGGAGGATGCTATGCCATCACATGCGAAAATCACGCTAGGCCCTTCCCTTTTGAACTGGAAGTACCTGAAAGCATAAACATAAACAGTAAACATAAAGCTTAGTGAGTTCCCCGAAAGTACCACATACCACAAATAAAATAAAAATAGATGCCATGGGCCAAATCATAACCATATCATCATTTCCTGGCATGGGCTAAACCATGGTCTTTCCGTCCCGTGCCGAGGGCCAAATCCCGGTCTTGCATACAAGTGTCATGGGCCAAATACTGGTCTTTCATATAATTGTCATGGGCCAGATCCTGGTCTTTCATGTAACCACCAGGGGCCGGATCCTGGTCTTTAAAATAATTATCACAAGGCATCTAGCATACCACACAACAAGAATTAGGCCAACATTGGTGACTTCGACCCATGGACCTAGTGAGGAAACTCACCTCACAGACAGATAAGCAAGTTGAAAAGCACACTGCTCCGAAACCAAATCTACTAGTCATCTAAAAGAATTCATTGACACAAACTCAGTATACCGACCAAAGTACCTAAAATACTCTTAAGTCAAACTTGGTCAAAATCCTGGTCAAAGCCAAAAAGTCAACCAGGTCAAATCCATTGGACCAAACCCTAATATAAGGTCTCATGTCGTGACTATTCCCTAGTCACATTATGAGAGTCGACCAGGTCCAATGCCATCAACTCATTCTAGACTCAGTTAACTCCGTCGAGGGTTTCCTTCGATCTCACGTCGTGAGAACCTCACGTCTCACGTCGTGAGTTCTGTCTGGGGCTAAAAGTCACAGCTTTAAGTCCTTATTCCTCTGAGCCATCAAATCTACTTCATTCAGATGTTAAAGGGGACCCTTAAGGTCCATAACATGTTTGCTTTAAGGCCATACTTGCAACATTCATGATCTAACTCATTCTAGGTCAAAATGGGAAAAATACACATCAATTTCCTATGCATGGCTCTTATACTCCACCAACTTCTAGATATAGACAAAATGATGGTCAAGGAGCCCCTGGAATCCATAAAGTTGCCAACTTTATGGGTTTACTTCACTCAAGCATGCAAAACATGAAGAAATATGGGCAAAAACCTAGATCTACTTATATGATATAATAAAGTTTGAACCTTTAGGACTTACAAAGGACCAACATCTAGAAGAATAAAAGGCGAGAATGGAATGATGTGTGTAATACATTCCGGTATGAAATGTACCCTTTGACAAAGAGTGTTGAAGTTTTATCAGTGTATGACAAATACAATGAATCATTAACTTGTTCAATAGAAGATTTGTTGGGAAAGAATGGTTAGGTGCGTGTAATACATCACAGAAAATGATATACCCATCGGCATAAATTTTTTCGAATTCTCATTAGCGTCTGGCTTCATACACTGAATCATAAAATTCTAAAGAAGAATGTACGGTGAGAATGGATTGGTGTGTGTGATAATATATTGTACATGGCCTAACCATCATCACAAATTTTTCAAGCTCTCATCAGCGTATGGTATGTTACACTGAGTCATAAAGCTTTTAAGAAGATTTTATGGGCAAGAAGGGATTGGTGTGTGTGATAGCCTACGATACATAGACTAACCATCGACATAGAGTTTCAACCTTTTATCAGTGTGTGGTATATCACAGTGAATCATTAAGTTTTATCAAGAAGAGTTTAAGGAGAGAATGGAATGTTTCAGTCACGCTGAGGTGGAATCATCGTGAATCATAAACAATGTAAACTTGTCAATGATAAGTGGTTTATCTTCTGTATCATTAAGTTAAGTTTCATCCTAGAAATTAGAATTCACCATCAATTCATTTGTTATGGTACAAAACAATAAAATAATAAAAAATACAATAGTAATAAGAGAATAAATACAAAAGAATTAGTCAAACAAGGAAGTATTCTAAAAGCAAAATTTGTGCAACTTTTTCAGAAATGAGATAAAGACCCGATTCAACAAATCGTTTGAATTGAAAGGCCATTAATGAGATTCATTTTTCTGAGATATATGCCCCTCAACACTGTTTATAAAAGAATAAGCGAGCAAGATCAAATATATCATCATAAGACACGATTCATAGCAAACCAAGAGAGAAGATGCCTTTAATCGTTGAAGTATTGCAGATTGATTCCAAGCTTCATGTTCACCAAGAACAAGAGAAGAGCATGAACCAGTTTTTGTAACCAACGAATTAAAACTTAAAAGGATCCAATCTTTGTAACCTTCGATTTATGAGAGTCACCAAGACAATACTCGAAGGTTTCATTCATTATGATCCGTGATAGAAGCGACGAGGAGCACTGTCTTGTTGAAGAAGTCTTTAGATTTGGATCTCATATGGGAATTGGTGTAGTAGTGAGAGCGTCTATGGAAGTTAGACATTCCACGTTACCTAGCTACACTTCATCCCATCATAACAGAGATAGACTATGAGAGAAAGAAGAAATATGTATCCATAAAAAAAGTTCAGACGTAGTTCTACCTTTTCTTGACTCGTCCATAGGATACTTCAGTCCTGTTTGATAAGCGTCTGACTGAGTTGGGTCAGACAGTTTTTGCTGACTCGGTCAACTAAATCTGTTTGGTAAATCAATTTTGGCCATCTGACTCAGAAAGAAAGCTCTGGCTCGGTAAGAAGAAAACTAATGACTGACTGAGAAAGGAGGAATCGTTACCAATTTTGCCCTTCCCTACATTCCTCTTTCACTCCTCTACGCCCCCTCCCCCACCAATCGAATACTTCTCATCTTCTCATTAGGTACGTCTTCTCCTCTTCCATCGCCTCCATTCTTCTTCTTTAATCGATTCATAAAACCAATTTCATGAGATCATTTTTTAAATTGATCCATGAATTTGTGAAACCGATTCATGAAACCATGTCGTTCATGAAAATAGTTTTTTAAATTGATTCATGAAACCATCTCCTTCAATCGCAGGTTCTCCTTTCTGTTCTGAAATTGATTCATGAATTAATTTTATTCACATATATTTCTTTGTATCGTTTCTGTTCTGAATGGTCTGATTTTTGAAATTGATTTCTATTGGTTCATAAGATTGATTCCTTTTAAAATTTTATAAAATTTCTGATTTTTTTATGTTATGTTCCTATTTGATCAGGAAGGTTCCTACTGCCTCTTGATCAACAATGTTCTTACAAGCTATAATATTACAACTTTTGTAGATAATACAACCAGTAATAGTATCAAGTGTGATGAGATGATTAGATAGGTGTTCCATAGTTATGTTTGGAGGATGGATTTGTAGATTCCAGCAAAAGATAATGGTTTTTTGTTGTGGGTATTGAGGGATTGAATTGAAAGTGGAGAAGAATTGAGATAAAACTGGGATTCCAGTGGCATCAAATAGGGACCGAAGGCGGAAATGGATTGTGTGTTGGAATTGAAGACAACTCCGGAATTGGTAATTCCAGAGTATATTGAGGTGGGGGTTTTGTATTTGAATTGGGAGGGTTTTGTATCTAAATGTTATAAAATGTAGAGGAAAAGTGTTTTAGCCAGGTAAAATGGTCATTTTTCATCGGTCAATACATTCAGTCAGATGTACAATCAAACAACATCGTTTCTTACTCAGTCAAGGTTTCTTACCAAGACATACCTTTCCCAGTCAGCACTTTCTCAGTCAGCAACTATCAAACGGTGCTTTCATGTCCATCAATGTGATCATCAACGTTAGGGATAGAGAAGTTAGCACTGAAGAAAAGATGCAGAGCCAACTTCAACCAACTCTACTCAGAAGATGTTGCACCGAAGAAAAGATACGTTGGTTCTCTTTAAAAGGACAAGTCAATTAAGATCATTGTCGAGATGAAGGAAGAAGATCCTGAGACTTATAAAGTGATAGATAACAACACACATTGGAACTACTAGTAAAACAATAGACAATGTATACTCCTTTGGTAAAATGAAAGTTAGAAAGAACTTTATGAAGCATAAAACTTTTATAGTAAAACAAAAATCAGCAGCGTATGTTTAAGATAGCAAAATGTAAAGTCATAAGGTAGTGTTGTTGTAACGACTGGTTCCTGGTACGCATTTAATTATAAATTATTCATTTTGTAGAGAAACTCGACGAGTTGGGAGCCCCAAACTCGTCGAGTAGAAACCAGATTTGACGTGGGTTTTAAGTAACCTACTCGACAAGTTGAGGGCCCTCAACTTGACGAGTAGGGCTGCCAGAATGAAACCCTAATTTCGGGGTTTTGCACCCTATTTAATCATCCTAATCCCAACTTGCTGGCATCATTTCCAGCCTCCAAGTCCCAACCCCTAGATTCAGAAACCCTAATGCATTTGTGAGCTTGTGAGCCATTTTTGAGTGAAACTTGGAGTGTTTTGAAGCTTGTGAAGGAAGGAGAAGCTTGTGGATTCAAGAAGAAGCTAGTAGATCCAGAGACTCCATTTCATTATCATTATTTTCTGGTAAGCAAGTTTCAAACTTGCTTAGTAACTTCTTAGATCTCTTTATTATAAATTTATGGGGTTTTTGGTCCAAGAAGCTTGATCTTTGGGTTATGGATGTCCCAAGTGAGTATATCATCAGATCTGGAAGCATGGGGGGCTTTCATGGCATAAAGGTGCAAACTTTATGGCCATTGATTCCCCACACAATCTATATGATGTCCTTTTGGCCTTTTAAGCTCCAAAAGGCCATGCATGGAGAGAAAGGTGGAAGCTTTACATATTAATATAGTATCTAGGGTACAGATCTTAGTGTATGTGTTGTAGTATGGAGTATTGATGGCATGTGGACCAAGATCTAGGTCCTAAAGAGTTAGGGTTTTAGTTAGATTCATCAAATAAGGGTATTAACAGGTAAAGTTGGAAACTTTACCCTTAAAGGACATTTTCAGTGTATAGGTGGAGTATAGGGCTTAGATCTGAAGAATAAGGGTTTAATCCATTAAGATGAAGTAACATACTAAAGAACTCGATGAGTCCATAGAGGAACTCGGCGAGTTGGGACGAAGTGTCCTGATTCTGTTAAAGGCAAAAACTCGACGAGTTCGAGGATGACTCGACGAGTTGACTAGGAGAAGTCCCGATTCTGTAGACAGGAGGAACTCGACGAGTTGTGAAAGAACTCGACGAGTTGGATCGCGATTTCAGGGTTTATGATTCATGGAACTCGACGAGTTGATGGACCAACTCGACGAGTTGAGTTAACCCACAGTGTTGACTTTGACCTTGACTTTGACTTTGACTTTGACCACGGTTGACCCGTGAAGGGGTTTTGAGTATAGAATGTTATCTAAGAGGTTGTTCTGTATAGGGTGTGAGTAGAGTCGGTTGCGGAGTAGGGACTTTTCAGCTATTGACAACATTGAGGTGAGTTTCCTTCAGTAGGAATGGGTCTACGATACCAAGGCCGGCCCGTATATTTGATCTGATTAGTAGCTGAGTGTGGGCGGGGCCCGTATCTCATAGATAGCTGATATGGTATAGATTTATATGCTTAGTTATACTTGTTGTCTGTGTGATACCTGTATGTATTTTCATGACTAACTGAGTGTGGGTGGGGCCTGTATCTCATAGTAGTTGAGTATGGGTGGGGCCCGTATCTCATAGTAGCTGAGTGTGGGCAGGGCCCGTATCTCATAGTAGCGGAGTGTGGGCAAGGCCCGTATCTCATTGAGTGTAGGGGGGGGGGGGGCTCGTATCTCCTAGTTTCGTGTTATGTGTATGGTATGTGGTAGTTTGGGGAGACTCACTAAGCTTCGTGCTTACAGTTTTCAGTTTTGGTTTCAGGTACATCCGGTAGCAAGGGGAAGAGCTCGAGATGATTGCAGTGCACACACCATTTGTTTAGCATGGGATGTTTTGACTCTGATATATGATCCGATTTGCTTCCAGTGCAATCAGAGGGGCCACAAGAGGTCCCAGTGTCCGAGTTTAGCAGCAGCAGGGAAGGTGGAGGCACCTGCCCCTGCTACATTGAGGATTACAGACGGCCGACAGGGCCGGACAAAGGCTCTAGTGGCGAAGAGCAGAGCCTTCCAATTGACAGCAGAGGAGGCACGTGCAGCTCTTGATGTCGTTACGGGTATGTATATTGTGACATCCCCATTTTCACGGCCAGAAAAGACCGATTTTGTTTATGCGTTGTTTAAAAATCAGAGTAACATTTTAAATAAAAGTGTTGCGGAATTTGTTCCCAAAATAAAATTATGATAAAGACTTATCAAAGCATTTCCGTAGAAATGTATTTCATTAAAAAACATCGGGATGTCATGTTCGATACAGATCAAAAGCATAAACAGTACAATATAGCCTTACTACATTTATTCATAATCTCTCATCCCAAACATCATATCTATGCTCGTGCGCCACTACCTGTAATCCAAGAAACTGAGTGGGTCAGGCTTGGGAGCCTGGTGAGCACATAGGGTTTTCAACCCACAATAAATAAGTTTATTAATTTCATCAATCAACAATAACCCGATTACCCGTTCCCGTTATCCTCACATTACGTCCCTAAAACACCTATCATAAGGGACCTAGACTAAGGATCAATATCGGGATGGACACTACTGCCAAGGGGTTTCCTTAGCAATAAATGTCCTAAAGGCAACCATGAGGGGGATGGAGTACACCGGTGAACACATCGTTCACAAACACCTACAGGTTGCGAGCCTGCTAGCGTTCCACTGGACTGTCTAGAAGAGTCCGTGGTCGTCATCCATACTCCGCTAGATGACAGAATCAACAACAACAACATCGAGGCCTCTCATCATTTTATCACACATTGTCTTATTACATCTACCCATGTTTTACCCCAACATTTTTGTAGATATAAAATACATATACAGTTTAAATTATTTAAAACATGTATAAAAATCTTTCATCAGCATAGGCAGCAAGTATTCAGATAATATGCACACATAGCACGTAATTAATATAAAATATTTCATATCTATGTGTAAGATGAAAGTAACTATGCACTCACCTGATTAGGTGGTGACTCGGTATTTGAACAGCACTTCGTTATCTCAAAACAATTTTTCCTTGACCAAAACCTAGTATTAATACCACTAGAGTTTAGTTTTAACGTTAACCGTGACTAATTAATAGTTTAGCTATTATTATTATTATATAAGCGTTAAATAACACTCAATATATAAATAATAATAGCCCAAATAATTATTTTAAGGACCTAATAACATTACTATAATTATTTAAAAGTTATATTAAAAATTTCGTAGGCGTACCTTACTTACAGCGGGTTTTTTTTCTCAAAACCGGGCTTCGCTCGAGCAGCGTTTCCGAGCCGAAAGGTTCTTTTCTCGGGACTCCGGGAGCCTTGGGACTTCCTTCGGGTGCTAGGGGGTTTACCTAGACTTTAGGGGCTCAAGGGAGCTTAGAGAGAGAGTTTAGAGAGAGAAAGTGGAAGAGGAAAGGTGTAAGAAATGAGAGAACCCGACACTTCTATTTATAGTGAGTTGGGGCATGTGGTGGCCTTCTGGTGGTGCCACTTGTCCAAATTCTGGTGGTGCCATGTGTCCAATTTCTGGTGGTGCCACATGTCCAATTTCTGGTGGTGCCATGTCACCCAATATCGCGTATCGGCCTCCCGTCTTAGAAAAATCATAACTCTCGCATACGAGCTCCGTTTTTGACGTTATTTATATCCACACGAAGGCGGGAACGTAATCTACAACTTTCGTTTAGACTCCGTTGGCTAATTTTGAATTTATTTTAAAAGTTATATTTTTAACAGGCCGGGACAGGATTGGTCCGTTAAAAATTCATAACTTCTTCATCCGACGTCCGTTTTCGTCTGTCTTTTTATTGTTACGCCATAATTAAAGAGCTCTTCGATTCTCGTTTAGGTCGTGTCGGCTAAAAACTCGCTTTATCATAAATTCACTATTCACGCTTCCCGGTATCGTGCCGGTTCCGACGTGAAACTTCGTCGGGTCATAACTTCTTCGTTATAACTCGGATTTCGGCATTCTTTATATCTCCGGAATCCTTGTTTTGACCACTACAACTTTATGTAAAGATATCCGGCTTATCTCATATTTTAATTTTTGACGCTTATTTTTATTCTTTATTAATTATACATTTATAATTAAATAATAAGCACATAAATTCACAAAATACTCAAATATTTCATTTTTATTACATCAAAAGAGTTACAATAGTTGACCTAGACTATTACATCGTTTAAAAATGCTTAGCCCTGAAACCCGGGCGTTACAATTCTCTCCCCCTTAGGATGATTCCGTCCCGGAATCATGCGTCAGCAAACAGATGCGGATAGCGACTCATCATGTCATCCTCTGTTTCCCAAGTGAGATTCGGCCCATTCGAATGTTTCCATTGGACTAGCACTAAGTCGACCGTCTTGCATCGTAACTTCTTAGTCTTACGGTCAATAATCGCCTCAGGCTCTTCGATCAGCCTTTTATTCTCATCCATTCTTAACTCTGAGATCGGGATTATGTCGGGCACATCTCCCGTGAACTTTCTCAAATAACACACATGAAAGGTGTTATGAATACCATCCAGTTCTTCAGGTAATTCGATCTTGTAAGCTTGGTTCCCAATCTTTTGAAGAACTTTAAACGGTCCAATAAACCTTGGACTCAAGTTTCCTCGTTTTCCGAATCTTATAAGTCCCTTCCATGGTGAGACTTTAAGCAGAACCGAATCCCCAACTTCGAAGGTCATCGGTCGTCTTTTCTTGTCAGCATAGCTCTTCTGACGATCCTGATCTGCTAACATCCTTTCCCTGATCACCTTCAGCTTCTCAGCAGTCTCATGGACTATCTCGGGGCCCATAAACTGCTTTTCTCCAGCCTCAAGCCAACAAGAAGGCGTACGACACTTTTGTCCATACAAAGCTTGATAGGGTGCCATCTTGATGCTCGAGTGGAAACTGTTGTTGTAGGAAAATTCTACCAAAGGTAAGTGCTCATCCCAGTTACCTTGGAACTCGAGGGTACATGCTCTCAACATATCTTCAAGCGTTTGAATCGTTCTTTCACTCTGACCATCAGTCTGCGGATGGTAAGCTGTACTCAGACATAACTTCGTACCCAATTCCTCTTGTAGACTTCTCCAAAACCTTGACGTGAAACGACTATCACGATCCGATACAATTGTTAGAGGAACACCGTGAAGTCTCACAATTTCCTTCACGTAAGCATTTGCAAGCTTATCCATAGACCACCTTTCATTGGCAGCTATGAAGTGTGCACTCTTTGTGAAACGATCCACGACCACCCAAATCATGTCGTGACCGTTCTTCGTCCTGGGTGGTTTAGTCACAAAATCCATGGTGATGTCTTCCCATTTACCCATGGGTACATGTAAGGGTTCTAAACTCCCATATGGTTTCTGATGTTGGGCCTTAACTCTTGCACAAGTTACACACTCGGCCACATATTTCGCAACGTCGAGCTTCATCGTCGGCCACCAGTAGTAGGGTTTTAGGTCCCTATACATTTTAGTGCTACCGGGATGAATCGAGTACATGGTCTTGTGAGCTTCTTCCATCAGAAGATCTCTTATTCCTCCAGTCTTAGGTACCCAAATCCGATCTTGGAATACCTTTAGTCCTTGACTGTTTGTACCGAACACTAATGTTTTTCCCAAATGTTCTTCTTTTCGGTCACTCTTCTCTGAAGCTTCTTCTTGAGCTTCCCTGATACTTTCCACAATGGTCGAGACAATTTCTATTCTCAACGCTCTTGGCCTTTTTCTTTCAAGGTTGACTTTTCGACTGAGAGCATCAGCGACAACGTTTGCTTTACCGGGGTGGTAAAGTATCTCACAGTCATAGTCCTTGAGTAATTCTAGCCAGCGTCGTTGCCTCATGTTCAATTCTTTCTGATTAAAGAGATATTGGAGACTCTTATGATCGGTGAAAAGTTTGCACTTCGTGCCATAGAGGTAATGCCTCCATATTTTTAGAGCGAAAACTACCGCCGCCAACTCCAAGTCATGAGTCGGGTAGTTCTTTTCATGTTCCTTCAACTGTCGAGACGCATATGCGATCACCTTTTCTCTTTGGGTCAAAACACAACCCAACCCAACACGAGACGCATCGCTATAAACAGCGAAGTCTTCAACTCCATTGGGTAGAGAAAGTATCGGTGCCTCGCATAGTTTCTTCTTTAGCTTCTTGAATGCTTCTTTATGCTTATCACTCCAAGCATAGGTAGCTCCTTTGTGGGTTAACGCTGTTAATGGACTAGCGATTGAAGAAAATCCTTGGATAAACCTTCGGTAATATCTGGCTAATCCCAAAAAGCTTCGGATCTCCGTGGGACTTTTTGGTTGTTCCCACTTCATTACCGCTTCAATCTTTGCTGGATCGACCATTATCCCTTCTTGGTTGACCACGTGACCCAAGAATTGGACTTCTCGAATCCAAAAATCACATTTGGAGAATTTAGCATACAGCTTCTCCTTCTTCAAGACTTCTAACACTTCCCGCAAGTGTCTACCATGCTCTTCTTGGCTTTTTGAGTAAATCAGAATGTCATCTATGAACACTATCACATATTTATCAAGAAACGGATTACAAACCCTGTTCATTAAATCCATGAATGCTGCTGGAGCATTGGTTAGTCCAAACGACATAACCAAAAACTCGTAGTGTCCATATCGTGTTCTGAATGCAGTCTTCTCTATATCTTGCTCTCTTACCTTCAGTTGATGATATCCTGACCTTAGGTCGATCTTTGAAAAATAATTTGAACCTTGCAGTTGATCGAACAGGTCATCAATCCTTGGCAATGGATATCTATTCTTTTTTTGTTGCCTTGTTCAGCTCTCTGTAATCAATACACATTCTCATACTTCCATCTTTCTTTTTCACGAATAACACCGGAGCTCCCCAGGGTGATGAACTAGGTCTAATGAAACCTTTGTCCAATAACTCCTGAAGTTGCATCATCAGCTCCTTCATCTCCGTCGGTGCTAATCGGTAAGGTGCTTTTGCTATTGGTGTCGTTCCTGGTAACAAGTCAATACGGAATTCTACTTGTCGATCAGGCGGTAATCCGGGAAGATCTTCGGGAAATACTTCCGGATAATCACACACGACAGGAATGCTCTGTATCACCTTCTTTTCCTTCTTAGCATCGATCACGAATGCTAAATATGATGTACATCCCTTGGTCAAACATTTTCTGGCTTTCATTAGAGAAATAATTCCTGAATTTACCCTGCGTTTGTCCCCATACACCATAAACGACTCTTTCCCAGGCGGGTTTACTTTTACGATCTTCTTTTTGCACAGTATTTCCGCATCATTGGTGCTAAGCCAATCCATTCCCAACACGATGTCGAAACCGTTAAGTTCGATAGGCAATAATTCCTCGTGAAACTTATTCCCGTTCAAATCAATTAAGATGTTTTTCATACGATGGCTAACAGGTACAAACTTGCCACTAGCAACTTCGACTAATAAGGCATTCTCTAGTCTATCGACAGGCAAAGCTAGCTTTCTACCAAATTCATGCGAAATAAAGGAGTAGTTGGCTCCAGAATCAAATAAAATTTGGGCAGGCAATTTGTTTACGAGAAAGGTACCTGAAGCGACATCAGCTTCTTCCTTAGCAGCTTCCAGTGTCATCTGGAAGGCTCTAGCCTTCGGCTTTGGTGGAATGTTGGGTCTTCCTGCTTCCTTCTTCTTCGGGCAGTCCCTCGAAATGTGCCCCTCCTCGTTGCACTCATAACAGACCTTCTTAGTGAATGTGCATTCATTGGCATAGTGCCCAGGCTTCCCACATTTGAAACAAGTGACCCCTCCGTCACACTTCCCAGAGTGCTTCTTCTTGCACTTGTCACACCACTTCACTTCTCCTCCTCCACCTCCTTTCGAACTAGACTTTGAGAATTTACCCTTTTTGCTGGACCCCGAGGGTCCGTCAAACTTCCTCTTCTCACCAACCTCTGACCTTTCCAGACCTTTCTCCCTGATCTGGGTCTCAACATTTCTGGCAGCCCAGACGGCGGCTTTCAACGTGGTTGCTTGCTTAACCATTGGACCATAGTCCGCTGGTAGTCCAAGGGCAAACTTATTGACCTTTGAGAGTTCTGTTGGAACTAGGTATGGGATAAGCTTCATTTTCTCCGTGAAACTCGCAGCGTATTCAGCAACGCTCATCTTTCCCTTCTTCAAATTCTGAAACTCGTTATTGATTTCCAGTAGGTCCTGCTCTGAGCAGTATTGCAGTTTCAGTTGTTCCACAAAATCTTCCCAAGACATTTTACTCGCTTCTCCCTTGGGCATAGAGTCAGCTAACAGCTTCCACCAACTCAACACGCCAGATTTCAACAACGGGATCGCAAGAGCGGTCTTCTGCCTGTTGCTGCACTCGCAACTTTCAAACATTGTCTCCATTTCGGAGATCCAATCCATAATTTGCACCGGCGTCGGGCTTCCGGATAGACACTGTGGCTTAGACGCCATAAAATCCTTGTATTTACATCCTCTTCCATCATTTCCTCCATTGCGATTGTCTTGTCTAACAATTGGTGGGTTGTCTTGACCAACGGTACCACTGAAGTTTCTACCTTCCGATGGCCCTCCATTCACTTCAGGCTCTTCAACTTGGATTGAAAGTTCTTCATGATTTTGTCGAAGCAAACATCTAGTTTCTTCCATCTGACGATCCAACATCGCCTGAATCATCAATTGTACACCAACCATTGTCACTGGCTCAGGTGTTGCTGCTACAACAGGTATTTGCTCGATTGCAGGTGGTCGATTCCTGTTTTCGTTTGCGTTTCCAGCGCCACTTCTTGTTCTTGCCATTTTGATCTATACACCGAATAAGGTGAATTTAGATCTTTATTCAGGATAGACGTTTAAATCATCCTTATCTCTCCGAAACGTTTACATGTTAGTTCTAATATCGTAGTCGTACATTTAGAATCCTAAACACATAAGGTTTCCAGATCCGGTCGGCAACAGACCATAGATCCGAACAAATAACAGCATATAAGGCATAAATCATTTAGCACATAAAAGCATTTTAGGCACAATTCCTAAAATAAGCTAGTGCTCACACCTCACAATCATTGCTTAGCATTCTAAGTTTAAGTCTAGAAATCCTACAAATTCCTAGTTCGCTTAAACTAATGCTCTGATACCAACTGTGACATCCCCATTTTCACGGCCAGAAAAGACCGATTTTGTTTATGCGTTGTTTAAAAATCAGAGTAACATTTTAAATAAAAGTGTTGCGGAATTTGTTCCCAAAATAAAATTATGATAAAGACTTATCAAAGCATTTCCGTAGAAATGTATTTCATTAAAAAACATCGGGATGTCATGTTCGATACAGATCAAAAGCATAAACAGTACAATATAGCCTTACTACATTTATTCATAATCTCTCATCCCAAACATCATATCTATGCTCGTGCGCCACTACCTGTAATACAAGAAACTGAGTGGGTCAGGCTTGGGAGCCTGGTGAGCACATAGGGTTTTCAACCCACAATAAATAAGTTTATTAATTTCATCAATCAACAATAACCCGATTACCCGTTCCCGTTATCCTCACATTACGTCCCTAAAACACCTATCATAAGGGACCTAGACTAAGGATCAATATCGGGATGGACACTACTGCCAAGGGGTTTCCTTAGCAATAAATGTCCTAAAGGCAACCATGAGGGGGATGGAGTACACCGGTGAACACATCGTTCACAAACACCTACAGGTTGCGAGCCTGCTAGCGTTCCACTGGACTGTCTAGAAGAGTCCGTGGTCGTCATCCATACTCCGCTAGATGACAGAATCAACAACAACAACATCGAGGCCTCTCCTCATTTTATCACACATTGTCTTATTACATCTACCCATGTTTTACCCCAACATTTTTGTAGATATAAAATACATATACAGTTTAAATTATTTAAAACATGTATAAAAATCTTTCATCAGCATAGGCAGCAAGTATTCGGATAATATGCACACATAGCACGTAATTAATATAAAATATTTCATATCTATGTGTAAGATGAAAGTAACTATGCACTCACCTGATTAGGTGGTGACTCGGTATTTGAACAGCACTTCGTTATCTCAAAACAATTTTTCCTTGACCAAAACCTAGTATTAATACCACTAGAGTTTAGTTTTAACGTTAACCGTGACTAATTAATAGTTTAGCTATTATTATTATTATATAAGCGTTAAATAACACTCAATATATAAATAATAATAGCCCAAATAATTATTTTAAGGACCTAATAACATTACTATAATTATTTAAAAGTTATATTAAAAATTTCGTAGGCGTACCTTACTTACAACAGGTTTTTTTTCTCAAAACCGGGCTTCGCTCGAGCAGCGTTTCCGAGCCGAAAGGTTCTTTTCTCGGGACTCCGGGAGCCTCGGGACTTCCTTCGGGTGCTAGGGGGTTTACCTAGACTTTAGGGGCTCAAGGGAGCTTAGAGAGAGAGTTTAGAGAGAGAAAGTGGAAGAGGAAAGGTGTAAGAAATGAGAGAACCCGGCACTTCTATTTATAGTGAGTTGGGGCATGTGGTGGCCTTCTGGTGGTGCCACTTGTCCAAATTCTGGTGGTGCCATGTGTCCAATTTCTGGTGGTGCCACATGTCCAATTTCTGGTGGTGCCATGTCACCCAATATCGCGTATCGGCCTCCCGTCTTAGAAAAATCATAACTCTCGCATACGAGCTCCGTTTTTGACGTTATTTATATCCACACGAAGGCGGGAACGTAATCTACAACTTTCGTTTAGACTCCGTTGGCTAATTTTGAATTTATTTTAAAAGTTATAATTTTAATAGGCCGGGACAGGATTGGTCCGTTAAAAATTCATAACTTCTTCATCCGACGTCCGTTTTCGTCTGTCTTTTTATTGTTACGCCATAATTAAAGAGCTCTTCGATTCTCGTTTAGGTCGTGTCGGCTAAAAACTCGCTTTATCATAAATTCACTATTCACGCTTCCCGATATCGTGCCGGTTCCGACGTGAAACTTCGTCGGGTCATAACTTCTTCGTTATAACTCGGATTTCGGCGTTCTTTATATCTCCGGAATCCTTGTTTTGACCACTACAACTTTATGTAAAGATATCGGGCTTATCTCATATTTTAATTTTTGACGCTTATTTTTATTCTTTATTAATTATACATTTATAATTAAATAATAAGCACATAAATTCACAAAATACTCAAATATTTCATTTTTATTACATCAAAAGAGTTACAATAGTTGACCTAGACTATTACATCGTTTAAAAATGCTTAGCCCCGAAAATCGGGCGTTAAATATATTCTCCTTATCTCGTTATTTATATTTATTTTCACTCATGTTTATGTGTTTCATTATAGGATCATTCTTAGTGAACAATATATCTGCTCTGGTATTGTTTGATTCAGGGGCTACCTGATATTTTGTATCGCTCACGCTTAGCAAGCAATTTGTTAGAGCTCCGGGGGAGCTAGACTATTAGCAGGATTGCGCAGGTTATGTCACCTATGTTATGGATACCCGGGATAAGGGTAAGGCGATAGTACATGATGTACTGATCGTACAGGATTACCCGGACGTGTTCCCAGAGGATTTGCCTGGGGTGCCTCCGGAGAGGCAGGTAGAGTTCAAGATTGACCTAGTTCCTGGTGCGGTTCCAATAGCCAAGGCACCGTATCGGTTGGCTTCTCCCGAGATGCAAGAGTTGTCTACATAGCTGCAGGAGCTGTTAGACAAGGGATTTATCAGGCCGAGCAGTTCTCCATGGGGAGCCCCGATCTTGTTTGTGAAGAAGAAGGATGGGTCACATCGGATGTGCATAGATTACCGGGAACTGAATAAGGTAACGATGAAGAACCGTTATCCCCTCCCGAGGATTGATGATCTGTTTGAACAGCTACAGGATGCATTGTCACACCCCAAAACCAAGAACGGCGGAAACGTTCTGGGGCGGAGGACGTCATGTACAGTATCACAACAATGAATAGTAGTAAACAAGCAACAACATCATCCATTGCATTAATAATATAATTTTAATACAAGTGTGTTCTGTCAAGTTAAATAGACACCAAAATATAAATCAAAATGAAAGATGAGTCTTGAACGAACTCCATCTTCTCTAAACCCTGCATCGATACCTGTCTACTGGTGACCTGAAGATACAAGTTATTTTGAAAGAGAGTATCAGCTTTGAAGCTGGTGAGATCATAAGTATTTTAGTGTCTGTATTTGTAAGAAAGTGCTTGTAAGTATGTGCTGTGTAAGTATGTAAAAGTTTGTGAATGTTTGAAAAGGTTTGAATCTCCTAGAAAACCCTATGTTTCCTACTAAAAGTAGCCTTCTACCAAGGCATCTAGTGATCGTGTGTGTGTCTCTTGTAAGAGTATGTATTTTCCCAAATCTGACTATCATTTACCAAAAATATAGTTTTTACATTACTGTTTATTGTGTGAATATCACAAAGTGAATGTAATGGGAAAATGAAATAGTACTAAAGTGTTGTAATAAGTAACTACTGCTGTACTAACTACCTTAAACCAATTGTAATTTAAAGTACCATGTGATCGGCCTGTATCCTGCTACCGACTTATAGAAAAACGACGATGTAAGACGTCGTAAGAAATGACGTTTGGCACCCGTAGACTTGCAAGTCCCACTGTAGCGAGTAGCAGGGTGTAGGATAGTCAATCCACTATAGATTAATCTAAGAGTTGATTCCAAAGTGTTTTTTTGTAACTTGTCCTCAAGTTATATGAAAAGTCACATTTAAGAATCATAAAAGTTGGCAAAGGTTACAAAAATGAAGAGTCTTGTCCTCATTAAATGGTTTTATGACTCCATAACTTGTCCTCAAGTTATGGAGGTTCAAGAGTCACTTCATTAAATGATAAAATGTGTAACCTTAATTAGTTCCATAAGTTACAAAATAAAGAAAAGTTACATTCTTTTATTAGTTTAAAGTCTTCCATAACTTGTCCTCAAGTTATGGAACTTGAAGAGTTTTTTTTAATTAAAACTACTTTAAACACATAAGTTATGGAATTAATTAGTTTTGAATAGTTTCAAAACTTGCCCTCAAGTTTTGGAATTTGAAAAGTTTTCACTTATGAATACTTTAATTCCATGTTAGCCCTTAGAATTTTAAAAGTTAAAATTCAACCCTTATACTTTATAATATTATAAGTTAATAATATTTAAATATATGTATAAGAGCAAGTCAGTCTTACCGTTAGTAGGCCTCATTCACGAAGCCGGTCTATAAGGGGGTATAAGGTTACTGCCTATAAAATGGCAGTTTAATGGGTGTCCACTCTCACCCACCGCTTCCTTGACTGGTGGAGGGTCGTTAGCCGAACGGGTAGGACAAGGACTATAATTCTCCCTTCATTAAAAGTATTAATGATAAATACTAAGTAACTAAACACTTATAAATTCCCAATCTTAGTTACTTAGGAAAATGTGAATAAGGTGCTAATCCATGAAATTACACTTTGCACTTTCTTTAAACCGTTAGTGGAGCGTGTGTGGTTAACCGGCACACTAACCTGGACTTAACAAGGTAGGCAAAGGGTAACTTAATATTTATCATAGTATCGGTGGAGCGTGTGTGGTTAACCGACACACTGATTAAGAGGTAAATATTAAGGGTACCAAGTATATTTGCATGGTTATTCACACCTTGTTTTGTGATCCTCGGCATCCCAGTCACAAAACCTGAAGGGCACACTCGAGATTGAAACATGCCTTTGAACAGTTCAATGAATCTCAAAGATCTAGGACTTTCAAATCCAATTAAAACCTAATAAATTATTTCGTTTTTCATGGTGGAAATTGGTGAATCGTCATTCACCTACCTTCAAATATTTTATAGCTTGGATTACGGCATCCCTCTTCTAAGTTATAAAATAGTTTGTTGGGTCCTAGCCTTAATATTTCATATTGGGTGTCATATTAAGGACTTTAAATCAACTATCTTGAATATCTCCCAAAAAGATGTCTGGTCTAGACATTTATGATCTTCCCAAATCTCTTGAAACAAGCTTTCCTACATGAAGATGATGTCCCATGGATATCATACTTCTTTCACCTCCTCCAATTATTCTCCCTAACCCACAAGTTCCTAAAAAGTTTAAGGTCACTCAAGCCCTATTGGCAAGGCAAGGTCTAGGTGTGATCACATCTTGGAGATGTAGTCACATATTGACAAGCCGGGAGAGTTGGGTGTCAAAGTCTTGAGAAAGTTGGTGGCTCAACTACTTTCTAAGTCACATAGTGAGTTCTTTTGGGAATACTATGAAACAGACTAAGACAAGACCCTTAATGATCTTATATATTTGCTAAGATCAACTTCCTAAAACGCTATGGACATTGACAATGATGACATTGGATATCCAGTAAAGCTCTCTCTTTCCATTGGAAAGGGATCGGCCATAGTCAACTCGGTTGACCCAATGGTAAAGAGAGAGGCGAAGTCTGAGATAGTCCCATTATCAAGGGTCCAGAGGTAACTATTGCCAAAGGAAGGGGCATTGGTTACGAAGCTGCCAAATTTACCTAAGGATGTTAAAGTCAATAAGTTTGACTCTACTTCAGGTAAAGTCCATTGTCTAACTCTATTAAGTACATGCTGATTCTGATCGCGAAGATGGATTTCAATCGCATGGTTCGGTGATCAGAATTTTGGGCTATTACTTAAGAGTTATGATATTTATATTGCTTAGGAATAGATAACAACAAGGTTTTCATATGGATTGTAAGGATAAGTTTTTCCGCAAAGTTTTAAAATAAAAGAAAAAGGTTTTAATTTTATTTATTTGAAGTATCCTTACAATGGCATTTGTGGAAAATTGTTTCTTATATGATTCCATTGACAGCAATATTGGAAAATGGATTTGATTCTTTCATTTGTGATAAGAACACATACACTATTAAATCTAAGTGTCATAAGGTTTCTCTCCGATTCATGAAAATGATGGTGAGGAAACACTTTCACTAAGTAGATTTTAGCTAGATAGCAATTGTGATATTTGCATTCTCAAAGTCGTTAGTGGAGCGTGTGTGGTTTACCGGCGCGCTAACATGGACTTGTGAGAAGTGGCAAAGGTCTAAACAATTGAGATTATGATTACGACATCCCTTTTCATAGTTCTAAAATTGTTTAGACACACATGTGAGCTATCTAAGAGAGGTGTATGATTTTGATAAAGTTTTATAAAAACAATCTAGTATCAGAAATCTGAACTTTGGTAAGAAAGTCAGCTGATTTCTGAGTACATGTCAAAGCTAGTGGGAGCATAAGTGTTATGCTAATAATCATCATGTTAGTGGGAGCATGATAATTATGACAAAGGTTGCAAGTTAGCAATGTTAATTATAGAAAACAAAAGTTTCAATTCGTGAGGTTGCAGGGGTTGAAAAAGTTGTTTTGCTATAATTAAAGGAGAGGAAATTATACTTCATTTCAATTCTAAAAGCTTAGATTGAGATTCTAATCGTATTTAATCAAGGATATATATATGAATTTCATGTTGGAATGGCTCAACATAAGGAAATTCTATATATGGGTCCATTATTTGCGTTCTAAAATTCGATTATGATTACGGCATCCCTTTTCATAATCTGAATTTTGAGAACTTGGCAAATTGAAATGGAAATATTATAGCAAAAGACTGGTTTAGTCTTTATGTGAGATATCATGAATCGTGTCCCATATGCTTCAGATATAGGATCGATTACATGTGCTATATTCATCCTTTCTAAAAATTTTCCAAATGCCTGGGGCATTATGAAGGGAAAAGGTCTAGAATTGGATATGACTAAAATGATTAAGCAATTGTCAAGGACAATCTAAGGTTTACCAAAGATTGGTTGCTCAAGGAAAGTTGGAAGTATAATGTTAATTCTGGAAGGACCATATTGACATAATCTGTAAGGAGGCAACTCTTGTTCAGAAGTGATAGTCAAAATGGAATATGGAAATGTTTCAAAGTTAGAAATTATTCAATCTGTGTAAGATTAGGAAACTTAATGAAAGAAGGATGTTTCCAAGGAGCTGAACTCCTTTGAATTGCTCTGTAATGATTGTTGTCAAGTCTTTCTGACTTCGTGCATAATCATTAAGAGGATCAATGCATATAAGTTTAGAATCTAACAGATTTCAGTAAATGGCATGAATTTGGAATTCTTGCATTTGCAGTAAGGATTTGGGACTGTGAAAAGAGGATCATTGGAGTGATGTTCAATTGATCTATTTTATAAAGTAAAGATCATAGACAAACATAGTATGCATACTTGGTGTATGGCATGACTAGTGTTTAGAAAACATAGTGTACATGCTTGGAGCATGGGACAACTATTGTTTTAAATTCAAGTATATAGTTGATAAAACCGAAACAATGAATAATGAGTAATCAGTATGGTGATAAATAAAAGTGTTTATTTATATTCATAGGGTTTGATACCATATTTGATTCATTTATTCTTGTGTTTCACTTTGCATGTTTTGACTTCCAGAATAACTAAGTCGCTCTTCCTGAATAATTAAGTTATTCAAACCATCCACAGTCGGTCATATGTTGGAAGTAGATATGAATCAAGACTGTCATGGGTTGGTTTGTAGAGGTCCAAGTTGGTGGACAAAGTGGTGCTACAACACTCATGAGTGCTCATAAGTTCTGAGTATTGGATTCAACCCACGCTCATTTGAATCACTTCATGGGTTTTATCACGAGTGATCATGAGACGATAATATCTTATATTCTTCAAACCTAGAGATATGAGTTGTTACTATGAGTTGGTTATACATTGATTGCACGAAAACGCATTGGTAACTCGATGTTATAAAACGTGCCTTTGTGTATGATTCAACAAGTAGTAGAATAAGCCATATGAGTCGAAGTTTATTCATTCCTTTTACCTTCGGGATAAAAGCGATATCTGTGGGCCCCTCGATGATTTAAAGATGATACATGTGAGTGCTTGGCCAAGCCAGGACTGATTTGATTTGTTCAATCAGTCAGTCATCATGAATCGGAAATCGGGAAACAACAAATGGACAGAGAGAATGATTTATAATCCATGTCTCAGTCCATATGATATCTAGAATGGAGGAATATATGATCCCTTATCTAATGGACAAGACATTGACAAAGGTCAGAGATCATCGGCAAGGTCAGAGTTCGACGGAAGCTTTTGAGAGCTACGATTGCCAGTCGGTTCTTGAAGTCATACGCAAGAATAGTTTTAGACTTATCCAAGTGGGAGACTGTTGGATTAATGTCTAAGTCCATAACTATAATTGGTAAGACTTGACCCGACCAGGCATGGTCCATTTGGGTTGCATGGCATCATGCATTTGGATAGACTATAATGAGAGAAATAACACTTAAGGTTGGTTAATATATTATAAGTTCTAATTTATTAATAAGGTTATTTAATTAGTATTGATCAAGAATTAATTTGGAATTAATTAAGTGATCAAAAGGAGACTAATTAAATATATGGGTTGATTGTGTAAATCATTCATTCTTATATATGTGGGCTTGTGATCCAAGATTCCTTATGTTGGACTAAGTCCATGGGGGTGACCCATGGATACTCCATGGAGGTTAAAATCCATGGAGCATAAGGAATGGGTAAAGTTATGAGTTACATGGTGTAACCCTAATAGCCACCATATAAAATAATCCCATGGCTCAAGAAATCATGCACTAATGTGTGAGTGTGAGGGCTAGACGATTTCAAGGAGTGTTCAAGTTTCTCTCAAGTTATTCCAAGTGTATTTGGTGTTGTGTGAACCATTTGAGGTGTCACACTTGGGGCACTAGGCACTCAAGCTTCATGAAGACATTCTACATCAAAGAGGTATGTATTCTATCTTGTTATATTTATTATTTTGTATGCTAGATTAGGATAATACCTTGGATGTTCATAATTATATGTATAATAGAGAAAACATAGATCCAAGGTATTTAGGGTTGCATGTACACTTAGGAGTGTTAGAATGCTCATAACCCAACACTATACACAAACTCATATGCTCCCCAATTAAGGAGATTCTGGATACAAAACGGTCATGGCAGGTGATGCCATGCCCCGTTACGTGGCTCACATAACTGAAGAAATGTATATGTAATGAATGTGCTAGCTGTATTGTATGTTCTCCTCTGTCTAGGCTGTATTGTAATGTACTGTGTGTACTAGCTGTATTGTGTGTTCTCTCTCTATCTAGCATGTATTGTAATGTATTGTGTGTACTAGCTGTATTGTGTGTTCTCTCTCTCTCTAGCATGTATTGTAATGTACTGTGTGTACTAGCTGTATTGTGTGTTCTCTCTCTATCTAGCATGTATTGACTCATGTATGAACTGACTCATTGTATGATTCATTGTTCTAGTAATAGTATTAGTAACTCCCTAAACTACACCTATAGTAGCTTACTAGTAATATGATTTGAATGTATAAACATGTATGTATGCCTTTGCTACCCAAAGGTTTTGAATAGAAAGAATAAACTTTTATATCTATATACATATACATAATATATAACTAGGATTCAAACGACCTTCGGACAAATAACCGATATCCTAAGTCCACAACCAAACAAGGAACAGGAGGTAAGGTGAGTTATCAGTCCTAAGTCCTTTCAATCCTACTTATATAACTATATCTACATAGATACACATTTAACCTATTATAAGTGTAAAAGAGTTTAGTAAAAGTAATTGACATGTAAAAGAGTTTGTAAAACAGTTTGAAGTAAAACAGTTTGAAGTAAAACAGTTTGAAGTAAAACAGTTTGAAAAGTAAGAAATCCACTTGCGTGGTAGTTATTAATCACATGTGATTGATATAATAACTATAAGAATTAAACTTGTATCCCCCCATAAAATCATTTAAAAACATTTAAAAGATTGATTAAGGGGTATGAACTCACCTGTAGTAAGTGGTTTGGATGAACGGACAGTATAGGATGCTAAGTGTCAAGTGAAGACTTGAGCACACACAAGGATCCTAGTTAACATATAATGACACATATATGTATCCAATTAGTTATAAAACGACTAATTAACCAAGTTAAGACATCCTAAGACATGTAAAACACTTGATTTAAGTGCTATAAGTCCTAAGGATTGCATCTAAGGATTGTAGGACTTGGCTATTGAGTTTAGGGTTCAAGGGGACCCTCTATTGGGGTTTACGGTTTTGTGACCATCACCCCTTGAGTTTAGGGTCGTAAACCCATGAGTTTACGGCCGTAAACTCATGGTACTTCTACCATTTTGCGTTTTGAAGCTTTTCAAGTCATAAGGAAGCATCCTACTTCAAGTATAAGGCTTAGGAAGTGTTTGTGGCATCATTTCACTCCTAAATGGAGTTTACGGCCCATGGACCACTTCTCCATGTGTTTACGGCCGTAAACCCATATGGTTTGTGGTCTTTTTGATGTTTTAAGTCCTAAGCACATCAAGGAAGGGGTCTAGACTAGTTTCCATGGCTTGGTAAGGGACTAGGGCACACTTTGGCCCCTTTGTTAGGGTTTACGGTCCAAGAACATCTTGGACCGTAAACACCTTTGATCTAGTGTTTCCTTGTGATTTCTAGATATTTTAGAAGTGTAACAAGTCTTATAACAAGCCAAGGTAAGAGTACTTACTATGTAGAAGCTTGAAAAGGTGCTAAAAGTCCAAGAACACTAGTGTGTGTTCTTGGTGAAACTAAGAACACTTGAAGATCTACACAAATGGAATGATTTCATGGATGAAATCATGTAAGATCACTAGATTAGGGTAGATATCAACTAAACAAGGAAGAAAACACTTACTTTCTTGAAGAGTTTAGAAGAACTTTGGATGATACTTGAGAGAGAATTGAGTTTTGGATCTTGAAAATGTGAAAAGTGGTAAATAATGACTAAGTGTCATATTTATACCCCCTTTTAGGGTTTACGGCCGTAAACACCTTTGTTTAGGCCGTAAACTCCAAACTCTTGGAGTTTTAGGATTTTATTGTTGCACAATAAACCCTAGGGCATCCTCTCTCCTGTTATCTCTTGAAGTACTAATCTTAAAACACTAAAACTTATTCCAAAAAGCTTGAAAATTAGCAGAAACAGTTCTGACTTCTATTGAATCGAATGGTTGTACAGAATAGAAATTTTGGGTTGTCACATGCATCTTGGTTCTCCAAGATTGATCTATGGTCAGGTTACCACCAGATGCAAGTCAGGGACAACGACGTGCCGAAGACAGCCTTTCAGACTCGCTATGGTCACTATGAGTTCGTGGTGATGCCGTTTGGGCACACCAATGCTCCTGCCATGTTCATGGACCTCATGAACCACGTGTGTAGACCGATGCTGGAACGGTCTGTGATAGCCTTCATAGATGATATCTTGGTTTACTCTGTGGGTATCGATTACTTCGTGGTTTACTGTGACGCTTCGATCACGGGCATGGGTGCTGTGTTGATGCAGTAGGGACATGTGATAGCTTACGCTTCGAGGCAGCTGAAGCCTCACAAGGCTAACTATCCGACGCACGATTTGGAGTAGGGGGCTGTGGTTTTCGCCCTTAATATTTGGCGGCATTACCTCTATGGGGTTCATTGTACCATTTACACGGACCACAAGTGTTTGAGATACCTCATGGATCAGCCGAATCTGAACATGAGGCAGCGTCGGTGGTTAGATGTGGTGAAGGATTACGATTGTGAGATCCTTTATCACCCAAGGAAGGCCAACGTGGTGGCCGATGCTCTTAGCCGCAAGGCAGCGGCGGCATCGATACGAGACATATGTCTGAGGATGACAATGGTTACCCCATTGTTGGAGCAGATCCGGGAGGCGCAGGTCGAAAGTATGAAGGAAGAGCGCCAGAAGTGAGAGAGGATCGTGGGCCAGGTGGCCTCATTTGATTATGACAGCCTTGGGTTGTTGACCCTGTATCGGAGGGTCTGGGTTCTTTACTATGGCGGGGTACGCCTGGTTCTGATGGATGAGGCTCACAAGTCGAGGTTCTCCATCCATCCCGGGGCGACGAAGATGTATCGGGATCTTCGCCCTGATTATTGGTGGCCCTGCATGAAGCGAGACATAACATGGTACGTAGAGCAGTGCTTGACCTTCAGGAAGGTCAAGGCCGAGCACCAGCGACCTCACGACAAGATGCAGCCGTTGGAGATTCCCGTGTGGAAATGGGAAGATATCACTATGGATTTCATCACGAAGCTTCCCAGGACCACACGTGGAGTAGATTCGATATGGGTCATCGTGGATCGGTTGACCAAGAGTGCTTATTTCATCCCAATCCAGGAGAGTATATCAGCTGAGAAGCTAACCGAGATCTTCGTTCGAGAGGTGGTGGCACATCATGGAGTGCCAGTTTCGGTTGTGTCGGACCGAGACGTCTTTTTACTTCCACATTTTGGAAGCGGTTTCACGCCGAGATGGGTACTCGTCTCCACTTTAGCACTGCTTTCCACCCTCAGACAGATGGGCAGAGCGAGAGGACGATTCAGACTCTCGAGAACATGCTGCGCGCATGCGTTTTGGATTTCGGTGGGATTTGGGATACGTATCTTCTGTTAGCGGAATTTTCGTATAACAACAGCTACCACGCCAGCATAGACCGACCTCCCTTCAAGATGCTCTACGAGAGGAAATGCAGGACCCTAATCTGTTGGGGCGAGGTCGGTCAGAGAGTCATGGGGAGTATTGAGGTGGTACTCAAGACTACTGAGAGGATCTAGCAGGTCCGGAGCAGGCTCCAGACTGCTTAGAGTCGGAAGAAAAGCTATGCTGACAAGCGCCGTTCAGACTTGGAGTTTCAGGTGGGCGAGATGGTTCTCCTGAAGGTGTCACCTTGGAAAGGTGTCATCCGGTTCAGGAAGCGGGGCAAGCTGGGCCCCAGGTACATCGGTCCTTCTAGGGTTATAGCCCGGGTGGGCAAGGTGGCGTATCGATTGGATCTTCCAGCAGAGCTCAGCCAGATCCATAGCACTTTTCATGTTTCCCAGCTGCGGAAGTGCTTAGTGGATGAATCTGTGATTATGCCTTTAGAGGATATCCAGGTTGACGACAGCCTGAACTACATCGAGGGACCGGTAGCAATTCTCGACAAGAAGATGAAGGAGCTGAGGAACAAGAAGGTGGACCTGGAGAAGGTGCAGTGGCAGCACCGTAAGGGCTCAGAGTGGACTTGGGAGCCCGAGGAGGAGACGAGGGAGCACTACTCGGAGCTGTTTCCCGACGCAGCAGACTTCGAGGACGAAGTCTAAGACAAGTGGGGGAGAATTGTAACGACTGGTTCCTGGTACACATTTTATTATAATTTATTCATTTTGTAGAGCAACTCGACGAGTTGGGAGCACCGAACTCGTCGAGTAGAAACCAGATTTGACGCGGGTTTTAAGTAACGTGCTTGACGAGTTGAGAGCCCTCAACTCGACGAGTAGGGCTGCCAGAATGAAACCCTAAGCCTCCAAGTCCCGAACCCTAGATTTAGAAACCCTAATGCATTTGTGAGCTTGTGAGCCATTTTTGAGTGAAACTTGGTGTGTTTTGAAGCTTGTGAAGGAAGGAGAAGCTTGGGGATTTAAGAAGAAGCTAATAGATCCACAGACTTCATTTCATTCTCATCATTTTCTGGTAAGCAAGTCTCAAACTTGCTTAGTAACTTCTTAGATCTCTTTATTATCATTTTATGGGGTTTTTGGTCCAAGAAGCTTGATCTTTGGGTTATGGACATCCCAAGTGAGTATATCATCAAATATGGAAGCATGGAGGGCTTTCATGGCATAAAGGTGCAAACTTTATGGCCATTGAAGCCCCATACAAGCTATAGGATGTCATTTTGGCCTTTTAAGCTCCAAAACGCCATGTATGGAGAGAAAGGTGGAAGCTTTACATGTTCATATAGTATCTAGGGTCCAGTTCTCAGTGTATGTGTTTTAGTATGGAGTATTGATGGCATGTGGACCAAGATCTAGGTCCTAAAGAGTTAGGGTTTTAGTTAGATTCATCAAATAGGGGTATTAATGGGTAAAGTTGGAAATTTTACCCTTAAAATGACATTTCAGTGTATAGGTGGAGTATGGGGCTTAGATCTGAAGAATAAGGACTTAATCCATTAAGATGAAGCAACAGACTAAAAAACTCGACGAGTCCATAGAGGAACTTAGCGAGTTAGGACAAAGTGTCTCGATTCTGTTAAAGGCAAAAACTTGATGAGTTTAAGGATGACTCGACGATTTGACTAGGAGAAGTCCTGATTCTGTAGATAGGAGGAACTCGACGAGTTGTGAAAGAACTCAACGAGTTGGATCGCGATTTTAGGGTTTATGATTCATGGAACTCGACGAGTTGATGGACCAACTCGGCGAGTTGAGTCAACCCAGGGTGTTGACTTTGACCTTGACTTTGACTTTGACCAAGGTTGACCTGTGATGGGGTTTTGAGTATAGAATGTTATCTAAGAGGTTGTTCTGTATAGGGTGTGAGTAGAGCCGGTTGCGGAGCAGTGACTTTCAGCTATTCACGACATTGAGGTGAGTTTCCTTCAGTAGGAACGGGTCTACGATACCAATGTCGGCCCGTATATTTGATCTGATTAGTAGCTGAGTGTGGGCGGGGCCCGTATCTCATAGATAGATGATATGGTACAGATTTATATGCTTAGTTATATTTGTTTTTTGTGTGATACCTGTATGTATTTTCATGACTAACTGAGTGTGGGCGACGCCCATATGTCATAGTATCTGAGTGTGGGCAGGGCCCGTATCTCATAGTAGCGGAGTGTGGGCAAGGCCCGTATCTCATTGAGTGTGGGCGGGGCCCGTATCTCCTAGTTTCGTGTTATGTGTATGGTATGTGGTAGTTTGGGGAGACTCACTAAGCTTCGTGCTTACAGTTTTTAGTTTTAGTTTCAGGTACATCCGGTAGCAAGTGGAAGAGCTCGAGATGATTGTAGTGCACACACCATTTGTTCAGCATGGGACGTTTTGACTTTGATATATTTTGACAGATGTTATGATATTTTGAGATACACAACTTATGGTTTTTATATGATGTTTGGATAACTATGGTTTTATTAATGATTTAAAATGATACTTTTGGTCCGTATTTTTGGGATGTTAAAAGTTGGTATCAGAGCCTTGGTTTGAGGGATTCGGGCACACTCTTGGGTGTGTCTGAACTCAAACTGAGGACTTGGTATGAAAATTTTCAAAAGAAAATCATTTTTATGAAAAGAATTATGAAAAGTGAAAAGAATTTTGAAAAGAGGAAAGGGTGTGGTGCATGCAATCAACCGAGCTTAAGTAAGTACTCCTAAATTACCCATACAAGTTTATGTTATGATATGCTTATGAGAACTGCATGCTAGATTAGGGCTAAGGATCTAGTAATGATTCCTTATGTGCCTGTTATATGTGTATGAGCTTTATGTACTGCATGCTAGTGCTGATTAGCCAGAGATAGAATGGCTTGAATAGGATATGCTTGATTATGTTTACTCAATGCTCGAATGTTGCTTGCTTTGTGGTTTTAGGAGTTCTAGTTATCTTTAACTAACTAGTAAACTAATATGTTAAGTTACATATTACGAGGACTAAATAATTTCAGAAGGTTAGGTTTAGCTTTATTTCAAAGCTCTCGTTTGAGTCTAACTATTGTAGGGTAGGACCTCTCGTTTGAAGAATTATCTAGTCTTAGTGATATGTAATAGTATTCACGAGCTAGTTAGGGAAAGATAGCAAGGACTTATTATTCAGCTGATGGCGGAGAGTGGGTCAGAGGTTACCCTAAGGCAAGCCTAGGATGAGATTAGTGCGTGACGTAGTAGTAGAAGAAGGGATTTGGTGGAGTCAACACAGTTCTTGAGGAAAGTACGGATAGATGTGGAAGGTAGTATGAGCCCGTACTACTGAAAGTAGAGGATCCGTACTCGAATAAGGGAAGGCTGAGATGAATCCAGGGAACTTGTAGTGTATGTGATCCCTCGAGTTATGATGAGTATTCTGATGTTTGTTATGGTGTATTTTCAGAATGGTGACGATGCGCACTAGACCGGTCGGCACTTCGGGAGCCGATGAGCGATCAGGTTTGGGCTCTTGAGTCGGGCAGGTTGATGAGCAGACGAGAGAGCGCAGTATTTTCGACCAGAATCATGTGATCTTTAGTACGGTCAAGGAGGGCATCTTGGAGATACTTGATGATAGGTTGGGTGCATTTCGCACCGAGATAGCGGCCATGCTAGGGGCGCGCACGATGACTTTCAGGGAGTTCCGAGCATGCGGAGCTCCAGACTACCATGGGGCTCGGAACCCCATTGCTAGCAGCAGGTAGTTGGCTGACGTCGCCAATTCCTTCCGTATGAGAAGATGTCCCGAGGGGGACAAGGTACGACTACCTTCCTGTCTTCTAAAGGACAGAGCACGTGACTGGTTGGAGGAGGTCGGGCATGCCATCAGTGATGATGCAGTTCTGGATACTATGACTTGGAGTGACTTTTCGGCCAGGTTCAGGGCTGAGTTTGTACCTGTGATCGAGGTGCAACAGCTTGCTAGGGAGTTCTAGGATCTCCAGCAGACGACTGAGACGGTGACGGAGATCACCGCCATGTTTAGGGAGAGGGCCTTTCTCGTTCCGCAGTACGTGGCGAACGAGGAGATGAAGAAGGCCTGATATCATGAAATGTTGAGAAGCGACATCAGACATTTTGTGATCCGATTACTTCAAACTTTTTTACTTCAAACTGTTTTACAAACTCTTTTATATGTCAATTACTTTTACTAAACTCTTTTACACTTATAATAGGTTAAATGTGTATCTATGTAGATATAGTTATATAAGTAGGATTGAAAGGACTTAGGACTGATAACTCACCTTACCTCCTGTTCCTTGTTTGGTTGTGGACTTAGGGTATCAGTTATTTGTCCGAAGGTCGTTTGAATCCTAGTTATATATTATGTATATGTATATAGATATAAAAGTTTCTTCTTTCTATTCAAAACCTTTGGGTAGCAAAGGCATACATACATGTTTATACATTCAAATCATATTACTAGTAAGCTACTATAGGTGTAGTTTAGGGAGTTACTAATACTATTACTAGAACAATGAATCATACAATGAGTCAGTTCATACATGAGTCAATACATGCTAGATAGAGAGAGAACACACAATACAGCTAGTACACACAGTACATTACAATACATGCTAGATAGAGAGAGAACACACAATACAGCTAGTACATACAGTACATTACAATACATGCTAGATAGAGAGAGAACACACAATACAGCTAGTACACACAATACATTACAATACATGCTAGATAGAGAGAGAACACACAATACAGCTAGTACACATAGTACATTACAATATAGGCTAGACAGAGGGAGAAAATACAATACAGCTAGCACATTCATTACATATACATTTCTTCAGTTATGTGAGCCACGTAACGGGGCATGGCATCACCCGCCATGACATTTTTGTATCCAGAATCTCCTTAATTGGGGAGTGTATGAGTTTGTGTATAGATCTATACTGTATTGACTATCCTACACCTTGCTGCTCGCTACAGTGGGACTTGCAAGTCTACGGGTGCCAAACATCATTTCTTACGATGTCTTACATCGTCGTTTTTCTATAAGTCGGTAGCAGGATACAGGCCGATCACATGGTACTTTAAATTACAATTGGTTCAAGGTAGTTAGTACAGCAGTAGTTACTTATTACAACACTTTAGTACTATTTCATTTTCCCATTACATTCACTTTGTGATATTCACACAATAAACAGTAATGTAAAAACTATATTTTTGGTAAATGATAGTCAGATTTGGGAAAATACATACTCTTACAAGAGACACACACATGATCACTAGATGCCTTGGTAGAAGGCTACTTTTAGTAGGAAACATAGGGTTTTCTAGGAGATTCAAACCTTTTCAAACATTCACAAACTTTTACATACTTACACAACACATACTTACAAGCACTTTCTTACAAATACAAACACTAAAATACTTATGATCTCACCAGCTTCAAAGCTGATACTCTCTTTCAAAATAACTTGTATCTTCAGGTCACCAGTAGACAGGTACCGATGCAGGGTTTAGAGAAGATGGAGTTCATTCAAGACTCATCTTTCATTTTGATTTATATTTTGGTGTCTATTTAACTTGACAGAACACACTTGTATTAAAATTATATTATTAATTCAATGGATGATGTTGTTGCTTGTTTACTACTATTCATTGTTGTGATACTGTACATGACGTCCTCCGCCCCAGAACGTTTCCGCCGTTCTTGGTTTTGGGGTGTGACAGATTGGTATCAGAGCATTGTTTATAGTGAATTGAGTATATCAACCCATAAAAGATATACAACCTATAAATACAATAGGGATTAAAATACTCTAATAAAGAGTTTATACTTTTAAATAATAAAATATTTAATTAAGTATACATGCCTGCATTCATACTAAAATCAGTGTCACTAGGACAGAACAAAAGAATTACGATTGTTGGGCAGCACAAGTAGACTTAGAGACATATAGTCAAAACTGGGAAGATATAGCCTGATCAACTATATTATCCGAGGAGTGACTAGCATGTGCCTAAGTGTGGTTGTGAGGTTGCAACAAGTCTAAAAATCTTACCAACAATACCATAATGAAAACAATAGAACATAAACCTAAAATACTATAGGGGTATTTTGTGCTACTATAAACTAATTATGTGCTAGATTCTTATATCCCTTTTCTAACGTAGATAACATGGCTGGATTCCATCCCCACGACGACCTGTACTTCCCTAACCAAGGTGATGGAGGAGGGTTTAAAGCAGAGCCACAAAATGATCACCCAATCCATGTGGATGATCACCAGGCTGAAGGCTTTGCAGATGGTTCTGACTCCGAGCCTGAAGTTGAGAACCTACCCCCGATGGCTCTTGTTCCAAATCCTAACCCTCGTCCGGCTTTTCAAGGCCCGACGCCTCCATGGGTAGAAAGCTTGGAAACATGGAGCCAAGGGCAGGATCAGCCCATGCCATTTAATGGAGACCGAAGCTTTTATGACCTGAGCGAAGGAGGCTCAGCAGACAGAGTATTGTCAATCCTGGTCCGCAGAGTGGCCCGAAATGAGATTCAAGGCAGGACAGCCCTCCATCGAATCACGGAAGTTGACGCCAATGCGAGAATGCATACCATCCGCACCATTCGTCTGGAAGATGCTCGTGAGAGATCTAGGGGAGACCATGAGACCCTGTAACAAGAGCTAGTTGAAACTCGGGCTGAGGTCATAGAGCTCCGAGTACGCCAAAGAGTGTACGAAAGGTACCTACTTGTATGGAGCGCCAGCTGGCTGAACTGAGGGTTCACCCAAGGGATAACCGTCCCCAGTAGGAGATATTCTACCTTTCTTTCCCTGGTTGAAAGAATAGTCTTCCTAGCTATGTTCTAAGTACTACCTTTCTAAGTAACTAACTTTGTACTGTAAGTACCTTCTAGTTAGACCAGTATGCCGTCAAAACTTCTGTTACTTCGGATATGACGTAAGACCTACTCCAAGGTCATTTTTCCCAAGCGTATTACATCTTAAATATCAATGATATTGAAATCGGCAAATTTTTATGCCAATCATTGTTCAAATACTTCCGTTTTGCTATCATTAGAATTCTATCTGAAAAGTACTCTAGTCAAGTTATTGAGCGGTGGTAATTTAGCTCAAAGATCACTTCCAATTCTTGTCAAAGGTTGGATAGCAATCGTCTTATAACCATTCTATGAACTCACTTCTACTCTTTACTAGGACTGCATCATAGGGATGTAGGTCAAACCCCCGAGAACTTACTCCTACTCTTTGTATGAATAGTCGAAATACATCTGGGTTCAACCATAATCACTCACGAACTCATTTTCTTTTCCATAACAGAATCATGTCGTCACCCAGGAATAACCAGCCGAGCAACGAAACCACTATCCTTCATATCGACGCCGCTACTTTCCAAGTCGTAGTATCAGCTGCCGTGGCAGCTGTCCTTGCAAACCTCAGCGCTAACAACGCAAGCAAGGCTGTCAAGGGGGTTGACGATTCCGATCGTTGTATCAATCCGGGAAACCAACAAATGATAACAGTCACAGACTTGGAAAGCCGTAAAAGTGAGAAAAGAAAACGAAAGCGCCAAGCCCAAAAGGAGCGCAAGCGATCCCAAAGACTTGCCATGCAACAGAAACAAGTGGCTACCCCTGCCATCCCAGCACCGATCAAACCATACGAGGGAAAACTTCCGAAGTGTGATAAGTGTAGCTTTCATCATAATGGGGCTTGCCATGAAATGCAATGCTGCAATTGCTACCAAATAGGGCACCATATTCGTAGCTGTAAAGCACCGGCACGACCTATCACTCAAGTCCCTAACATCGGAGTCATTCAGGCTTGCTATGGTTGCGGTGTAATCGGACACCTTAAGAAGAATTGTTCGAAAAGGAGGAGCAACGAAAGCAACCGTGTCCACAAAACTCCTACTCGACACATTACTTCCACCACTGATGCTAGTGCTGGCCAGATATGTCACCTATGCGGTGAGATAGGACATCTCGAGAAGGATTGTCCAATAACGAAGAACTCTGGTGCAGACGGGAAGATACTAAGGATCACAGCTGCAGGAGAGACTACGCCGGACCCACGTTTAAATACTAGGGCGTTTCGTAATAATAGGCTTATAAACTGTTAAAAACTAGTGCAACTCGAGTCTAGTCTTTTGTGAGATCCCGTCAGTCAAGGGACTCTCGTGCTGCATGTACTAGCTTTTTGTAGTATACCCTGTTCGCAGCAGTAGTCTTATAGATAAATCTAAAGTACTTAAACTCTGTAGGAGTTGCACCGTTATGTTTTGTAACACTTTTATTATCCAGTCTAACGCCTTTTATTCCAAGTAGTCCGACATTTTCATATAACGTGAGCAAATTCGACTTTCACAACGCCAGCTTCATGCATAAATTCTTTTCTCCGAAATCGCCTTTCTAGCGAAGCCGTCATTCCAGAACTCCGAGGTACCCATGCAGAAATTACCTTATGTCTCGTACCCTTCCCGAAGACACTTCAGCAAAACTCCCCGGAGTACCACTCATACAGTACGTCAAGTTCAACCCGAAGACCCATACGATGGATCTATCACTGGAGAAGGTATACGCAAGGGTGGTATATAATCAAGGTTCTAAAGGCTTAGAATTGATGATTCCGCTTTAACTTCTTTTCCTTGTTTGGATGTGAGCTTAAGGAAGAATCATTTATTCGACTACCTTTTCAGTCTTAATTATATACGACTCGTATACACGAAGCTGTGATTGATGAACCAAATATGACTTCTGATATGAACTTTAGGACGGAGACTGCCCAAGTCTACGAGTGATCGTACTGCCATGCGGAGAAACTTAGAATCCAATCAGATGCTTTTCCCACCAATCGAGGCAACAGATTCAAATAGAACAGAAGACTCCCAGGATTACCTCCGCAACGTCAAGTCGAGTTCAAAATCGACTTAGTTCAAGGGGCTACCCCAGTAGCCAAATCGCCCTATCGTCTAGCACCTGCAGAGATGCAAGAACTATCCAGTCAACTTAACGAACTGCTCAGCAAGGGCTTAATAAGACCAAGCTTCTCACCATGGGGAGCTCCAGTCTTGTTCGTCAAGAAGAAAGACGGGTCGTTTAGTATGTGCATCGACTACAGGGAGCTCAACAAGTTGACCGTTAAGAATCGTTATCCTCTGCCTCGTATTGACGATTTATTTGACCAACTTAAAGGGGCGAACTTCTTTTCAAAAATCGACTTAAGATCTGGATATCACCAACTACGAGTGCTAGGGGAGGATGTTCAGAAGACAGCCTTCCGAACTCGTTATGGGCACTACGAATCCGTAGTGATGCTGTTCGGATTAACAAACGCGCCCGCAGTATTCATGGATTTAATAAATAGGGTGTGTCGTCCTTACTTGGATCAGTTCGTCATCGTCTTCATCGATGACATACTTATCTACCCTCGTAGTAAGGAGGATCATAGTCAACAACTTCAGCACATACTGGAAACATTTCGATCAGAGAATCTTTGCGCGAAATTCTCTTAAATGCGAGTTTGGATTCGAAGGGTCAAATTCCTGTGTCACATTTCTAGTGAAGAGGGAATTCCAGTAGATACTTCCAAACTCCAGGCCGTTGAGAATGATTGGATCCGAAGATACCTACGGAAATTCGCAAATATCTAGGTCTCGCAGTCTACTAAAGTAGATTCTATCAGAACTTCTCCCGATTCGAGAAGCCCCGTACAGCTTTGACCCAGAAGGGCGTGGCCTTTGACTGGGAAGAGAAGCAGGAGAGAGCGTTCCAAACGCTCAAGCGAGCCTTGTGCACCATGCCAATACTATCCCTCCCTGAAGGGATAGAAGACTTCGTTGTCTATTTCGATACGTCAAATCAAGGGCTCGGGTGTGTTCTGATGCAACGAGGTAAGGTTATTACCTAAGCCTCCCATCAGTTGGAAACACTCAAATCTAGTTATGAAATGCACGATCTGGAGTTAGAGGACATCAATAGAGAGGATCGTTCAGTTTAATGGACGATTAAAAGCCTCTAATTGTCCGACAGAAAGGTTACGCAGGGCTTTTCGAGATTCTCGCTGGAATCGGCCCTGTAGCTTACAGACTCAACTTACTACGCGAACTCAGTAGCGTACATTCTACTTTCCACGTCTCGAACTTGAAAAGTGTCTGTCCGACGACACTCTTGTAATCCCACTCGACGAGATCGAGATCAACGAGAGCCTCAACTTCGTGGAAGAACCTGTAGAGATCATGGACCGGGAGGTCAAACAAACGAAACAAAGCCGTATCCTGAGAGTAAAGGTTCGCTGGAACGCCAAGCGAGGACCTGAATTCACTTGGGAGCGAGAGGATCAGATGAAACTGAAATATCCTCGTCTTTTTACTAAGTTATTTGTAACTACTTATTTGCTTAAATTCTAATTTCATGACGAAATTCCTTCTAACGGGGGGATGATGTGACAACCCGAAATTTCTATTCTGTACAACCATTCGATTCAATAGAAGTCAGAACTGTTTCTGCTAATTTTCAAGCTTTTTGGAATAAGTTTGAGTGTTTTAAGATTAGTACTTCAAGAGATAACAGGAGAGAGGATGCCCTAGGGTTTATTATGCAACAATAAAATCCCAAAACTCCAAGAGTTTGGAGTTTACGGCCTAAACAAAGGTGTTTACGGCCGTAAACCCTAAAAGGGGGTATAAATATGACACTTAGTCATTATTTACCACTTTTCACATTTTCAAGATCCAAAACTCAATTCTCTCTCAAGTATCATCCAAAGTTCTTCAAAAATCTTCAAGAAAGTAGGTGTTTTCTTCCTTGTTTAGTTGATATCTACCCTAATCTAGTGATCTTACACGATTTCATCCATGAAATCATTCCATTTGTGTAGATCTTCAAGTGTTCTTAGTTTCACCAAGAACACACACTAGTGTTCTTGGACTTTTAGCACCTTTTCAAACTTCTACATAGTAAGTACTCTTACCTTGGCTTGTTATAAGACTTGTTACACTTCTAAAACATCTAGAAATCACAAGGAAACACTAGATCAAAGGTGTTTACGGTCCAAGATGTTCTTGGACCGTAAACCCTAACAAAGGGGCCAAAGTGTGCCCTAGTCCCTTACCAAGCCATGGAAACTAGTCTAGACCCCTTCCTTGATGTGCTTAGGACTTAAAACATCAAAAAGACCATAAACCATATGGGTTTACGGCTATAAACACATGGAGAAGTGGTTCATGGGCCGTAAACTCCATTTAGGAGTGAAATGATGCAACAAACACTTCCTAAGGCTTATACTTGAAGTAGGATGCTTCCTTATGACTTGAAAAGCTTCAAAACACAAAATGGTAGAATTACTATGAGTTTACGGCCGTAAACTCATGGGTTTACGACCGTAAACGCAAGGGGTGATGGTCACAAAACCGTAAACCCCAATAGAGGGTCCCCTTGAACCCTAAACTCAATAGCCAAGTCCTACAATCCTTAGATGCAATCCTTAGGACTTATAGCACTTAAATCAAGTGTTTTACATGTCTTAGGATGTCTTAACTTGGTTAATTAGTTGTTTTATAACTAATTGGATACATATATGTGTCATTATATGTTAACTAGAATCCTTGTGTGTGCTCAAGTCTTCACTTGACACTTAGCATCCTATACTGTCCGTTCATCCAAACCACTCACTACAGGTGAGTTCATACCCCTTAATCAATCTTTTAAATGTTTTTAAATGCTTTTATGGGGGGGGGGGGGGATACAAGTTGAATTCTTAAAGTTATTATATCAATAACATGTGACAAATAACTACCACACAAGTGGATTTCTTACTTTTCAAACTGTTTTACTTCAAAATGTTTTACTTCAAACTGTTTTACAAACTCTTTTACATGTCAATTACTTTTACTAAACTCTTTTACACTTATAATAGGTTAAATGTGTATCTATGTAGATATATTTATATAAGTAGGATTGAAAGGACTTAGGACTGATAACTCACCTTACCTCCTGTTCCTTGTTTAGTTGTGGACTTAGGGTATCGGTTATTTGTCCGAAGGTCGTTTGAATCCTAGTTATGTATTATGTATATGTATATAGATATAAAAGTTTATTCTTTCTATTCAAAATCTTTGGGTATCAAAGGCATACATACATGTTTATACATTCAAATCATATTACTAGTAAGCTACTATAGGTGTAGTTTAGGGAGTTACTAATACTATTACTAGAACAATGAATCATACAATGAGTCAGTTCATACATGAGTCAATACATGGTAGATAGAGAGAGAACACACAATACAGCTAGTACACATAGTACATTACAATACATGCTAGATAGAGAGAGAACACACAATACAACTAGTACACACAGTACATTACAATACATGCTAGATAGAGAGAGAACACACAATACAGCTAGTACACACAGTACATTACAATACAGCCTAGACAGAGGAGAACATACAATACAGCTAGTACACACAGTACATTACAATACAGGCTAGACAGAGGGAGAACATACAATACAGCTAGCACATTCATTACATATACATTTCTTCAGTTATGTGAGCCACGTAACGGGGCATGGCATCACCTGCCATGACCGTTTTGTATCCAGAATCTCCTTAATTGGGGAGCGTATGAGTGTCTGTATAGATCTATACTGGATTGACTATCCTACACCTTGCTGCTCGCTACAGTGGGACTCGCAAGTCTACGGGTGCCAAACGTCATTTCTTACGACGTCTTACATCGTCGTTTTTCTATAAGTCGGTAGCAGGATACAGGCCGATCACATGGTACTTTAAATTACAATTGGTTTAAGGTAGTTAGTACAACAGTAGTTACTAATTACAACACTACAGTACTATTTCATTTTCCCATTACACTCACTTTGTGATATTCACACAATAAACAGTAATGTAAAAACTATATTTTTGGTAAATGATAGTCAGATTTGGGAAAATACATACTCTTACAAGAGACACACACATGATCACTAGATGCCTTGGTAGAAGGCTACTTTTAGTAGGAAACATAGGGTTTTCTAGGAGATTCAAACCTTTTCAAACATTCACAAACTTTTACATACTTACACAGCACATACTTACAAGCACTTTCTTACAAATACAGACACTAAAATACTTATGATCTCACCAGCTTCAAAGCTGATACTCTCTTTCAAAATAACTTGTATCTTCAGGTCACCAGTAGACAGGTACCGATGCAGGGTTTAGAGAAGATGGAGTTCGTTCAAGACTCATCTTTCATTTTGATTTATATTTTGGTGTCTATTTAACTTGACAGAACACACTTGTATTAAAATTATATTATTAATGCAATGGATGATGTTGTTGCTTGTTTACTACTATTCATTGTTGTGATACTGTACATGACGTCCTCCGCCCCAGAACGTTTCCGTCGTTCTTGGTTTTGGGGTGTGACAATGCATCCTGTAGCTGTTCAAACAGATCATCAATCCTCGGGAGGGGATAACGGTTCTTCACCGTTACCTTATTCAGCTCCCGGTAATCTATGCACATCCGATGTGACCCATCCTTCTTCTTCACAAACAAGATCGGGGCTCCCCATGGCGAACTGCTCGGCCTGATAAATCCCTTGTCTAACAGCTCCTGCAGCTGTGTAGACAACTCTTGCATCTCAGGAGGAGCCAACCGATACGGTGCCTTGGCTATTGGAGCCGCGCCAGGAACTAGGTCAATCTTGAACTCTACCTGCCTCTCCGGAGGCACCCCAGGCAAATCCTCTGGGAACACGTCCGGGTAATCCTGTACGATCAGTACATCATGTACTATCGCCTTACCCTTATCCCGGGTATCCATAACATAGGTGACATAACCTGCGCAACCCTGCTAATAGTCTAGCTCCCCCGGAGCTCTAACAAATTGCTTGCTAAGCGCGAGCGATACAAAATATCGGGTAGCCCCTGAATCGAACAATACCAGAGCAGATATATTGTTCACTGTGACAACCGTCAAAATTGAGTCAAGTCAAAGTCAAACAAAGTCAACAAGTCAAAACCAATCGACTCAATTAACCCTTGTATATTAGGGTTTACACTATGTAATTACTGTACAATGCAATATTTTAATGAGAGAAACATTATTTGGAAAGTTCGTGTGTTGAATTTCCTAAGTCTCAAATGCAGTAAACATTGAACCAAAACGATAAAAAAATTATTGCACACTCATCGGGAGTGTGTACGACACTAAAACACGGTTTAACGGGGTTTACGAACCTTGCGTTGTGAAGCCGGACACTCAAATTAATCACAAACGAAACCTCTCTAAATCGTTTTCACTCTATCTCTTTCTATTTGAAATCTCTCCCAAATCTCTCTCAAAAGTTCCCATAACTTTTTGGAATCATTCGGGTCATCCCGACCCTTAACCGGGTCAAAAACCACTTGAAACGGGGTAAAAACGGGTAAAATAGCCTTAAGGACCCAAAACGGAAACTTCATGACCGAAGCCTCTCATCCGAAGGGATCAGGATCCGAAGCTCGCTGGATCCGAAGCTCTCAGGCCGAAGCCCCAGGACCGAAGTCCTTGTCCGAATCCGAAGTCTCGGCCCCCATCCGAGAGGTCTCGCAGACAGCCTATTTTTACCGGTTTTTCGACTACGACTTCGTTTTAACTCCGTTTTTCATTATTTTAACGTGGGATTTTCACCCAAAACTTTATTTTATAAACTAAGGCCCCAAAATATATAAATCTCCAGGGTTTTTATAAAAATGTATTAAAAGAATTGGTGGTTGGACTAATTATTGAGGGAATATTTGCTTTTCCTTATTTTATGACAAAAGCAAGCCAGCACCACCTCACTCTATGATCAGCCATTCTTTCCAACCACCCCTTGTCTCCTTAGTGGACCTTTACACCCTATCTCCAGCTCTTCCCACGTTCTAAGAGCTGGAGGATTGGTCCTCTCTCCTCATTCTCCTTAAAAGCCCTTTCATTCTACACTTAGCAACCAAGAACACTCTCCAAAATTCTCTCATCTTTTCTCTCAACTTCAAGAACTTCAAGGCTTTCTCCAGGGATTTCTTTCTTCAATTAGTAAGTATCTTCATCATTCACATAATTATTAAACTCCATTCTACTCAAATCATTGATATCTTACACAAATTCCATCTTATTCGGTGTTAGATTCTCGAATCATCAAGACATCTTCTTAGTGTTCTTGGGTTGAACACTTCCTCTCTCTCACTTTCATCTACTGAAACCACATAAGGTGAGTTCATACCCCTACATTTACATGTTTTTCTTAAGTTTTAAGGGGGGAATACAAGTAAAATCATCAAGAACACAATTAAACTTTTTCTATCAGATTACATCAGAAAAGATGAACTTCGATCACAGACTGTTTTGGTCAACTTAAATATTTTAGTTTTCAAAACTGTTCCAGGTGCAAGTAGTTCAAACTCTTAGATTTAAAATGGCTACTTGCACATCTCCATATGATTTTTCTACAATTTATGGTGATTTTTACAAAACTGCCTATCATTTCAAAGGCAAACCCGGACCAGTCTGTGATTATGAACATTTTGACCTCTGTTAGAGATCATTAAGAATAATGATAAAATTTACGAACAAACTAGACTCATATTCCAAACTCTCAGAATTTGCGAATTTAGATTTAGAGCTTTGATGATTTTTCTATAAATTTTCTAAGAACAGTAACAGAAACTGTATACAACAAAAAGTTGCTGTCAATTTCATTTCACCTTGTAACATGTTGAGCAAGGTGTATATCTTTATGTGATTATATGTTATTGCAATATATGACATTTTATCTTAATATTTAGACACACATCAGTTTACAAATGGATTTGGACATATAAAATATAAAGAATAACAAGTGATTATAATCAAAGTACAACCGATACATTCAAACATTTAATAAACTATTTTGAATATAGTTTGCATACATTACTACGTACTACCCTTGGTTGATAAACTATAATAGGTATAGTTTATGATACATTACATAATACATACATTTAAAAAGGGTACATTTATACAAAGGATATTTTCATTAAGCAAGGTACGGCCATACGGTACCAAGTTTTCATAACACGTAATTCCGTTAATGACTTTATGAAACATTACATAACACATACATTTAAAAAGGGTACATTTATACAAAGGATATTTTCATTAAGCAAGGTACGGCCATACGGTACCAAGTTTTCATTACACTACACGTAAATTCGTTAATGACTTCTGTGAGACATTCGATTCAATTTACAAATAAATCCTGTATTATAACCAGAGTCTCCTCGAGGGAGAGCGTGATACTTGTGTATAGATCTATATTGGGTTTGACAAACCCACACCTAAACTGCATGCAACAGTTAGACCGATAGGTCTGGGGTGACAAATGCCATAACATTTCCGACGTCTGAAGAACATCGTTTCAGGCCAACTAGGTCATAGCATGGTTATAATAACTCACATGTGGTATTAACAAACATAGAATTTACGGGGATTTCACTAAAATCAAACGAGTTTATGTCGATTTAAACTTGCATTGTTTTACTATAAGGAACGAACACTACTTGTACATTTCGGTCTTTGGGTTTTAAGACTACATTTACACATTAAGGAAAATATTGGATTTTCTGGAACGAACACTACTTTTACAAGAAAAGGCTTTAATAAACTCACATAAAGTATTAATGAATATTGGAATTTACGGGAACTTCATTTAAAATTAAACGAGTTTATGTCGATTTAAACTTACATTATTTATTATAAGTAAGAAAAGCTACTTATACATTTCGGTCTTTGGATTTAAGACTACATATACATTTTAAGGAAAATATTGGATTTTCTAAAACAAGTAATACTTTTATAAACGAAAGGCTTTTAATAATACTAAACAAAAGCTTATGAACTCACCAACCTTTGTGTTGACACTTTTTCAAACAACTTGTATTCTCAGGAAATCATTAAACAGGTAACCAAGTGCATTTGAGGATGGGACGCTAAGGCGTCTACTATTTCATATTTTGTCAACATAATGTAATTGATTCGTAAACATGTAATTCATACAATGATGTAACTTTTTCAATTATATATATGTTGGTTGGGTTTGCTTGAATTACTATTACAATTGTTGTTATGATACTATACATGAAGTCCTCCACCCCCGGACGTTTCCGCCATCCTTGGTTTGGGGGTGTGACATTCACTAAGAATGATCCTATAATGAAACACATAAACATGAGTGAAACTAAACATAAATAACGAGATAAGGAGAATATACATACCCGTAACGACATCAGGAGCTGCACGTGCCTCCTCTGCTGTCAATTGGAAGGCTCTGCTCTTCGCCACTAGAGCCTTTGTCCGACCCTATCGGCCGTCTGTAATCCTGAATGTAGCAGGGGCGGGTGCCTCCACCTTCTCACTTTTCTCGCCATACGTACAACGGTTCTAATGAAGAAATACGCACAAGTTTACTTAGACGAAATTGTGGCGAGACATGGTGTGCCACTAAAGATTATTTCCGATCGTGATACTCGCTTCACTTCTCACTTTTGGGCGAGTATAAAAAGTGAATTGGGATCTCGAGTTGCTCCCAAAACAGCTTATCATCCCCAGACAGATAGATCAGATGGAGAGAACAATCCAAACAGTAGAAGATATGCTTCGTGCATGTGTCTTAGGGTTCGGTAGTAACTGTGAACACCATTATGTTGGCATAATGTAGGACAGAAAATCCTTGGTGGTCCTGAAATCATTCAAGACACCACTTATAAGATTCAAATTATACTTAGGGAAAATAATAATGAGATAAGAGCAAAATATCCTCATTTATCTAAATCATTGCGATTTGGGGGACGAAATCCTCAAAAGGAGGAGGTATTTTTAACATACACGTTTTAAAATCGTGTTATGTAATTTGAAAAGTTAATAATGTTATGAAATATTATGTGAAATTGAGTGTTGAGTTCTAACAGATAGTTTTTACTAGAAATAAGGTAAAACTATGTTTAGAATCACTCATAAATTATTGGAAGTCTTATGAGATTCCAATTAAAAGCCAAATAGTGAAATTTAGCGAAAATATAAAATTTGAAATAAGTAAAATTTTATTATTGAAAGTTGTAGATAATCTCGTTAGAAACATATAGGCGAAAACCTCATCGAAATCCGAGTTATAACGAAGAAGTTATGACCAATCGAAGATCCGCGATAAAACTGGCACGGTGCCGAATGACGTAAAAAGTGAGTTTTTGATAAACTACTTTTTAGCCTTAGTGATCTAAATGAAAGTCGTAGTATTCGTTAAACCAAGAATTTTGATAAAAAGAACGCCAAAATCTGACTTCGTATGAGGAAGTTATGATTTTTACAAGTTTCAGCTTAGCAGTAGACAACTAAAAACTCGAATTTTAAATCGAGTGATTTTTAGCCAACACAACCTAAACGAGAATCGAAGGTCTCGTCATTAGTAGTACAACGGTAAAAAGTCTGACGAAAACGGACGTCGGATGAAGAAGTTATGAATTTTTAACGGATTTACCAGTCCCGGTCTGTTAAAAATAATAATATAAAAATAAATCAAAATTTTCCGACGAAGTCTAAACAAAAGTTGTAGAGCATAATTTTCTCTACGCGTGCATATAAAGAACGTCAAAAACAGAGCCCGTATGCAAACGTTACAGATTTTAGAATGTCTGGGCACAAAATCCGAGAATTTCGCTTGGCTAGTGTTCGGCCACGTCACCCCTGTCCGGAACTTGACCCGTGTCCGATATTGAAAGCCCTGTGTCCGATGCCGATGACTCAGCCGAAGCAGCAGCCGACGCGTGTATAGTGACTCTTCGCTTTCGAAGCTGTGGCGCGTCCGAGGTGCGACGCGTGTCGCCGTCCGAGCCGAGCCAGCAGGCGTCCGACCCTCGCATCCGAGCCTCGCTGGCCTTCGCTGCTTCTGCTGCGTGTCCGAACCCCTCCCTGCCACCTCCTTCCTTCGGCCGAACCTTGCATCTTCCCCCCTATAAATAAGAGGGTTGCGAACCCTCCCGGGTATTTTTAGAATTTTGGCACTTTTTCACCCTTTTTCAATATTTTTACTATTTTGACATCCCCCGAAGCCCCGGGATTAATTCCAACACCCGAAACACGCCCCGAGAAGCCCGAAAAATTTATCTTTTCAGTTTCGAAGCTCTACCTTCGCAGGGCCCGGTTTTCAAGAAAACTCCCGGTTTTCAACGACGAAAGTCATATTTAGAGCCGAAATGCTGCCCAAATTATTATTTTGACCCCCGGTTAATTCAAGGTGAGTTTAATATGTAGAAACAATTGTATGTTATTTGTTATATGTGCTATGTGCTTTTCCATGTTATCATCTCGAATTGTTGTATCCGTTATTTTTTATAGCAAGGCTGTACCTTTGACTTGAAGTGTATGACATAGGCATCACTTGGGTATTGGTATGAACCGTTGACCATGAAGTGTATGACATAGGCATCACTTTGGCTTCGGTAGAATAATATTCCTGAGTATTTTCCCGTGTTATTTTTATTACTGCTATTTATGATAGCAAAGTTATACCTTTGACCATGTGATCAGTTTAAGAACTCAGATTCACAGTGGTACTGGTATGTAGCCTCTGGCCATGTAGAGCATGTCCCCCAGTAAGTGAATGACTCTATTCTATGGCATTGGCAGATGGTTAGACAGGGCGTGAAAACCTGAAATCTACCAAAATGTTAATCCGAAGTTGTATGTCTTCTGTGCCATTTGGGCCAAAGCGTTATTGATATATATCAAGTATGGAAATTGTTATGTCTCAATGATTGTATATCTTTGAATCAAATCAATGATTGTTAGGGAAAGCTTATCACATTATGCCTTTGTTGTTCCTTGATCCTATTTACTTATGCCATATTGGTATATATATGGCATAACGTTATATTGTATCTATTATTGAACTCACTAAGCGTTATCGCTTACCCCTCCCAATGTTTTAACATAATGCAGGCAATAAGCACCCAGTATAGTTGGAAGATTTAGAATAGTTGTAATATTATTTTTGTATTTTGGTTTAGGTTTGTATAGATTTACAATATCCTGGGTAGTCATGTAAAATCTTAAAACATAGTCGGTTTGTATCCAATCCTTTGTAATCACTTTATCAATGTAAAATACTATTTTATAAATATGCATGTTGCATGTTTTGGAGTAACTATATTGTCGAGTATGAAAGTTTGGGTCTTTCAGAAATATGAAAGTATAGAAAGGGGTTCTTTCAATCATGGTATCAGAGCAGTGGTTTAAGTGAACTAAATTCCATGGATTGGTATTTAGACTTAAACTATTGGAAGTTCAATATATGAACTGGAATCATTGTAAATATATGGATACAAACCATAGGAAACACTTAAGTGGGGTATTGGGTAGTGATAAACCCTAGTATTCTAAGACATTAACTTACTTCAAAAATTTTAGAGAATTAGTATATATGAACTAGGAATTTTGAGAGTTTCTAGATTTAAACATGAATTGTTAAGTGAAGATGATACAATATGTATCTGGTATATTTTAGGTTGAATACCTAATGGGGTAAGCACTAGAATATTAAGAGGAGATATGCCTTATATTCTAATATGTGCTAAAGGATAAGTAAATATAGCATGCTTTAGGTTTCATACCTATATTGCTATTATTTGAGAAAGTTTAAGGTCTTTTGCCGACCTTGGTTTAGAAAATTTTATGTTTAGAATTCTAAGAATTTTCGTAATAGAATTTACATGAAAATTTTCGAAGTAATAAAGATACTTATGATAATTGATATTGATAAGTTTATTGATAAACGATCGAAGGATATCGTGAAATAATAAACATGTAATGTTATCGTAAATAGTGTATTAATACCTATAGAGTGGTATTATACATTTAAAATATGTAAGATAATATAATAACATCTTTGGAAGAAAGATGTGTGTTTGAAATACATTTGGATAAGATAAATGTTTTGGCATAACCGATGAAGTTGTTCCACCGCTGTCCAGATTAAAGCAATGATAGTTTATAGAGTCGGAAGAACCGAAGGTGGTGATAAATACTTCAACAGTATTGAAATTAATGTAGTCCAAGATTTAGAAGAATTAAATGAAGATCAAAGGAAAGGCTAATGAAGTTGTTTTGACTTATTAGGCCAAGACTTTGTGATGAAGTATGTAGTTCGAGTAGTAACCCTATACAAAATGCTCAAACTTAGAATTTAGTAATACTGAGTGATGATTGACTTCTATTACCTCCTTATGGAAGTTCCATTGTGTGTTAAGCCGACTTTAACATACAAGATTGGGATAGTGAAATAGGTTATTTGGTTGTGAAAAGGCTGAGTGGCTTACTTGTTAGAGTAAGGTAGAGTACTTAGTTGAAGAAGATATACACTCATATTATTATATGAGAAGAAATGTTGTAATTAGGAATGATAGAGAACCAAGTTGAAGCTAGTAGATCTTCCTGAGATGCAGCTATAATGCAGACTTCTTAGGATAGACTCCTATGAAGTAGACTTAAAAGATACAACCAAGAGAAGAAGACTTACTCAGATACAAGGACTTCGGTCCTGGGGCTTCGGCCTGAGAGCTTCGGATCCAGCGAGCTTCGGATCCTGATCCCTTCGGATGAGAGGCTTCGGTCATGAAGTTTCCGTTTTGGGTCCTTAAGGCTATTTTACCCGTTTTTACCCCGTTTCAAGTGGTTTTTGACCCGGTTAAGGGTCGGGATGACCCGAATGATTCCAAAAAGTTATGGGAACTTTTGAGAGAGATTTGGGAGAGATTTCAAATAGAAAGAGATAGAGTGAAAACGATTTAGAGAGGTTTCGTTTGTGATTAATTTGAGTGTCCGGCTTCACAACGCAAGGTTCGTAAACCCCGTTAAACCGTGTTTTAGTGTCGTACACACTCCCGATGAGTGTGCAATAATTTTTTTATCGTTTTGGTTCAATGTTTACTGCATTTGAGACTTAGGAAATTCAACACACGAACTTTCCAAATAATGTTTCTCTCATTAAAATATTGCATTGTACAGTAATTACATAGTGTAAACCCTAATATACAAGGGTTAATTGAGTCGATTGGTTTTGACTTGTTGACTTTGTTTGACTTTGACTTGACTCAATTTTGACGGTTGTCACAGTGAACAATATATCTGCTCTGGTATTGTTCGATTCAGGGGCTACCCGATATTTTGTATCGCTCGCGCTTAGCAAGCAATTTGTTAGAGCTCCGGGGGAGCTAGACTATTAGCAGGGTTGCGCAGGTTATGTCACCTATGTTATGGATACCCGGGATAAGGGTAAGGCGATAGTACATGATGTACTGATCGTACAGGATTACCCGGACGTGTTCCCAGAGGATTTGCCTGGGGTGCCTCCGGAGAGGCAGGTAGAGTTCAAGATTGACCTAGTTCCTGGTGCGGCTCCAATAGCCAAGGCACCGTATCGGTTGGCTCCTCCTGAGATGCAAGAGTTGTCTACACAGCTGCAGGAGCTGTTAGACAAGGGATTTATCAGGCCGAGCAGTTCGCCATGGGGAGCCCCGATCTTGTTTGTGAAGAAGAAGGATGGGTCACATCGGATGTGCATAGATTACCGGGAGCTGAATAAGGTAACGGTGAAGAACCGTTATCCCCTCCCGAGGATTGATGATCTGTTTGAACAGCTACAGGATGCATTGTCACACCCCAAAACCAAGAACGGCGGAAACGTTCTGGGGCGGAGGACGTCATGTACAGTATCACAACAATGAATAGTAGTAAACAAGAAACAACATCATCCATTGCATTAATAATATAATTTTAATACAAGTGTGTTCTGTCAAGTTAAATAGACACCAAAATATAAATCAAAATGAAAGATGAGTCTTGAATGAACTCCATCTTCTCTAAACCCTGCATCGGTACCTATCTACTGGTGACCTGAAGATACAAGTTATTTTGAAAGAGAGTATCAGCTTTGAACCTGGTGAGATCATAAGTATTTTAGTGTCTGTATTTGTAAGAAAGTGCATGTAAGTATGTGTTGTGTAAGTATGTAAATGTTTGTGAATGTTTGAAAAGGTTTGAATCTCCTAGAAAACCCTATGTTTCCTACTAAAAGTAGCCTTCTACCAAGGCATCTTGTGATCGTGTGTGTGTCTCTTGTAAGAGTATGTATTTTCCCAAATCTGACTATCATTTACCAAAAATATAGTTTTTACATTACTGTTTATTGTGTGAATATCACAAAGTGAATGTAATGGGAAAATGAATTAGTACTAAAGTGTTGTAATAAGTAACTACTGCTGTACTAACTACCTTAAACCAATTGTAATTTAAAGTACCATGTGATCGGCCTGTATCCTCCTACCGACTTATAGAAAAATGACGATGTAAGACGTCGTAAGAAATGACGTTTGGCACCCGTAGACTTGCAAGTCCCACTGTAGCGAGCAGCAAGGTGTAGGATAGTCAATCCAGTATAGATCTATACACAAACTCATACGCTCCCCAATTAAGGAGATTCTGGATACAAAACGGTCATGGCAGGTGATGCCATGCCCCGTTACGTGGCTCACATAACTGAAGAAATGTATATGTAATGAATGTGCTAGCTGTATTGTATGTTCTCCTCTGTCTAGGCTGTATTGTAATGTACTGTGTGTACTAGCTGTATTGTGTGTTCTCTCTCTATCTAGCATGTATTGTAATGTATTGTGTGTACTAGCTGTATTGTGTGTTCTCTCTCTCTCTAGCATGTATTGTAATGTACTGTGTGTACTAGCTGTATTATGTATTCTCTCTCTATCTAGCATGTATTGACTCATGTATGAACTGACTCATTGTATGATTCATTGTTCTAGTAATAGTATTAGTAACTCCCTAAACTACACCTATAGTAGCTTACTAGTAATATGATTTGAATGTATAAACACGTATGTATGCCTTTGATACCCAAAGATTTTGAATAGAAAGAATAAACTTTTATATCTATATACATATACATAATACATAACTAGGATTCAAACGACCTTCGGACAAATAACCGATACCCTAAGTCCACAACCAAACAAGGAACAAGAGGTAAGGTGAGTTATCAGTCCTATGTCCTTTCAATCCTACTTATATAACTATATCTACATAGATACACATTTAACCTATTATAAGTGTAAAAGAGTTTAGTAAAAGTAATTGACATGTAAAAGAGTTTGTAAAACAGTTTGAAGTAAAACAGTTTGAAGTAAAACAGTTTGAAAAGTAAGAAATCCACTTGCGTGGTAGTTATTAATCACATGTGATTGATATAATAACTATAAGAATTAAACTTGTATCCCCCCATAAAATCATTTAAAAACATTTAAAAGATTGATTAAGGGGTATGAACTCACCTGTAGTAAGTGGTTTGGATGAACGAACAGTATAGGATGCTAAGTGTCAAGTGAAGACTTGAGCACACACAAGGATCCTAGTTAACATATAATGACACATATATGTATCCAATTAGTTATAAAACAACTAATTAACCAAGTTAAGACATCCTAAGACATGTAAAACACTTGATTTAAGTGCTATAAGTCCTAAGGATTGCATCTAAGGATTGTAGGACTTGGCTATTGAGTTTAGGGTTCAAGGGGACCCTCTATTGGGGTTTACGGTTTTGTGACCATCACCCCTTGAGTTTAGGGTCGTAAACCCATTAGTTTACGGTCGTAAACTCATGGTACTTCTACCATTTTGCGTTTTGAAGCTTTTCAAGTCATAAGGAAGCATCCTACTTCAAGTATAAGCCTTAGGAAGTGTTTGTGGCATCATTTCACTCCTAAATGGAGTTTACGGCCCATGGACCACTTCTCCATGTGTTTACGGCCGTAAACCCATATGGTTTGTGGTCTTTTGATGTTTTAAGTCCTAAGCACATCAAGGAAGGGGTCTAGACTAGTTTCCATGGCTTGGTAAGGGACTAGGGCACACTTTGGCCCCTTTGTTAGGGTTTACGGTCCAAGAACATCTTGGACCGTAAACACCTTTGATCTAGTGTTTCCTTGTGATTTCTAGATATTTTAGAAGTGTAACAAGTCTTATAACAAGCCAAGGTAAGAGTACTTACTATGTAGAAGCTTGAAAAGGTTCTAAAAGTCCAAGAACACTAGTGTGTGTTCTTGGTGAAACTAAGAACACTTGAAGATCTAGACAAATGGAATGATTTCATGGATGAAATCATGTAAGATCACTAGATTAGGGTAGATATCAACTAAACAAGGAAGAAAACACTTACTTTCTTGAAGATTTTTGAAGAACTTTGGATGATACTTGAGAGAGAATTGAGTTTTGGATCTTGAAAATGTGAAAAGTGGTAAATAATGACTAAGTGTCATATTTATACCCCCTTTTAGGGTTTACGGCCGTAAACACCTTTGTTTAGGCCGTAAACTCCAAACTCTTGGAGTTTTGGGATTTTATTGTTGCACAATAAACCCTAGGGCATCCTCTCTCCTGTTATATCTTGAAGTACTAATCTTAAAACACTCAAACTTATTCCAAAAAGCTTGAAAATTAGCAGAAACAGTTCTGACTTCTATTGAATCGAATGGTTGTACAAAATAGAAATTTCGGGTTGTCACATGCATCTTGGTTCTCCAAGATTGATCTATGGTCAGGTTACCACCAGATGCAAGTCAGGGACAACGACGTGCCGAAGACAGCCTTTCAGACTCGCTATGGTCACTATGAGTTCGTGGTGATGCCGTTTGGGCACACCAATGCTCCTGCCATGTTCATGGACCTCATGAACCACGTGTGTAGACCGATGCTGGAACGGTCTGTGATAGCCTTCATAGATGATATCTTGGTTTACTCCAAGACTCAGGAGCACCTGAGGGACGTGCTGGAGACGTTGAGGAGGGAGAGACTTTTCGCAAAGTTCTCCAAGTGTGAGTTCTGGTTGCGTGAGGTGCAGTTTATGGGGGCACCTTGTCAACCAGAAGGGTATTCTGGTCGATCCGGCCAAGATAGAGGCCGTGATGCAGTGGGAGGTTCCGAGGTCTCCATTTGAGATTCAGATTTTTCTTGTTCTGGCGGGTTACTTTCGGAGATTCATCCAAGATTTCTCCAAGATTGCTGTTCCCTTGACCCGACTGACCAAGAAGTCGGTGACATTCCACTGGGGGTCTGAACAACAGGCAACTTTCGAGACCCTCAGACAGAGGTTATGCGAGGCACCGATTCTGACTTTGCCAGAGGGTGTCGATTACTTCGTGGTTTACTGTGACGCTTCGATCACGGGCATGGGTGCTGTGTTGATGCAGTAGGGACATGTGATAGCTTACGCTTCGAGGCAGCTGAAGCCTCACAAGGCTAACTATCCGACACACGATTTGGAGCTGGGGGCTGTGGTTTTCGCCCTTAATATTTGGCGGCATTACCTCTATGGGGTTCATTGTACCATTTACACAGACCACAAGTGTTTGAGATACCTCATGGATCAGCCGAATCTGAACATGAGGCAGCGTCGGTGGTTAGATGTGGTGAAGGATTACGATTGTGAGATCCTTTATCACCCAAGGAAGGCCAACGTGGTGGCCGATGCTCTTAGCCGCAAGGCAGCGGCGGCACCGATACGAGACATATGTCTGAGGATGACAATGGTTACCCCATTGTTGGAGCAGATCCGGGAGGCGCAGGTCGAAGGTATGAAGGAAGAGCGCCAGAAGTGAGAGAGGATCGTGGGTCAGGTGGCCTCATTTGATTATGACAGCCTTGGGTTGTTGACCCTGCATCGGAGGGTCTGGGTTCCTTACTATGGCGGGGTACGCCTGGTTCTGATGGATGAGGCTCACAAGTCGAGGTTCTCCATCCATCCTGGGGCGACGAAGATGTATCAGGATCTTCGCCCTGATTATTGGTGGCCCTGCATGAAGCGAGACATAACATGGTACGTAGAGCAGTGCTTGACCTTCAGGAAGGTCAAGGCCGAGCACCAGCGACCTCACGACAAGATCCAGCCGTTGGAGATTCCCGTGTGGAAATGGGAAGATATCACTATGGATTTCATCACGAAGCTTCCCAGGACCACACGTGGAGTAGATTCGATATGGGTCATCGTGGATCGGTTGACCAAGAGTGCTCATTTCATCCCAATCCAGGAGAGTATATCAGCTGAGAAGCTAACCGAGATCTTCGTTCGAGAGGTGGTGGCACATCATGGAGTGCCAGTTTCGGTTGTTTCGGACCGAGACGTCTTTTTACTTCCACATTTTGGAAGCGGTTTCACGCCGAGATGGGTACTCGTCTCCACTTCAGCACTGCTTTCCACCCTCAGACAGATGGGCAGAGCGAGAGGACGAGTCAGACTCTCGAGAACATGCTGCGTGCATGCGTTTTGGATTTCGGTGGCATTTGGGATACGTATCTTCTGTTAGCAGAATTTTCGTATAACAACAGCTACCACGCCAGCATAGACCGACCTCCCTTCGAGATGCTCTACGAGAGGAAATGCAGGACCCTAATCTGTTGGGGCGAGGTCGGTCAGAGAGTCATGGGGAGTATTGAGGTGGTACTCAAGACTACTGAGAGGATCTAGCAGGTCCGGAGCAGGCTCCAGACTATTCAGAGTCGGAAGAAAAGCTATGCTGACAAGTGCCGTTCAGACTTGGAGTTTCAGGTGGGCGAGATGGTTCTCCTGAAGGTGTCACCTTGGGAAGGTGTCATCCGGTTCAGGAAGCGGGGCAAGCTAGGCCCCATCTACATCGGTCCTTCCAGGGTTATAGCCCGGGTGGGCAAGGTAGCGTATCGATTAGATCTTCCAGCAGAGCTCAGCCAGATCCATAGCACTTTTCATGTTTCCCAGCTGCAGAAGTGCTTAGTGGATGAATATGTGATTATGCCTTTAGAGGATATCCAGGTTGACGACAGCCTGAACTACATCGAGGGACCGGTAGCAAGTCTCGACAAGAAGACGAATGAGCTGAGGAACAAGAAGGTGGACCTGGAGAAGGTGCAGTGGCAGCACCGTAAGGGCTCAGAGTAGACTTGGGAGCCCGAGGAGGAGACGAGGGAGCACTACTCGGAGCTGTTTCCCGACGCAGCAGACTTCGAGGACGAAGTCTAAGACAAGTGGGGGAGAATTGTAACGACTGGTTCCTGGTACACATTTTATTATAATTTATTCATTTTGTAGAGCAACGCGACGAGTTGCGAGCACCAAACTCGTCGAGTAGAAACCAGATTTGACGCGAGTTTTAAGTAACGTGCTTGACGAGTTGAGAGCCCTCAACTCGACGAGTAGGGCTTCCAGAATGAAACCCTAAGCCTCCAAGTCTCGAACCCTAGATTTAGAAACCCTAATGCATTTGTGAGCTTGTGAGCCATTTTTGAGTGAAACTTGGTGTGTTTTGAAGCTTGTGAAGGAAGGAGAAGCTTGGGGATTTAAGAAGAAGTTAATAGATCCAGAGACTCCATTTCATTCTTATCATTTTCTGGTAAGAAAGTCTCAAACTTGCTTAGTAACTTCTTAGATCTCTTTACTATCATTTTATGGGGTTTTGGTCCAAGAAGCTTGATCTTTGGGTTATGGACATCCCAAGTGAGTATATCATCAGATATGGAAGCATGGAGGTGTTTCATGGCATAAAGGTGCAAAATTTATGGCCATTGAAGCCCCATACAAGCTATAGGATGTCCTTTTGGCCTTTTAAGCTCCAAAAGGCCATGCATGGAGAGAAAGGTGGAAGCTTTACGTGTTCATATAGTATCTAGGGTCCAGTTCTCAGTGTATGTGTTTTAGTATGGAGTATTGATGGCATGTGGACCAAGATCTAGGTCCTAAAGAGTTAGGGTTTTAGTTAGATTCATCAAATAGGGGTATTAATGGGTAAAGTTGGAAACTTTACCCTTAAAATGACATTTCAGTGTATAGGTGGAGTATAGGGCTTAGATCTGAAGAATAAGGACTTAATTCATTAAGATGAAGCAACAGACTAAAAAACTCGGCGGGTCCATAGAGGAACTTAGCGAGTTGGGACAAAGTGTCCCGATTCTGTTAAAGGCAAAAACTCGATGAGTTCAAGGATGAATCGACGATTTGACTAGGAGAAGTCCTGATTCTGTAGATAGGAGGAACTCGACGAGTTGTGAAAGAACTCGACGAGTTGGATCGCGATTTTAGGGTTTATGATTCATGGAACTTGACGAGTTGATGGACCAACTCGGCGAGTTGAGTCAACCCAGGGTGTTGACTTTGACCTTGACTTTGACTTTGACCAAGGTTGACCTGCGATGGGGTTTTGAGTATAGAATGTTATCTAAGAGGTTGTTCTGTATAGGGTGTGAGTAGAGCCGGTTGCGGAGCAGTGACTTTCAGCTATTCACGACATTGAGGTGAGTTTCCTTCAGTAGGAACGGGTCTACGACACCAAGGTCGGCCCGTATATTTGATCTGATTAGTAGCTGAGTGTGGGCGGGGCCCGTATCTCATAGATAGATGATATGGTACAGATTTATATGCTTAGTTATATTTGTTGTCTGTGTGATACCTGTATGTATTTTCATGACTAACTGAGTGTGGGCGGCGCCCATATCTCATAGTAGCTGAGTGTGGGCAGGGCCCGAATCTCATAGTAGCTGAGTGTGGGCGGGGCCTTTATCTCATTGAGTGTGGGCGGGGCCCGTTTCTCCTAGTTGCATGTTATGTGTATGGTATGTGGTAGTTTGGGGAGACTCACTATGCTTCGTGCTTACAGTTTTCATTTTTGGTTTCAGGTACTTCTGGTAGCAAGTGGAAGAGCTCGAGATGATTGCAGTGCACACACCATTTTGTTTAGCCTGGGATGTTTTGACTCTGATATATTTTGACAGATGTTATGATATTTTGAGATACACGACTTATGGTTTTTATATGATGTTTGGATAACTATGGTTTTATTAATGATTTAAAATGAAAATTTTGGACCGTATTTTTGGGATGTTACAGTTGTCCAACACAAATATAATCAAAGCATATAAATGTTATTTTCCCTGCGTGTAGAGAGCACAATTTCATTCTTTGAGTCGATGACCTTTCCTTCATTGTAGTCAAGAAGAACTTTGTAACCAGCATTACATAGTTGAATGATAGAGATAAGATTGTTTTGAAGGCCCTTGACATAGAACATTCTTGAAAACGACAAAATTGCATTTGATGGTTCCATATCCCATTGTATCTCCCTTGGAATTGTCTCCACATGTAACAGTTAGACCATCCTTTCTTACAAATTCATCCTGAAGTGACTTGAATCCTGTCATGTGTCTTGAACGACCACTATCTAAGTACCAAATATGTTCTTTACCCTGAAAAACTAAAATGTACAATTAGTATACACTAACCATCTTGCAATGGGTCTCTGAAGAGAAAATATGATAACATACATCATGGAGACAGTTCAATGAGTTTCCCTTTTTGATCCATTTGTTATTTCGAGTTATGATGTTGTCAGTGCGAACATAGCTTTTTTCAAATGTACACTCGCTGAATCTGTGAGAAGTATCACCACACCGATAACAAACCATGGTTCCAAAATTCTTTCTTTTAACATTTGAACCTTGATTTATTTTAACAACAAAACCTAAGGAATCTTGATCATTAGATTTAAGGACTCTTGTTTTAGTTCTGGACCAAGGAGTGTTTTCGATGGTATGCTCTGATGATGCTTTGTCATGGGACATAGATGAGATTGAAGAATCATCTGAAGTAGAGAGCTTTGATTGACCTTCTGATTCAGTGTTGCTAAACTGAGGAAACATGTTGAGAATTTCGTTTATAGAATGAACTTCACCATTGGAAATTGGAAATTTCAGCAGGATCTTAGTGGATGGTAAAACATACTCATGATGAGGAGGTTGATGAGAAGGATCAAGAGCAGATAAACGAGATACACATTTGGTATTACCATTACAGTCAATAGTACAATGTGTATTTATCAATGTTTGATTTATGTAATAGGTACTTACAAATCTATTTTTAAAATCTTTCTCGAGAACGTTATAAATTTTTTTTTAGTCTCAACCTTTTTGATTAAGGAAACAATGCTTTTAATAGCACCACCAATGATTTTCTCATACTGATCAGGAATTTGATCATTAATAATTCTCGTGACATTACAGTGGGAAGAAGCCCAGTTATTTAAAATAAATTGAATGCTCCTTGCATGATCAACAACTTTTTCCTTTTCAGCGTGAAAAAAATTAGTGGTCAGTGAGATACAAGAGTTTTCATTTTTTAAATGAGAAAGGGAGTCCTCAGAGAAAGAGAGTTTTTATTTAAGATTTTTTAGATCAATTTTGAGAGAAGTTTTGTCTTTATTGGAAATAGAGAGATCAAAGCGTAAATGATCAAACATGTCAGCCTTTTCAATAGATGAGTAGTTAATGAAATTTTTTACCTAATACGTTGAGGCTGAGTCCCAGTCCTGAGACTTATAGTCTATAGCGGCTTGAGAAAGGTCAACTTCAAAAGTACTGATGTTGTCCCTTAGTGCTTCCTCATGAGACTCAATGATTTGAGCCGTGAGACACTTACCTTTTGTAACTTTATCATCAGAAATTCATTCTTTGTTAAAAATGGCTAATATGGTGATCATCATCTCTTGTGCAGTTGATCAGTTTTGACCCAACCGATAGATATGATATGGAAGGGAGTTTCCAATAGCAAACCGCGCCTTCACATCGAGAATTAGAACTCTTTTCTCTTCCTTGTTGTATCCCATCACATATTTTTGCTTTAGTCCACTATCAGATGCATTGTCATTGGAAAATCGATGCATAGAGACGATGAGACCCTTGTTGATGACATCAAGCATGTCATATATATATATATATATATATATATATATATATATATATATATATATATATATATATATATATATATATATATTATCTTATATATCGTTAAGTTTATACAGTTTATTTTGGTAGAATATTTGGGCATAGTAACAACTAGGTACAATGTCATCCCAAAAGTTGGTTAGGGTAACGACTAGGTTTAATGTTTCCTAGAAAATTAGCCAGCATAAAATCTAGGTATAATGTTTCCTAGAAAATTGACCAGCATAACGACTAGGTACGATGTTATCCCTAAGAGTTGGTTAGCGTAACGATTAGGCGTAATATTATCTTAAAAGTTGGGCAGTCGACTCGGCATAATATTACCATAATGTTCTAGGAATAGTTATATCACCAATACTATATAATTAACAATATTTATAAAATAGCATAGTATTTTAACATGTATTCCCCCCCTCTCCCATAAAACATTTGAAAATCGTAAAAGTGGGGCCATGAACTCACCCTTAAAGCGTGAACCACGAAAGTAGTGTAGTGTTGGGACTCGAGAACTTGGAGGCAACTCAAGACAGGGAGACTTATCAGAGAGAGAGAGAGAGAGAGAGTGAATGGGTGTTTGTGTGGTGTGCATAATGATCTGCCAGACCTTTCTATTTATAGGAGTTTTTGAAGCGCGCACTACGGGCCGCGCCGCGCGTGTTGTGCGTGCAGCTGCATAAGGGGAGCTGCCATGTGTCGTCCCCACATTGTGCCACGTCATCCGTATCTAGATATCAAAAACATGCGTCGTGCATGACGTACGATCGTGGTCGCTTGACGAAAAATCCATTTTCTAAATTCCATATCTTTTGCGTACGAGCTCCGTTTTCAACGTTTCTTATATCCCTACGTATGTATTGAAGTGTACTGCAACTTTCCTTTTGTTCATTTTGACTAATTTTAACTTTCATTTTTAGCTTCTATTTTCTACCCATGATGATTTTATAAGAATAAAAACTCTCCCACACAGTTTCTGTTTTTTGGCGTTCTTAGTCTAAAAATTCATATTTTGAGGGTACTACCATTTTCCTTTTGGCGACTTTAGCTAGAAGTCAACCGTTCTCTTCGTAAATTTTGACGTTGTAACTTTTTATGGGCTGTTGATTTTTATATATTATAAAAATCATATCTCCTCCATGCTAGGTCGGATTTTTACGAAGTTTATATTTTTAGAATCTTACTGACACTCACATTCCGAATGCGTTAATATGCTCATAAGATGACACGACTTTTCACACACTTATTTCTGAGCCTATTCGTCATAATAACCGAATTTGGTAAGGACGTAATCAAATATATTTATTAATATATCAAACTATTACATCGTTGTCCTACTACACTTATTTGTCCACGTCAATTTCTAAGGGTGATTGGTGATGCTTTTGCCTCAGGTGTCATAGTATAGCTTACGCAATTTACAAATATATACACAACAAATTCACAGAATATATATATTTCATATAAATTGGTTCGGTTTGGTTTTTGTCGATTTCTAGATTTTCTAAAACCGAAACCAAACCCAATATTTCGGGTTTTTTAAAAATCAAACCCAAACTGGCAGTTTCTCTTTTGGTTTCGGTTTTCTTGTTTCCGGGTTCAGTTTTGCTCACCCCTAGCCACCACAAATATCCTCATCTTACATATACTCCATTTTATTGAAAATGTCACTAGAATCACGCATTACTCATGTTCTGTGTTGGTGACTCGACGTCACTTGAGCTACACATTACTCACGTTCTGTGTCAGCGTCACTGGAGCCATACATTTCTGTGTCGGCGTCACTGGATCCACACATTAATCATGTTATGTATTGACGTCAGTAGAGCCACACATTACTCACGTTCAATGTCGGCGTCTGTCGGCGTCACTGGAGCCACACTAATAACCTCCAGAGCTTCAAGGTTGTGGTAAACCTACCAAAAATGGTATGTTTTGTAGGATTTAAGTGTGCTATGGGGTTTATTTTGGGGCTAAGTGAGCACATAAAGGTTGGCTAGAAGAAAACAACCTTCTAGCTTTCTAGGGTATATTTTCTAGGGTATATTTTAAGTCTAATTTTTTTCTAGATGTAATTGGGGTTTCTTGTTCCTGCAACCATTCTCTTTGTTGTTTTCTATTAGAAGTACTAGATTCAATACTAAGGGGTGTGTATGTATTTGATGTCAGAAATGATATATGTGTTTGATCTAAAAAAATATTTTATTTGTTTGATATAAAATCTTCATACATTTATTGAATCAGATGCTTGACGCATTTAGCTATTTTATTTATTTGTTTTACATATAAAGGCGACGTACGTTTTTTATTTCAAATTATTCATGTATCTGCTTGATCTACAACCGTTAAAAATTTATTAAAAATGATGTTTGATGCATTTAGGCATCTTGGTTGTTTGTTTTAGATTGGAAAGTACATACGTGTTTGATCTCAAAAAAGTTGAGAGAGAGATGATATATGTTTTTACATATATGAGAGAGAGAAAGAGAGATTTTTAAATATAAATTAAAAAGATATTATAATAAATATAAACAAATACAAAAAAGAAAATAGTATTTTCAACATTTTCAAGTACAAACCATAAAAAAATTATTTTAAAACAATAGTATAATTGCAAGTTAAAAAGATTTTGGACATCATCTCCGGTTTTAGCAAGTCACAAAGACCAAAATTACAGTTTACTCTTGTCTTTGTATAACTAACTCTTCAAATTTCGTAAAAGAATATAACTTTATAAAATAACATGTGAATTTTAAAGTTATCCTAAATTAAAAAACAATGAAGTTCCTTTTAATTTCACAATAGATAATTTTATTAAATCATATGTTTAAAGGCGATTGACAAACTGTTTATGAAATCTGACTTTCTAATAACAATATTAGTTAATTAAAGGAATTTTCCAAATATTGTTTCTGTAAAGTTAGTAATTATTTTGTGCTATTATATAATCTTCTAATTTATATAAATTGTTAAATTTCATCCACTATGATTTTGAAAGAACTTAGAACCGTGACCTCTAGGCTTTTAGTAAGCATGAAATGCTACTAGCCATGCTTCTTTTTTATAAAATATTTCTTTCTATTTTATTTATATATCAACTCTAATGTAAACCTCATCTACTTTAATTTTGTTTTTTATATGTTACTTTCATAAAATATGATTTTAGACTTTTATACTTTATTTTTATATATTACTTTTAATTTTTGTTTTTTAAAAAAAATTTGAAATATTTTATTGACATTAATTGATATCAATTAATATATAAGAGCGTTAACAGAATTTTGCAATGTAATTATATTATAAAAAAATAAAATATAATCATATTTCCTATAATTTAGGGATTATGACAGTTACCTTAAAACAAAAATTTTATGTTATTTTTAATATTATTAAAGGATAAAAAAAACATTTTTTTTTCGATTTTGTTTTGATAGTTTTCGGAATTTTTTTTATTAGTCGCCGTATATAGATATTCATCGGCGAATAAAGGTGTTCATAAAAAAAACTTTTTTCCAGAATTTTCAAAAAAATTATATGATACCATGTTAATCCTGAATGATTAGAAGATAGACAAAAAAAAAATTTGATGTGATATATAACATATTTATCTAACAACAATCAATAGAAATATATTCATCTAGTAGGATTCATAAACGAGTAAAGTCACATTACTTTTATTCAAAAATACATACATCTAACATTCATCAAGTTTTCTTCTTAAATGAAGAAAACTAATTTAATTCAACTCAAAAATACATATTTGTTTCTTTTCTCGCTCCTACATAGGTTTCTTTTTTCTTGTGATGAATCTTTTCAAATGAAATATGACGCTTTGATATTAACTTGTGTTGTTTTTTGAGGACAACAATTCGTAAGCAACACTTTGTAAGAGTCATAACTATTTCGAATTCACCAACCTTGAATACCTACCACAATTTTTAGACAAGTGGAAAATCCGCTTTGATTTTTGATATTTGAAATACAGATAAAATAGTTTTAATCATAAAATAAATACAATAGAATAAAAAGAAAAATAAATTCAATACATTTGTAATCTAAATGAATAAAGCATAGTTATGTTATACAATTAAAAAGAATCTAAAAACACATATAATCATAAATAAATGAATAATGTATAATTGTAATCGTATATAGAAAAAAAATCAAAATTCAGTAGTAATGGTAAATGAATAAGACAAATTTCTAATCAGATATAAAAAATATTTGTAATCATAAATAAAAAAAATATTATAAGAATCAATTTTCAAAGTCAAATAAAGCATTTATAATCATACATAACATCCAAAAATAAAAATTAAATTGTTGGAGTAATGTATAGTAAAATAAATTAAGATAACTAAGTAAAAGAAGGAACCAAATTTGTGTGTTTAATGTGTATTAGTAAGGACCGATAATCTTTGTTCTTCCACCCTCCTATTTTTCTTTGTAACGGCAGCCATCCAAGAAAAAAAATTGTGTCCCAACTCTCCTCCAATTGATTACCACTGCCATGTGTTGCTGATTAAATCTACGACCATATGTGAAAGAATTTATCCCTTCGAATCTGATTTGCAGGTGATTGCAGTAGGAAAAAAAACTTTTTGCTCCAACTCTCCTTCAATTAATTACCAGTGCCTTCCACAACCATTTTTGTCCTTTGCGGCTTGAATGATTCTCTGATTTTCTATTGGATTAGGGTTTAAAGAAACGTGAAATAATAGAGGATAAATGATTGTATTAAGCAATGGTCGACGATGGTTGCAAATGACTGTATTAAGCAATCAATGATGGAGGTTGGCGGAAGACGGTGAAAGAAAACGATGGTGAGATAGCAATGGAGAAGAAGAGATAATGTGAAGAAAGTGGGGGTGTACGACCGCTGTTCTCAAAATAATCAGATTAGGGTTCTGTTGTTAAGTAGAGAGAGAGAGAGAGAGAGAAAGAGAGAGTATGTTTTTTTGCATCTATGAGAGAGAGAGAGAGAGAAAGAGAGATTTTCAAATATAAATTAAAAAGATATTATAATAAATATAAACAAATACAAAAAAGAAAATAGTATTTTCAACATTTTCAAGGACAACCCATAAAAAAAATATTTTAAAACAATAGTATAATTGCAAGTTAAAATGATTTTGGACATCATCTCTGGTTTTAGCAAGTCACAAAGACCAAAATTATAGTTTACTCTTGTCTTTATATAACTAAACTCTTCAAATTTCGTAAAAGAATATAATTTTATAAAATGACATGTGAATTTTAAAGTTATCCTAAATTAAAAAGCAATTAAGTTCCTTTTAATTTCAGAATAGATAATTTTATAAAATCATATGTTCAAAGGTGATTCGATAAACTGTTGATGGAATCTAGGGCTGACAAATATGTACCACGGAGAACCAACCAACATGTTACCAACCGAACCAATAAAATCGGTAGCCAACATGTTTGGTAGCCAATATGTTTGGCCGGTAATACCATGCCAATTAAGTAGTCTTGGTACTGTAACAGTACAAAATTTGGAATACCACGGTTGTACCATACCAACCAATATATATATATATATATATATATATATATATATATATATATATATATATATATATATATATTCTTACATTTTCAAGTTTTAAATAGGAGTAACAACTAACAAGTAATAGTCGGAGTTAGTAACATAATTCTATTGATATTGATTCTTTTTTGAACGAAACATTATTGTAAAAAAAATTACTAACACAAGGTTAAGGAAGGTACATGATACTAAAATGATTTACTAAAACAAGCGACGACCACAACTTCAACTCACGTTCATATTTGGAAAACTTTCTAACCATTAAGTGATGATTATAATGTGAAGTCTTATATAGATTATAGTCTCAAACTCTTCAAGTATAGATATTATTTAAATATTTTGGTATATACCAATACCAATATGTACCAACCAAATTTGTTGGTAACCAACTAAATTGGTACCAAGTATCATTGGTAGGTAAAACTTTATGCCAATTATAATTGGTACGGTACACGGTTTGAAGGAAAAAAACTTGGTACCATACCAATTCCACCCCTAATGGAATCTGACTATTTAATAACAATATTAGTTAATTAAAGGAATTTTACAAATACTGTTTCTGTAAAGTAATTAGTTATTGTGTTCGATTATATATACTTCTTATTTATATAAATTGTCAAATCCCTATTCTAATACATAAATAATTTTAATCTTCTTTTGCCAAGTGTCACTCTAATACAACTTCTCATTAATATTATGCTATGTGTCATGTAGATATATTAGACAACTCATTTCAAAATTCAAATTTACATTTTTTGATTATATGTTAAATTTGAAGTTATAATAACTTTAAAATTTTGATATATCTCTTAATTAATAACTTATTTAAAATAATTGATTAATAATTATAAATTTTTATTATAAAAGTTTAATTAATTTTATAACCGTGGTTCTCACGGGTTATAAACTAGTTATAAATATACATACAGTCATCCACTATGATTTTGAAAGAACTTAGAACCCTGATCTCTAGGCTTTTAGTAAGCATCAAATGCTACTAGCCATGCTTCTTTTTTATAAAATATTTCTTTCTATTTTATTTATATATCAACTCTAATGTAAACCTCATCTATTTTAATTTTGTTTTTTATATGTTACTTCCATAAAATATAATTTTAAACTTTTATACTTTATTTTTATATATTACTTTTAATTTTTGTTTTTTAATAAAAGAATTTGAAATATTTTATTGATATTAATTGATATCAATTAATATATAAGAGCGTTAACAGAATTTTGCAATGTAATTATATTATAAAAAAATAAAATATAATCATATTTTCCTATAATTTAGGGATTATGACAGTTGCCTTAAAACAAGAATTTAATGTTATTTTTAATATTATTAAAGGATAAAAAAAAGTTTTTTTGGATTTTATTTTGAGAGTTTTCGGAATTTTTTTATTAGTCGTCATGTATAGATATTCATCGGCGAATAAAGGTGTTCATAAGACTGGAGAGAGTGGGATGAAAGCTTCTCTCACTTTTTGTGGGCCATACCCTCATTTCCCCCACTTTTTTTTCTCTCACCTAAAACCCAATGAATGGGTGGGAAGGGCTTCCCTCACTATTTTTATTTTTTTAAATAAAATTAATTAATTTTTATGATTTATAATTTTTAGATTAAAAATAACCAAAAAATTTAATTTAAAAAGAAAATGCATTTCATTAATTAAAATAAAAATTACAATAAACCTAAAATTTAGAAAAATAGAAAATTAAAAAAAAAACACAAACTAAAAATCAAACAAACCAACAACGACCTACGAAAAATATTTTTTCAGAATTTTTTCCCTCTTCTTCATCACAAGCTCGAGAGCCGGTCCCGAGAGATGATCGGTGTTTTCCATCAAAAACTTCATATCCTCCATTTCTTGTCTCTCCGCCCGTTCCTTTTTCCTTGTTTCTTCTTTTTCTTTGTCGAAAGTCAAACGTTCGGAGAAATTAAGATTATATCGATCAAACGACGATGTTATTTTCCGCATTTTATCAATGCCCATGCTGAAATCAGATGCATCCGAAGAAGTTCCTTTTCCCTTTCTCTTCGCTTTGTCCCTACCCATTGGGCGGACAATTTCTTCTAGCTCGAGATCGTCATCCTGATTTAAATCTAGACCGACCCGAGCATCGGAGGAGGTTGTGTAACCACTAGAGCCCGTTTTTGTTCGCTTTGATTGCTGGACTCCAAAAATAAAATCTTGCTCGTATTTTTTCCACCTAGGACATCGGACCAATAATTTCCAACAATCATGCCACTTGAATGGTTTTCCGACTTCCTCAAGGTAAAACTGCAAAGCTTCTTGAAGTATTTCTTCGTCGCCTTGGCCACTTTTTCGTTGGGTTTTTAGGTTGTTGTACAACCCGTTTATTTTTGAAACCCCCTTTGCTATTTCTCGAAACTTCGAATTCAGTTGATGTTTCGTACGGTAGTCGTCACCTTTTTCTAGCTCCTCTCGAAACCGTTCTAAAATGCGAAACCAAAAATGTTCTCCCGGTTGTACGTTTCCTTGAATCGAATCTTCAGAAATGTCAGCCCAAGCTTTGATCAAATCTAGCTCTTCGTGTGGAAGCCATGCTGCCGGCTTTTGTCTTCCCGGTTGTGCGACACCCTCGCGCGCTTGTTTTTTCCCTTTACGTCTTTGTGGGGGTGGTGTTGGTTGAGTTTCGGGAACCATCTCTTCTTCTTCCGAGTCATCCAACTCATCGACAAGTTGGCATTGTTGTTGGGTTTGAGTTTGAGTTTGGGTTTGGGGTTGAGGTTGATTTGGCGATTGTTGATCCGGAAACACAACAAAGTTTGAAAACATTTGCGGCGAAACATTTGGAACTTGGATCGGGTAATATTGTCCAACATTTTGGTATTGGAATTGTAGTGGGGATTGAATGGGAGCATCGAGTTGGGGGCGATAAACTCCTTGTGGTGATGAATCGATAGCAAAAATGTTACGAGAAGGGATGTTTAAACTCGAACCATGACTTTTTTTTTCCTTCGATCGGAAGTTGGGATTTGATTGTCGGGATTCATTTTTTTTGGGAAGAAAATAGAGAGAATAAAGGGTTTGTTTGAATGTTGTTTGATGGTAAATAGTTGTGTATTTATAGGTGTTTAATAAGCTAAAAAAAATGGTGTTAAATGCATTTAGCTGTTAGTAAAAAATATATATATTATTTCTTTTACAGTTATTCAACGACTCATTCACAATAAACAAAAAAATAATAATAAATTGCTTCAGCCAATCAGAGACGGAGAGAGAACGCGAGAGAGGCTCCCCTCACCCGTTCCCGCGCCGCCCTTCCCTGCACCGACGGTGCGGTGTTCCGCCGGGCGGGAAGCTTCCCGCGAGTCTTCCCCACAACCATTCCGTCCAACCTAAAAAAAACATTTTTTCCAGAATTTTCAAAAAAATTATATGATACAATGTAATCATTAATGATTAGAAGATAGACAAAAAATTGATGTAATATATAACATATTTATCTAACAACAATCAACAAAAAATAAATTCATCTAGTAGTATTCATAAACGAGTAAAGTCACATTACTTTTATTCAAAAATACATACATCTAATATTCATCAAGTTTTCTTCTTAAACGAAGAAAACAAATTTTAATTCAACTCATAAATACATATTTGTTTCTTTTCTCGCTGCTACATAAGTTTCTTTTTTCTTGTGATGAATCTTTTCAAATGAAATATGACGCTTTGATATTAACTTGTGCTGTTTTTTGACGACAACAATTCGTAAGCAACACTTTGTAAGAGTCATAATTATTTCGAATTCACCAACCTTGAATACTTACCACAATTTTTAGACAAGTGAAAAATCAGCTTTGATTTTTGATATTTGAAATACAGATAAAATAGTTTTAATCATAAAATAAATTCAATACAATAAAAAGAAAATTAAATTCAATACATTTGTAATCTAAATGAATAAAGCATAGTTATGTTATATAATTAAAAAGAATATAAAAACACATATAACCACAAATAAATAAAGCACCGTTTCAATCATATATAAAAAATATAGAGACAAATATAATAAAAAATGAATAAAGCATAATATAAAGATAAACAAATCTGATATAATCAAAAGCATAAATGAATAATGTATAATTGTAATCGTATATAGAAAAAAAATCAAAATTCAATACTAATAGTAAATGAATAACACAAGTTTCTAATCAAGTATAAAAAAAATCTTTGTAATCATTAATAAACAAATTATTATAAGAATCAATTTTCAAAGTCAAATAAAGCATTAATAATCATACATAACATCTAGAAATAAAAATTAAATTGTTGGAGCAGTGGATAGTAAAATAAATAAAGATAACTAAGTAAAAGAAGGAACCAAATTTGTGTGTTTAATGTGTATCAGTAAGGATAGGTAATCTTTGTTCTTCCACCCTTTTATTTTTGTTTGTAACGACAGCCATCCAAGAAAAAAAATTGTGTCCCAACTCTCCTCCAATTGATTACCACTGCCATGTGTTGCTGATTAAATCTACGACCATATGTGAAAGAATTTATCCATTCGAATCTGATTTGTAGGTGATTGCAGTAGGAAGAAAAACTTTTTGCTATAGCTCTCCTTCAATCAATTACCAGTGCCTTCCACAACCATTTTCGTCCTTTGCGGCTTGAATGATTCTCTGATTTTCTATTGGATTAGGGTTTATAATATGCATAAATGATCTAGTTAATAACATCCCTAGATCTAATTATTTAGAAGGTTGTGATCTGTTCTCGCGTTCTCAACCTTTTAGGTGTTCTTATTTGATTTTACTCTTATATATATATATATATATATATATATATATATATATATATATATATATATATATATATATATATATATTTGTTTTTGATACGTTACTTTTATGCTTTTATGTGTTAAGTTGAATTTCCGACCTCTCATATGTGGTACAACTTCCATTGTATTTCTACTTCAGTAATCAGATAAGAAATTGTTATTAGTTGTAGTTTTCGAAAAAAAGAAAAATTTATCATTCTAAGTTTGATTTTTTTTATAGATATCATTAGATTGTGCTAACATTTTAAAATAAAAGTAGATATTATTTCCATTTTCTAGTTATATAAAATCTAAATAATATATATATATATATATATATATATATATATATATATATATATATATATATATATATATATATATAAAAGGGAAAAGTTCAATAGAGAACCATAATTACTGGTTCTTCAATGAACTAAATCTTTTTTTTCAATTTCTAGAGTTTATTCTTTATCGAAAAAAAATCTAAAAATATCTAAATTCATATATTAACATTGTGAATGTGAAAAATATTTTTCGGATTAACCGTGTGAATCCGGATTCACATTGTGAATTTTCAAAGATTCACATTGTGAATTTGACATAAAAAAAATCGAATTTGATATCATTGGAAAAAAGATAAAAAGTTATGAATTTCTGTATTTTTAGTTTTTTTGTTTGATAAAAAATAAGTTCTAAAAGTTGAAAAAAAGATTGGTTCCTTGGTTAATTATGGTTCTCTATTGAACTTCACTATATATATATATATATATATATATATATATATATATATATATATATATATATATATATATATATATATACACACACACACACAAATACGGAGTCATTCAATTGGATAAAACAAGAGGTGTTTGATTCCGAAATAACTAAGAGAAATGTGGTAGTCAATTATAATTAGAAATCCTAACCGATAATAAAATTACATACATCAAACTTAAACCGAAAGATGAAGCTTACAATTGTTCCAAGCAAGGGAGAAATTGAATTGATTGATGTGAGAAAAAAATATAAATAACAGAAAATATTGATATCTAAAAAATGAAAATTTTAATCAACCAGTTTGAGAAAGAATAGAAAATAGAAAAATAACATATTAAAAATCTATATTTTATAAAAGTAACATATAGAAAAAACAATAATAGGTGAGGGTGAGGCATGGGTTCGAGTTGAGTAAACAAAATGTGAGAAAAATTTATCAAAGGACGTTACCCAGAAATAGAAATGTAGTTAAATTTTTGATAAATATACATTTTTTAAATAATTTATATGTTGCACATGTTACATTTATATGGTTTAAGTTATTGGATAGATTTACGATGTTGCAATTATTGCACATGTTACAATTATTGGATGGATTTACGATGTTAAAATTATATGGTTTAAGTTATTGGATAAAATTTTGAAGAGTTACGAAAGTTTTAACTTAATTAAAACATACTAAATTATACATTACTTAATAATAACTAAATATTTATAAAATAATTGATAAGTTTTATATTAATTTATAATAATTAACAATAATGTTCTGATTGTCAACCTAAAATTTTCATTTTCAGAAATATAAATAGAACAACTTAAATATCATTTTTCATTAAAAGATCATAATGGTTTTTGTGACATATACATTACTTAATAATAACTAAATATTTATAAAATAATTGATAAGTTTTATATTAATTTATAATAACTAACAATAATGTCGTGATTGTCAACCTAAATTTTTCATTTTTAGAAATATAAATAGAACAACTCAAAAATCATTTTTCATTAAAAGATCATAGTGGTTTTTGTGACATTTGCAGCGACAACACGTCAAGTTCTCGTTTACAAATGTCAGAGTTCATCTATGCGATTTAATTGTTCCTCGGCCAATGGAGGTATCTCTTTATACATCTATTTCCTGCTTTACTTTAGAAAGAAATACTAAAATAGTCATTTTTCTTAATAACTTATCCATTTTTAGCCAAAAATTAGCATTTGTTCCATACTAGCCATCAAAACCGTAGGTGATTAGAATGATCTATTGTTTGCCTAAATGATCTATGGTTTCGGGTTTAATATTTAAGGATTTTTTTTCATAATTCAAAACGAAAGCGTAGACCTTAAAATGGTATACTGTTTTGCCTAAATTGTCTACGGTTTTGGGATTTTTTTTAGTTTTGTTTTGGGTATTTGATTACTATTTGCTAGAAGTTGACTACTACTTCTTGTATTTTGATTACTATATGGTATCTAGTATATATTATAAGAATGATCCTTTTTAGAGTAAAAGTTAGTGTTTTTGATATTGTTTTTTCTCAAAAATCATAGTATGAGTTAAGGTGAGTACATCATCATTGATAAGCAATACGAAATACTCACTTGAACTCATACTATGATTTTTGAGAGAAAATAAGACAAAAAAAAACACTAACTTTTACTCTAGAAAAAGATCATTCTTGTAATATATACTAATCAAAATGCATGAAGTAGTAGTCAACTTCTAGCAAATAGTAATAAAATTGTAACATCCCAAAAACATGATAAAACTTTTCATTTTTAATTTAAAAGAAATCATTATTTCCAAGCGAACCCATCTCAAAATCAAGTATCAGAATACAAATATTTCCCAAGATCAATGTATCATAAATCTCTAAAACATAACACCAAAGGATGTGTACGATCACGAATTCGTCTTACCCCGATCATCTGAAGTACTTGAAACATAAACTTAAACCGTAAGCCAAAGCTTAGTGAGTTCTCCCAAAGTACCACACGCAACCATACAAATAACAACATGCATACATGACTGGACCGCCGCACTGGGCCTACAACCTATCTGGACCACTCTTAGAGCCTTCAACATGACTGGACCGTTACGTCGGGCCTACAAAATATATGGACCGCTCTCCGGGCCTTCAGCATGACTGGACTGCCTCGCATTCCTTCAGTTTATCTGGACCGCCCTATGTATCTTAGCCTTCAGCACAAAGCAGGATCGCCTCAACCCAACCGCCAATAACACATCCACATATATCATAAAAATCAATAGCCAGAAAATACATGTAGTCCTATAGATCTGCCATTCTAACACATATCCAGTAATACAGGTAATCATACAGATCTACCGCATACTCAGCATAACAGCTAGCAATATACTAGGATATCATATCCAGTGGGCCAGCTTTGGTGCCTTCGACCCACAAGTATAGTGAGGAAAACTCACATCTCAGTCCGAAAAGGTCGTTGAACAGGACACTGCTCCAAATATCAGCTCTACCGGTCACCTATTCATCAAATAGTGACCCATCTCAATTACAACTCAAAATACCCAAAATACCCTTAGGTCAAACTTGGTCAAACCCTGGTCAAAGTCAAAATCAATCCACACTCGAAAGTCCCATAGCCACTGGTCATGTTATGACCCCTAATGGTCACGTCGTGACCTAAGAAGTCAAAACAGTTGAGGAATATCATCCTCACATCGTGACATCCAAGAGCTCATGTCGTGAGGACGCTCTGGACAGAAGTGCTGAATGAAGCTCTTAATCCCTTTTTTGGCCAAGCAACCAAATCCTCCATAGTGGCTTATTTACTCTAGAACATCATAAAAATCACAGCTTTTTGGACATGCATGTCCAATGCATATCCCAAACACTAACTAGGGAACACAAGGAGAAAATGACACCAAATCTCATGCAAGAGTCATAAAACTCAACCATATTCTAGATCTAGCATCTATACTACTCAAGGGACACTGGAGATCCATAGAGTTGGCAACTTTACGGATTCCAACCACTACATCATCTTGAATATGAAGGATTAAACATTAAAACCTAGATCTAATCTTATGGACTCATAAAGCAATGAACTTGAAACTCACAAAAAGGTCTAGAAGGTGTGAGAATGCTTGATGGAGAGACTTAAATGCAGAAATGATGGACTAGATGCTCTTCCTCCTCTTCTCCTTGGCTAGAATCACCAAAAATAAGCTAAAGATCAAATATGGATGCTAGGGTTTCAAAGGGGAGTGCAATGAGGTGATGGAGGCTGAGGGTCGGCTAACTGTTGTGGCACCCGATTTAAACAAATAAAATAATCCCTTTTTGGCTGTTAGACCGGTTGTCGCACCCGATTTAAACAAATAAAATAATCACTGTTGGTTGTACTAAAAATATAGCACAGGAAAGCAATGTCGAATCCTCAGGGACACAGGCTAATGGTCAATGCTTTTTTGCATCAGACACATTCTAGTCAAGAAACAGAAAATATAAAAGAGGGTTTTTTGTATTAACTAAAAAACTAAAATATGCAGTGATATTAAATTAAACGAAAATCAATATTAAAAACGATTTCAGTTCTGCTGCGACTTTCCTAATCATGCAATAAGTTAAGATCTGGTTATTTAGAATGTGTTCTATCCAAGTTGGTACTGAGAAAAACTAACAAGATCTAGTATGATCTATTTTACCTAAATTAGTTCACCAAAACAAGCTCTTTGATTTAACCCTAAATTTTTACTGTTCAATTAAACAAGTTCTAAATTAAATCAGAAAAATTGCATTAAGTTCTGTGTAAAATTCCCAGCAATACCCAATACTTCTTACAAGCTCGGAAGCGTAAAGATATGATTTTTCAGTTTATACCAGAGTTAAATCCCAACACAGAACCAATTTGATACTTGTTACTTTTACCATTTGACAAGAACAATTACAGATTCTATTAACTGATTAACTGGAATGATAAAAACCCTAGCTAGGTGATCAGACTAACAAACGTTCATTAAGTTCAAAACGGAAAAATCTAGATAGAAACACAAAACAAAAATCAGATCTGAAAACTAATCATATGAAAAGTACTAGTCTATGTAGAACTGAAAACTAAAGTTTAGCCAGACATGGCTAAAAATGAACTAAAATTAGATAAAAGAAATATTAATCGAATAATCTTCTAAACTAAACGAATGAGATGATTCGTAGCCTTCAGATCTCCAAAAGTCGTTGAAAAGTGTCAGAAATCGTCTTCAGAAGGGTATTCTATCTTCTAGTACCGTCTAACCTCCAAATATGATAATGAGGGTCGTATTTATATGCGAGACAGAAAATTTAAGAGAAAGAAACCGAAAATGCGATCGCAGGTTTTCCAATTTTTTTTCCATATTTGCCCCTAATGATACTGGATGCTATTTTCGACGTTTTCGGATTTTTGGGCCATTTATATGATAGTAGGTATGCTATATGTTATCGCAGGTTTTCGGTTGTTTCTTCAGATGACTTCTAGATAACTTATTTTGACACTGGGAAACTTCGTGGCAAAAATACGATCATAGAAAAAACATGCGATCACTTATGCGATCGTAGTTTTGGCCTATGTGATGGCATTTTTGGCCTTTTTCACAAGCATGAAAGTCGTCCAAAATTTTGTCTAGTTTTCAGGACATTTTGAATCTCGTCAATCAGATTTACAGTTTGTGAGATATTGTCAAAATACTGACAGGGGGTCAAAGCTGCCAGCACATCCTTTAGCTTCAGATTGTAGCAATCTATCTTCGTATGATCAATTCGATCGAATGTTTCTTGACCAAAACATCTTCCAAGCATTCCTCAACATACTCCTCAGTTCCAACTACATTTAGGCTCTAAATATGCATCAAGCTGCTTCAAAGTACTGCTTCACTCAAACTATCTGAAATTGACACAAAAAATGTTAGCAATACTATAATTCTAATAAAAAACATGAGCTGAACATTATTTAAACAAATGACATGAAAATGTACAAAATATGATGCTAAATGATAATAAAAACTACCCTAAAAGATGCATAAAATGACATCTATCAAATCTCCCCAAGCTTGAACCTTACTTGCCCTCAAGGAAGAAAAAGATTAAACATTATAAACAAATGGAAAGATGAAGATGACCTAAAAAGAATTTACAATAAAATAAAGGAAAATAAAAATACTTTACTCTTTTTTTTTGTTCACATGATCAGATTTCACAACAAGGAAGCTCCAATGTATTTTTGAAAATAATTTCACAAAAATTCGTTTGTAAAAACTTAGCTTGGCCAACCCCTCCTTTTTTTCTGAACTCGTCCAGTAATTGCGGTATGCTCCTTTATGGACAGAAAATCCAAGCTTACTCCTATGATTCCACTATCGAGGGATCAATCTCATTATACCGCACATCTTCTTTGTCTTGTTCAACTCTTCATATTTAACTTGCTTGGTTCTTGATTTCGACTTGAACTTGACTTGGATTTGACTTTCAATTGCAAATTTCTTCAAGTTGCTTGATGTACCACTTCTAACATATATAGTGACTGGGTGCGAATTTTACTTTGAGGCACACCATATCTTCAATACTTCAAAAATGATAATTAATTGTGGGTATAACAAGAGTTTCCTCCCAACCTCAAAAGGCGCAAAAACTATAGGGTTCAATACTTCAAGGAAAAATAAGGGTTATCCAATCTAGGTTCTTTTTAAGGCATTTAAGGAAATTATTTCTAAAACACTGTTCGTTTTTTCCATCTCACACTTCCATTGTAAAAATTATCCGACTCTTATGTTGGTTCATATTGAAAACATATAAAGTACTTGAAAAGATAATTTTTAAAAATGTTTGTGATAAGACTTATATTTTCGGTAACTATCACACTTCAACTTAACAAAGCTATCAAATGTAAATAATATCCCCATCTCATGTAAAAAAAATTCAAATTTTTTTTTTTTTTTTTTTTGATGAAGAAAATAAAAAAACTAGAATAGCTAGAAATAAAATCTTTTGGGTTTTTTATTTATGAATGCGGAAAAATAAAGAGGAAAACATTTTTTGGATTTTCGAATTTTTTTATATGCAAATGCAATGCAGAAAATAAAATGCAAAATGAAAAATAAAATTTGAAAAATTTAACCTAAAAACTGAAAAATTAAAAATTTTAACAAAAAAAATGTAATTTTTACACTAACCTCTCCCCAAGCTTAAAATGATGCATTATCCCCAATGCTCAGAGAGGAATTAACAACTCAATAAAGCATATAAAAACAAAAAGGGTGCAGCTAGGAATGTATGTACCTGATAAATTTTCAGAAATCTGATTTTGATGATGAATGTTGACGAAAAATTTGATTTTTAGCAACTCTGTCAATCCTCTGATTTCCCCAAGCTTGCTTGGAACTGCGACCATCTCTTTATTGAAAGCGTAAAAAAAAACTAAAACTACTCCTCCTGTTGCTTCCCATATTTATTAACTGGTGTGCTTGATCTGGAACTTCTCTTCCTTGTCACTCTAGATCCCTTCAAATATGGCAAAATGGGTGGATCTGGAACTTGTCCAACAAACTGGAAAGACTCCATATTTTCTTCAGATATATCTTTCAGATTATTTTCAAACTTTTTTCTAATCTTTTGCTTTCCAGAATTCTTCTCCTTCTTCTCTTCAAATTTTCTTCTTTTTAGAATTTTATCGGATTCTTCCTCGGCAAAAATCGTCACTTTTTCTTTATTCCGTTTTCCATAAATCTTCTTTTTTCTTCCTCCCCAAGCTTATCTCTGATCAGCTCCAACTCAGCCTCTTCAAATAACTTCTTTTCAACAGTTAAATTTTCTTCTTTTTCCCAAAGATTTCTCCTTTTCAGCTCTTCTGATTTGTCTGATAAATTCCTATATACAAAGTTCCTTGCACAGAGATATTAGAAACTCATAGCAGCCCTCAGATAAAGGACTGCTGGTACCAAGATAATTAATAGAAATATTATCAGAAGGCAAATTATCATCATTAATTTTAAAATTAACCACTTCCTCATCAAACTCCATTGTGTCACACCCCCAAACCGGAACGGCGGAAACGTTCTGGGGTGGAGGACGTCATATGTAGTATCACAACACATGCATCATAGTAATCAAAGTAACAAACTATCATTGCATTAATATTAAAGTGTTTACAATGTATTAGATTCACAAAAGATTGACTCCAAAGTAAATAACAAAACAAGACATGAAGCTACTATGCTCCATCTTCTGAATCCCTGAGCGCGTACCTGTCTACTAGTTTCTTGAGAATGCACGTTATTTTGAAAGAGTAGATAAGCATTTAAGCTGGTGAGTTCATAAGTATTTTAGTTATGAAAAGTATACTATAAGTTCTTTTAGAAAAGTTCGCCTGTTCCTCCAGAAAATCCTATATTTTCTGATGTGATGAATGATACGTAAAAATGACTCTACAATTCCTTCTATGAGTACTAAATGGATACAAGTTATATACAATTTTGAGTAAACAGACAATCGATTATGTGAATCTTCCCTAAGCCTACAACCAAACAAGGAATAGGAAATGAGGCGGAAGTCACACATCCCATTGTTTGTAAGATCTTCATTGGATATAACCCGGGCGTATTCATTTGGTGCTTACGGAGTTAACTGTAATAGTTCTTTTATATTTGAAGAAAACATTCCTCAAGAAAATCATATATTTCCTTTAATAAAAATGGTAACCATAATAGTTCCTTCTATAATCACTTAGTTTATACTAGCTATATATAATCTAATATCGAACGGACAATTGAATGTGTAAATCTTCCCTAAGTCCACAACCAAACAAGGAACAGGAAGTAAGGCGGAAAACACTCATTCCACTGCCTATCGAATGTTAATTATATATAACCCTAATGTATAAACTAAGGTATTATAGGATTAACCTTTAAAAATCCTTTAAGTTATACTGGTTTAATAATGCGTATCAAACCTTTTATAGATAAGTTTCTAGTTTCACATACTTAATATTCTGTCTGAAAAGTATGTTTTTGTACTAATAGTGGTATACTGAATTTGTATGTTATGACCTGACCCATACCTGTTACTCCCTATGATTACTTAGTGTATACAGGATATATATGTAACTCATATCGAATAGATAGTAGACTGTGTGAATCTGCTCTAAGCCCACAACCAAACAAGGAACAAGAAATGAAGCGGAAAACACACATCCTACTGCCTGTCGGATCCGATTAATATATATCTCTAATGTATCCACCAAGGAATCATAAACTTAGCATTATAGGCCCCCTTCTAATTGAATGGTCATGTTACTAGGAAGTTATGTGGCGCTGTTCTATTGGTTAGGAAAACTACTAGAACTAATGAAATCCTGTACTCTAAACGCCTCAGTCGATACTGTTGTGAGTTATGTATATTGATATGTTTTATTTATTATTGTCCGCTACTTTGTAGATGTACCCTTTTTAAATAAAATCTGGTACTTTGTAGATGTACCCCATATATATATATATATATATATATATATATATATATATATATATATATATATATATAACTTGGTACTTTGTAGATGTACCCTATATATATATAACCCGGTACTTTGTAGATGTACCCCATATATATATATATATATATATATATATATATATATATATATATATATATATATATATATCCATATACCATTTTATTATCATATTTTGTTTTAAACAATGTATTAATGATACGTTCCCTTCCTAGGTTACTGGGAGTGTAAAGTATATATACGTGAATCATGTATTGTTCCTCTGTTCTAGAATATAGTATGTACTGAACCCTAAACTATACCTATTACAGTTTACTAGTATGTTTGTTTGAACTGTTACTGATTTGTAGAAAAGACTCAACTAGCTACTGAGTTAAACATGTACTTTAAAAATGGAGTTTTATAAACAACAATCTAACATCTTTTTAAAAGAGTTTTTGAATTGATTTAATCACTTACAAAAGCATAAGAAATTCTTTAATGTGATGGTTATCATAGGTAAATATTAACACAATAAGATTGTGTTCAACTTGTATTCCCCCCTTAAAAGCATTTAAAAACATTTAAAAGATAGATTATATGGGTATGAACTCACCTTATGTGGGTGATTCAATTGAAGATTCGAGAAAGGATGATAAGTTCCACGAATGAAGTCCCGAGGCACAAACGAGTCCTAAATGACATATAATGATATATATAGGCATGTAATTAGTGAATCTAACTACAAAGGTGATTGGGAAACTACCTAGGATGCAAGAATAACTCACCAAAAGAGTGCTAGAAGCAAGTTAGGAGGCTGAAAGGGTGTTCATGGCTGGGCTTGAGGTGTTCACGGTCCAAATGGGGTTTTCACGGCCCACTTGATGAGTGGTTCACGGCCCACTTGAGGTTTACGACCCAAAGGAAGGACGGTTCACGGCCCACTTGAGGTTCACGGCCCAAAGGAAGGATGGTTCACGGCCCAGAAATGGTGAAGAACACTTGAAGATCTTGGTGTTTTGGCAAGTGTTTGAAGGTCCTATTAAGCTTCTATGGAGTAGCAAAGGCAAAGGGGTGTTTAAGAGTGAAAGATGGAGTTCTTGTGGATGATACTTGAGAGAGACTTGAAAGGATCACGACTAAGAGGAGAAGAAGTGAAGGAAAAATGGCAAAAACTAATATATATGCTAAGGGTTCACGGCCTAAGGAGGGTTCATGGTCGTGAACACGGTTCTTGGCCGTGAACTACTTGTGAGGGTGTTTCTGGCTCGATTGCAATTCAATGATCTCAAGCTAACACTTCCTAACACACAATCCTTGAGTGTACTAAGCTTGGAAACCCAAAAGTTTGACCTTAAGTTGATGTGTTTGACCTTAAAAGATAGAAATTTTTGGGTTGTGACATCATCCCCCAGTTAGATGGAATTTCGTCCCGAAATTAGCTTTCTCAGCAGTACTCTTGCGGCCGTGCTCCTCTGAATGGTAGAATATCCACTCGTAGACCGGGCAACTTTGCCCTGACGCACATGATAAGATTCATACCTGGTGCATCTATCATCACCTCGTGTATACAAGTCGTATATAATTAAGATTAGTAAGACGGTCGGATGTGCGACTCCGCCCCAGGTCCACAACCAGACAAGGAACAGGAGATAGGGCGGAAGCACACATAATAAATCAGCATAATCATAATTATATACCACCCTCGCGTATACATTTAATAGTGATAGGTGAGCTGTATTCGTCCTTAGCCTCTGTGCTTGAACTTGATCTGTTGGACGAGTGGTAGTTCGGGAAGGTCTGTTGAGTATATGGCGGCAAGGTTTCGGAGGGCATAGTACTCCTCTCAAGAGTACTTTGGGGTTTAGAAGGCAAGAGACAATTTCTGAGGTCTGGGTCGGGTTGTCGTTACGAGTGACGAAGGTTTCGCTAGTCGGTCGGTTACGGCGATGGATTTTAGAAACACATGAACTTGGTATGGTGAGGACCATGCCAATCTACGTCGATTTGACGACGACGGACTCTTTATAAAAACAAATGTTAGGCCGATTTGAAAGAAACATTTGTTATACGATGGTGTATCCCTAGTGTGCTCGACAATGTATTCTGTGAAGACTTTCAAGTGCTTTCATTTTTCTCCTTGATAAAACTACTGCCACAAATCGTACCGCGATGAGCGAGTACTAACAGTGAAAGTGCTTTGATAACTAGTGTCGATACTTTATATTACGATCATCCTCGGTACCTCTATGATCGTCTGCCATATACAAGTTATGCATAATTAAGATGGGTAAGACGGTCGACTGAGTGACTCTGCCCTAAATCCACAACCAAAAAAGGAACAGGAAGTGAGGCGGAATCACTCACTCTAAGCCTGCAAAATCTTAGCTATGCACAAATCTGATGTACATACTAAGCCATCATAGCTCACCTGAACGAATCTTTAGTGTTCTGATGAATGCTGTGACTTGTTCGGACGAGTTAATAATTTATAATTACTATTAAATTTTCCCTAAGTTTTAATATTAATATTAATATAAACTTAAATCTTTAAAGTAATTTTTTTTGCAGACGTACCGTTGTTCGCTGGTGGTTCCGGGGCAGCTTCTCCTGTGGTGATCATCAGAATTCGTCCATCCGCGCCATAGTTCTTCGTTAGCGGGCAGTCCCTCTTGTAATGTCCAGTCTCACCACAACCATAGCATGCCTGGTTTCCTTCAACTTCGGGGATTTAGGAGATCGGTTGAGCCGACGCCCTGCAGAAACGGGCAGTGTGCCCCTTCCTGCGGCAAAGTCATGCACTGCATTTCTCGGCAAACTCCGGTATGGTGGTAGTTACACTTAGCACACTTCGGGAGAGTTCCAGCATATCGACTGACAGATACTGGAGTGGCAGGTGTTGTGGCGACGTGTATTGTAACCACTTGTTGCTCCTGCGGGGGTTCCTGGGTTGGTTGTTCTTTCCTCTTGTTCCCCGACTTCCGATTATAGTCCCCTCCCTTTGATGGCTCGGGAATGGGGACCACCATGCCATGACGGACTCCATGGTCAATGAGTCTCTGGGTCAGGCGTTTGGCTCTATCGAAGGTAGTTGGATTAGAAGACAGTACATCCCCTTGAATCGGGGTAGATAAGCCCCATATGTACTTTTCTATCTTCTTACTCTCCGGGGTAACCATCCCGGGGCATAGTGTTGCCAGGTCGCTAAACCTGTCAGTGTAGGCCACTATGTCTGAGCCAACCATGGTATGCTCCCATAACTCTTGCTCCAGCTTTTGAACTTCACCCCTAGAGCAGTATTCTTCCAACATCATCTCTTTCAGGTTCTCCCAACCCATCGAGTTAGCCACTGATAGGGTCAGTGACTTAACATGGCTATTCCACCATGTTAGGGCTCTGTAGGAAAAGGTGCAGGCATCAAACTTCACTTTGCTCCCTTCTGGGCACATACATATTTCGAAAACTGAATCTGTTTTCTCGAACCATCTCTACTGGTACCACGTGTGCGAATTTGATTCATAGCAGCTGTTACTGCGGCTGTTACCACTGCTTGGAGAGCAGCATGGTCGTATTGTGGTGGTGGATTCTCTGTTGTGGTATTGACTACGTGCCTTACAGGTCTACCGCGAGGCATCTTTTGCCATAATGAATACAAGATGTAACGGAAATAAGTCTATAGCAGTGGTTATAAGCCGAATGCTGAATGACTAAGTTATCCTAGTTCCAAGTGTATCTGGTTCTGACTTTCATAGGGTTCTAAAAAACAATTCATAATGAGAGTCTATATAAAATAAACTTTATGAATCAGAAGTGGCTATCCTTGAATGAATTTCTGTGAATTGAATATCTGTTACTGGCTGCATGAAAAAAAAATTCCTAACACATAGTGTGAGTAGTGTATTCACTAAATCACTAAACCATTTATTATTTATTAGTGTGACGCATAGGACGCTTGGTTTCTTCGGCTGATTCCTCCTTGGAAAACTCTCCATGAACTTCTTCTTGTTCCTCCTTGACTCCTCTGCTGACTGCTATGATGGAGTGGTTACATCTATCTGGGTTTGTCGTGCGAGAATGGAAGTGTCTAAAGAATCTATGAGATTTAAGTGAAACATTATGGGGTAATCCTTACAGGGTCCTCCTATAATTGCGCAATGTATACAAGTTGTATATAATTTAAGATTAAATAGACCTTCGAATAAGTGATCCCACTCTAAAACCACAACCAAACAAGGAACAGGAAGTAGAGCCTAGATCACAAATTCTAAGTCTATAAAATCTCAAGTATATAAAACCTTGGGAGTATACACTCCGGAATTATAGACCTACCAGAAGGGTCTTTTAAATTATCAAATAAGTTATTTATAGTGCCTAAAATACTCCTATAGTATTTTAATGTAATGAACTTGGTAAGTTTGAAACTTGTTGTTATCTTATAGTATCATAAAATACTCCTATAGTATTTTAACTTTATGTTCTGATCTAGAAATCCTTTGTGTATAGAGTTAGGTAAGTTTTAAGACTATTTCAACACCACATCACTCCCAATCACATGTTGGTCATATCTCAAATAAATATAGTTGATCAGGCTATATTGATCCCAGATATGATTACATAACTGTCCAGGTTTGACCGCAGTGTCCAACCTTTAAATACTTCTATTTTGTTCTTCTTGTGATACTTGTTCTAGTATGTATATATGTATAAGCAGGTATGTATACTTTTATTATATTTTATAAATATACTTTAGTCAGAGCACTTCAGCCCCATTGTATTTATAGTTGTATATATTTTATAGGTTGATATACTTAGTTCACTATAAACAATGCTCTGATACCAATCTGTCACACCCCCAAACCGGAACGACGGAAACGTTCGGGGGCGGATGACGTCATATGTAGTATCACAACACATGCATCATAGTAATCAAAGTAACAAACTACCATTGCATTAATATTAAAGTGTTTACAATGTATTAGATTCACAAAAGATTGACTCCAAAGTAAATAACAAAACAAGACATGAAGCTACTATGCTCTATCTTCTGAATCCCTGAGCGCGTACCTGTCTACTAGTTTCCTGAGAATACAAGTTATTTTGAAAGAGTAGATCAACATTTAAGCTGGTGAGTTCATAAGTATTTTAGTTATGAAAAGTATACTATAAGTTCTTTTAGAAAAGTTCGCCTGTTCCTCCAGAAAATCCTATATTTTCTGATGTGATGAATGATAAGTAAAAATGACTCTACAATTCCTTCTATGAGTACTAAATGGATACAAGCTATATACAATTTAGAGTAAACAGACAATCGATTGTGTGAATCTGCCCTAAGCCCACAACCAAACAAGGAACATGAAATGAGGCGGAAGTCACACATCCCATTGTTTGTTAGATCTTCATTGGATATAACCCCGGCGTATTCATTTGGTGCTTACGGAGTTAACTGTAATAGTTCTTTTATATTTGAAGAAAACATTCCTCAAGAAAATCATATATTTCCTTTAATAAAAATGGTAACCACAATAGTTCCTTCTATAATCACTTAGTTTATACTAGCTATATATAATCTAATATCGAACAGACAGTTGAATGTGTGAATCTACCCTAAGTCCACAACCAAACAAGGAACATTAAGTAAGGCGGAAAACACCCATTCCACTGCCTATCGGATACTAATTATATATAACCCTGATATATAAACTAAGGTATTATAGGATGAACCATTAAAGGTCCATTAAGTTATACTGGTTTAATAATGCGTATCAAACCTTTTATAGATAAGTTTCTAGTTTCACCTACTTAATGATCTGTCCGAAAAGTATGTTTTTGTACTAACAGTGGTATACTGAATTTGTATGTTATGACCTGACCCATACCTGTTACTCCTTATGATTACTTAGAGTATATATGATATATATGTAACTCAGATTGAATAAATAGTAGACTGTGTGAATCTGCTCTAAGAACACAACAAAACAAGGAAAGGAAATGAAGCGGAAAACACACATCCTACTGCCTGTTGGATACGATTAATATATATCCCTAATGTCTCCACCAAGGAATCATAAAGTTAGAATTATAGACCCCCTTCTAATTGAATGTTCATGTTACTAGGAATTTATGTGGCGTTGTTCTATTGGTTAGGAAGACTACTAGAAGTAATGAAATCATGTACTCTAAACGCCTCAGTCGATACTGTTGTGAGTTTTATATATATTGCTATGTTTTATTTATTATTGTTCGATACTTTGTAGATGTACCCTTTTTAAATAAAATCATGTACTTTGTAGATGTACCTCATATATAACCCGGTACTTTGTAGATGTACCCCATATATATAACCTGATACTTTGTAGATGTACCCCATATATATAACCCGATACTTTGTAGATGTACCCCATATATATATATATATATATATATATATATATATATATATATATATATATATATATATATATATATTTATATCCATATACCATGTTTATTATCATATTTTGTTTTAAACAATGTATTAATGATACATTCCCTTCCTAGGTTACTGGTTGTGTAAAGTATATGTACGTGAATCATGTATTGTTCCTCTGTTCTAGAATATAGTATGTACTGAACCCTAAACTATACCTATTATAGTTTACTAGTATGCTTGTTTGAACTGTTACTGATTTGTAGAAAAGACTTAACTAGCTACTGAGTTAAACATGTACTCAACTAGGCATGTAATTAGTGAATGTAACTACAAAGGTGATTGGGAAACAACCTAGGATACAAGAATAACTCACCAAAAGAGTGCTAGAAGCAAGTTAGGAGGCTGAAAGGGTGTTCACGGCTGGGCTTGAGGTGTTCACGGCCCACTTGATGAGTGGTCCACGACCCACTTGAGGTTTACGGCCCAAAGGAAGGATGGTTCACGACCCACTTGAGGTTCACGACCCAAAGGAAGGATGGTTCACGGCTTTGGGAGTGTTCACGGCCCAGAAATGGTGAAGAACACTTGAAGATCTTGGTGTTTTGGCAAGTATTTGAAGGTCTTAGTAAGCTTCTATGGAGTAGCAAAGGCAAAGGGGCGATTAAGAGTGAAAGATGGAGTTCTTGTGGATGATACTTGAGAGAGACTTGAGAGGATCACGTCTAAGAGGAGAAGAAGTGAAGGAAAAATGGCAAAAACTAATATATATATATATATATATATATATATATATATATATATATATATATATATATATATATATATATATATATATATATATGCTAAGGGTTCACGGCCTAAGGAGGGTTCACGGCCGTAAACATGGTTCTTGGCCGTGAACTACTTGTGAGGGTGTTTCCGGCTCGATTGCAATTCAATCATCTCAAGCTAACACTTCCTAACACACAATCCTTGAGTGTACTAAGCTTGGAAACCCAAAAGTTTGACCTTAAGTTGATGTGTTTGACCTTAAAAGATAGAAATTTTTGGGTTGTGACACATTGAAATCGTGCCATTAAAACCATCTATTTTTGTTTTTGCAGTTTTCATAAATGACCTTCCCAAAATGATAGAATTTGTATCTCATGCGTCTAAATCACCCATGTCCAAGATATAAAAATCAACGGGAAAGATCAGATTATCCACATGAACAAGAACATCCTCCAGTACACCTTTTGGGTGTACTGTAGAGTGGTCAGCCAACTGGATAATTGTCCCGGTCTTCTGTTAAGTTCCTATTTTTAATTTTTCAAAAACAAAAAATGGAAGGACATTGATTGATGCACCAAGGTCAAGCATGACATTTGAAAAAGTAAGGTTCCCCAATTTACAAGGAACTGAGAAAATCCACAGATCCTTACACTTTGGAGGTAAACCCTTTTGCAAAATGGCAGAAATATTTTCGTCAACTTTGATAGTTTCATTAAATTTCATTTTTTTCTTTGAATTGCATAAATCTTTTAGAAACTTGGCATAACGAGGGATGTGTCTTATAACATCTAAAAGTGGGATATTTACCTCGACCTTACGAAAAATTTCCATAATGTCTTCATCCTCTCTTTCGCCCTTCGTATTCTTTAGTCTTAATGGAAAGGGTGGTAGGGGCTTGTACTCCTTCAGATTTGAATTCACTGGTGTTGGAGTTTTTTTTTATCTTCTAGCTTTTCATATTCTTCTTCAACCAACACCTCTTCATACTCTTCATCTTCTTTTTCTAACTCTTTTAGATTTTCTTCTTCAACCAGAATGTCTTCAAACCCTTCATCAGCTTCTTTTTCTGGTTCAGATGCGCCTGGGTCTCCATAACTTTTCCCATTTCTCAAGGAAATAGCACTCACATTGTGCTTTGGATTATTTTTAGTGTGACCCGATAACTTTCCTTGAGATTCCAGATGACCCACAAAAGTGGCAAGTTGAGACACTTGCTGTTCCAGAGTCTTGATACTAGCTCTGGTTTCTATCTGGAATGCTTGGGTGCTCGTGGCAAGACTCTTCATAATATCTTCTAAGGCCATGCTGGAACTGTTGGATTGCTGATGTGAGTTGTGATTCTGAAAATTCGGGCTCTGAAAATTTTGTTGATTCAGATTCTGAAAGTTGGACTGGTAATTTGGCTGCTGCTGAAAACCCAGAGGATGTTGAAATTGCTGCGTTGGCTGAAAATTATTGTTTTGATAAAAATTAGGAGGCTGATAAAGTTTTTCTGTTACTGGTACCCTCCTACAGCTCTGACTGGAGCAACATCTTCTTGTAGAATCGGACAAATATCAATAGGATGGTCCGTCTTCAAGCAGATACCACATGGTTTCTTTGCAGCTATTTTTCCTTTGTCAAGAGCAGAACAACCTTTGTCAGTTCAGATATCTGAGACTCCAGATCAGCATTGCTGACTTCCTTGACTCCCCTTGGTTGATCTGCATACTACTCGTCTTCGTTTCTGGAATATTTTGACTCTATTGTCAGCTTCTCGATCAGCTCTCGAATTTCAGTTGGCGTCAACCACCACTGGACGCATTTATCAGACGCCTCTTTATGGGTGTCAGACCTTCTCATAAGCAGTTGTAGAGCTTATAATCACTAATCCCATGTTGTGGGCACCGAACCAGAAGCTTTTGTAATCTGTCCCAGTAAGTGTGTAAAGCTTCTCTTTTTTCCTTGTTTGATCCCAAGAATTTCTCTCCTGATACTGGAAACTCGCATTTCTGGAAAATATTTCTCTAAAAACAACTTCGTAAGTTCTATCCAAGTGGTGATGGAACCAGATGGGAGTTCATATAGCCATTCCCGTTCTGAATCTTGAAGTGAAAAGGGGAATGCCCTTAACTTTCTCTGATCTTCTGTAATAGCATGCGACTTCATTCCTAAACATACCACATGAAATTCCTTAGGGAATTTATGTGGGTCTTCGTTTTATAGACCTCTGAACGTGGGAAGAAGATGTATCAACCCGGATTTCAACTAAAAGTTCTGGGTTTCCGGAAAAGTAATACAGAGGGGCTGCTGATTAACTTCTTGAGTGGCCCACTCTCTGAGAGTATTTTCTGCTTCGTCTCCAATCATGGCTGATTCTTCAGATTTGGTTCCTGAAGAGTCTGTGGTTTCAGATTTAACGAAAGTGGGTGGGGAATATATTTTATAAGGATTATTTGAAGTTGGAGATGGGGGTACTTTCAGAAAAAACAAATCTGGCTCGTTCCACAAGGGAGTGCCTTGTGGTGTAGTAATTTATGGTGGTAGGGAGGATGATGATGAACCAAAGAAACCAGCTGATTGTTTTTCTTTGCTGCTTCTTTCTTTAGTTTCCTTATAGTTCTTTTTCTGGATCAAAAGCTAGAGGTGTACCTGAACAAAAAAGTTTGGGCATAAAACTATTAGAAAGCACCGTATCACCGGCAACGGTGCTAATTTCTTAGACTGGTTGTCGCATCCGATTTAAACAAACAAAATAATCCCTACTGGTTGCACTAAAAATATAGCAGAAAGAAGCTGAGTCAAATCCTCAGGGACACATCCTAATGATCAATTCCTTTTTGCATCAAGCACATTCTAGTCAAGAAACAAAAAATATAGAAGGGGGTTTTTTGAATTAACTAAAAAACTAATTTGCAGTGATATTAAATTAAATGAAAATCAATATTAAAACGATTTCAGTTCTGCTACGACTATCCTAATCATGCAATCAGTTCAGATCTATTTATTTAGAATGCGCTCTATCTAAGTTGGTACTGAGAAAGACTAACAAGCTCTAGTATGATCTTTTTTACCTAAATTAGTTAACCAAAACAAACTCTTTGAATTAACCCTAACTTTTTACTGTTCAATTAAACAAGCTCTTAATTAAATCAGAAAAATTGCATTAAGTTCTGTGTAAAATTTCCAGCAATACCCAATACTTCTCACAAGCTCGGAAACATAAAGATATGATTTTTTTTAGTTTATACCAGAGTTAAATTCCAACACGGAACCAATCTGATACTTGTCACTTTTACCATTTGTCAAGAACAATTACGGATTCTATTAACTGATTAACTGGAATGATAAAAACCATAGATAGGTGATCAGACTAACAAGAGTTAAAAATCAAACGTTCATTAAGTTCAAAACGGAAAAATCTAGATAGAAAACACAAAAAAAACCATATCTGAAAACTAATCACATGAAAAGTACTAGTCTATGCAGAAATGAAAACTAAAGTTTAGCCAGACATGGATAAAAACGAACTAAAACTAGATAAAAGAAACATTAATCGGATAATCTTCTAAACTAAACGGATGAGATGACTCGCAGCCTTCAGATCTCCAAACGTCGTTGAAAAGTATCAGAAATCGTCTTCAGAAGGGTATTTTGTCGTCTAGAACTGTCGAACCTCCGAATATGATCATGACGGTCGTATTTATATGCGAGACGGAAACTTCCGAAGTAAGAAAACGAAAAATTCCATCGCAGGTTGGTTATATGCGATCGTATATATTCCAATTTTTTCCAGATTTTGCCCCTAAATGATGCAGGATGCTATTTTCGACGTTTCCGGAACTTTGGGCCATTTATGCGATCACAGGAATGTTATATATGATCACAAGTTTTGGGTTTTTTCTTCAGATGACTTCCAGATAACTTATTTTGACCCTGGGAAACTTCGTGGCAAAAATGCGATCGTAGAAAAAAAAATGCGATCACTTATGCGATCACATTTTTGGCCTATGTGATCGCATTTTTGGCCTTTTTCACAAATATGAAAGTCGTCCGAAATTTTGTCTAGTTTTTAGAACATTTTGAATCTCATAAATCGAAGTAACATTTCATGAGATATGTTCAACATACTGATAGGGCGTCAAAGCTGCTAGCAACATCCTTTAGCTTCAGATTGTAGCAATCTATCTTTGTATGATCAATTTGATCGAATGTTTCTTGACCAAAACATCTTCCAATCATTCCTCAACATCATCATTCTGTTCCAAATCCATTTAGGATCCAAATATGCATCCATCTGCTCCTGAAGTACTGCTTCACTCGAACTATCAGAAATTGACACAAAAATGCTAGCCGTACGGGAATTATGATAAAAGACATGAGTTGAACATTATTTAAACAAATGACATGAGAATGTACAAAAGGTGATGCTAAATAATAATAAAAACTAACCTAAAAGATGCATAAAATGACATCTATCATTGGCCAAGTAACCAAATTCTCCATAGTGTCTTATTTACTCTAGAACATCATAAAAATCATGGCTTTTTGGACATGCATGTCCAATGCATGTCCCAAACACTAACTAGGGCACAAAATGAGAAAATGTCACACCCCCAAACCAGAACGGCGGAAACGTCTGGGGGCGGATGACTTCCTGTACAGTATCATAACAGTTGAATAAATGAAACATAGCAACCAAACATCATACATTACAATATACCAACATTCGTTGTTTTACAAATTGTACTTGTTTATTAATTACACAAAAATAACATAAAGTATGGTTGCTCAAAAGGTAGTAAAATAATCCAGATCCAAGGCTTGAGTACCTGTTCACTGAGTCCCTCATAATACAAGTCGTTTTGAAAAGCGTCAACATAGAATGTTGGTGAGTTCATAAGCATGTTTGTAGGAAAAACTTTGTAATATCATCTCTAATAATAAGTTGTAAAACTCCAGAAAATCCAATATTTTCTATAAAAAAAAAGTAGTTTGTGAGTCTCGTTCCAAAACCGTGTATAATTGCATGCATGTCCTTTATTATCCTTTGTTTGTATTTGAAAAGAGTGAATCCCCAGAAAATCCTATATTTTCTGTATATAAAAGTGTTGTGGTCTTAAAACCCGAAGACCCAAATGGTGAAATCAGTTTACAAAGTATACAAAACATAGTTTGGTGTTTTGTAAAAACTAGTAGTGTGTAAATTCTTCGTAAATTCAAATAATGTTGTTATTCTCTATGTGTCTTTTCCTTGTAGAGTAATAATGAATATATCCAGAAAATCCAATATTTTCTTAATAGAGAACTGTAGTCTTAAACCCTAAGACCATGATGAAAATGAGTAGTGTACAGAGATTAGTATATAGTTTCATTTCTTTTAATAAAACTAACGAAGTAAAGCTTCTCGTAAACCAAAATAGTGTTGTTAATCCCTATGTGAGTCGCTATAACCATACTAATGACGAGAGCGCCTGGCTTGACGTTTTTCAGACGTCGGTTTCTTTAAGGTACTTGTCACCCTAGACTGGCCTAGTCTAGCTGTAGCGAACAGCTCAGGTGTGGGGGTGTCCACCCCGTATAGATCTATACACAATTACCTCGCTCTTTCTCTAGGAGACTCTGATTATAACTAACAGGACTTACCGCGTACGCTAGGCAGGTACGACTAAAGGAGAGTCTCACAAGAGCTTTAACAGATTTACGTTAACTATGACTTCTCTTTCTTGTAAAACGACTTGAGTGTATCTAGTGTAATTGAAAATATTTATATAATCAAGTATCTAAGCACATGAAATTTATCATGTCAGGGTGTTTTCAAAAGGTTACAACCTTTAAACTTGCATCTAAACACAAGTATAATCACTTTTAGTACGTAAAACAATTTTCTGGTTTTCAGACTTTTCTGTCCCTGTTTTTAGAAAAATTATAGAAAAATCATCATAAATCGAAATTTGGATCCGTAAACTCTGGGAGTTTGGAAATTGAGTCTACTTTGTTCACAATATTTCTCATAATTTTTAATGGTCTCGAACTAGTGTGAAAATTATTTCGGAAATGATAGGCAGTTTTGTAAAAATCTCCAAAAATTGTAGAAAAATAGTATGAACGCGTGAGAGTAGTTATTAGAAAGGTATAAACCTAAAATATTTGAATGTAAAACAGTTTCGAAAAATATTACGTTCAAGGTGGTCAAAACAGTCCGTAAATGGAATATAACGTTTCTGTGGAAGGCTGAAAATTAAGTTTATGTTATACATGTTTGCACACAAGACTCATTTATGCTACTTTTGGAGTGTATAGCCCCATATCTACAGTTTTCAAGCAATATTTATGTTAACAACACTTTTCTCATGATCTTTATGAAGATCTATGTGATAAACTTCATGTTCAAACAAAAATCCAAAAGTTAAACACATAACACATTGGTCCATGCAATTATCCAATGGTTAACCGAACTTTGACTTGTATCCCCCCCCCCAAAGAGTATGAAAACATGAAAAATAGTGGGGTATGAAGCTCACCTTGAAGTTTTTGAGAGGTAGATGAAGAAGAAGAAGAAGAATCTTTGAACCTAGCTTGAGTTCTTGATGAGATTTGTGTAGTTTTGGTGTTCTAAGAGCATAATCACGAAAATGAAGTGGTACGAGGAAGGATTTTTAGTGAAATCTTGGAACAAAGTAACATAGTTCACAAAAACTTACCTAGTTTATGATATTTGAAAAAGAATCTTGAAGCACACACACTTCACACGATTTTTAGAGAATAAATGAAGAGAGAGTTCTTTGAGGGTTGAGAGGAAAATGAGAAGTGTATGAGTTTGAAATGAAAAATGGAGAGGGGTTAAGGGGGGGTGTTTGGCCGAATATAGGGAGGAGAGGGGAGAGAATGAGATTTTTTTTACATGTTGGTCAACATCCTTATGCATGGAAACATGTTATGTAACTTGCATGTTTATTTGTTGTATATTAATGAGGTGGCAACCAAAAGTCAACCCCCCTTCATTTGTTTCCTCTTTTTTTTTGTTTTTTTTTAAAACCTTCAACCGAACCCCAAAGGGGTTCTTGGCCCAAATAGAAACCCAAGAGAAAGAGTTCTCGGGTTTTGACTTGGTCCAACAAGTGTTTTCGGCCCAAATTAGAGTTTTCGGCTTTAGCTTGGCCCATTGATGCTAAAATAAGGTTTTAGGCCCAAAATAATGTGTAATAAAGGTTTTCGGCCCATTAGGGCCCATAGAAGGGTTTTTGGCCCAAAAAGGCCAAAAGGAGAAGTTATTGGCCCAATAAGGCTCAATAAGAATGTCTTGGTCCAATAAAGGATTTGGATCGAAAATTATTGGGCTAAGGCTCAAACATTATTGTATTCAGTGGTCCCATGGACAATTAGTCTTTCCGCTTTAATAATTCTCATACTTACAGGGTCGTTCCATCAACACGGCACTTTCGGTGTTTATGTTGGTGCTAAGTGGCCTTGGTGGCCTGGCTATGTAAATGGTTCCATGAGTTGAGTCGATTCTGAACTCAACTTGGCATATAGGTGGTATTTCCGAAAGACCTTCTGGGATATACTTCCAAATGGTTATAAATCTACAGGTTACCCTCGGTGTCCTTTGCTTCTTGTTTCTTATCTCCATTGTGGGCTAGGAAAGAGCATGGTATTTCTTACATGGGTACCTAGGAGTCTAGATGCCAGGGACGATTCAGGGATTTGGCGTTATTAGATGTAAGGGTTTCGTTAATCAATTGGTTAAGGCGAAGGGTCTCTTTGTGGCACATGAATTTCGTATGTTGAGGATCAAGCCAGCCCATGTCAAATGACAATGTTGGGCTCCTTGTTATAATATATGTTGGATTGATCTGAAAGGGATGGTTGTTCGAAATGATAGTATGTTCTATGTACACGTTCGTAATGTTACTAGTTTCGTCCTTGTTGTCACTACCGCGAACATTTTGTACCACGTTTAGCGAATATTAGCAGTATGAGCGCTTCGATTATTAGTGATGAAATTTGATAGTATGGTCCCCACCAGGCCTCTCTAGAATTGCTTGGTGTATACGAGTCATGTATAATTAAAAAAAAATGGAAGCCCGTCGACTGAGTGACTCTGTCCTAAATCCACAACCAAACAAGGAACATGAAATAAGGCGGAATCACGCACTCTAAGCCTTTAGAATCTCAATTATATATGACCGTAATGTATGCACTAAGCCATCATAACTTACCTGCAAGGACCCTTAGTTTTTATATAATGATATCTTTTCGTTCAGACGAGAGAGTAATTTATATTTATTGACTAAGCCTTTAAATATCTCTATTGGGAAAACGTACCGCAGCTCACAGGTGATTTCGGGAGGGTCTCTCCTGTAATGATTGTCAGCACTCTTCCCTCCTTGCCAGAGTTCCCTGTTATTGGACAGTCCTTCCTGAAGTGTCCAAATTGCTCACACTCGTAGCAGGTCGGGCTTATTCTAATGATGGGGGTCTGGGGGATTGGTAGTGCTGGTGCCCTGCAGAAATGGGTAGTGTGCCCCTTCATGTTGCAATTCTTGCAGTGTAACTTTCAGCAGGCTCCATAGTGATGAAAATTACACCTGTTACACTTTCGGAGGTTTCCAACGTATTGACGGACCGGTGCTGGTATGGCAGGTGTTGTGGCAGCATGAACCGCAACAGTCTGTTGTCTCTTCGAGGGCTCATATGCTGTTTTACTCTTCCTCTCCTTTCGGAACTTTCTTTTCTTTCTATTAGGTTTGTGGTCTGGGATGTCCTTGTAGGCAGCCCCTCGTTGGTGCCCTTGGTTATTACTACGGTTTGAGTTGTTGACACCTTTTCCGTTTTCATTTCCATTTGTGTTATTAGCATTTACTTGTGCCATGACGGCTGTCACAACAGCTGTCACTGCGGCTTGGAAAGTAGTGGAGTCTATCCGTAGGATCGGTGTTTCACCGGTTGGTTGGTTGTTTGCATGGGAAGACATGATTCTGTTGCATGAGGAGAAATGAGCGCGTGAGTAACCACGGTCAGTTCTAGTTGTATCCATCCATTTATGTTCACATATAAATTTCATGTGTGGTTGTACAATTCTTGATGCTTCGTCCTACATCTCGATGATGTATTTATGGTAAAGAGTAAAAATAGACATTGTACGAACGCTAAGTTTATCATAATAGAATATAGCTATCAATACAATTTAGTGAATTTGGATTACATGTATTTTTTATTTGGGGGGGGGGGGGGCGCACCTCTCTTGATTTTACTACTACCAGTTGTACCGATTTGACATCCCTAATTTTCTCAGCCAGAAAAGACCGATTTTCGTTTATTCTTTTTAAATTAAAATTAGAGTAATCTTCAAAAAAGGGTGTTGCGGAATTTGTTCCCAAAACAAAACATGATAAATATTTATCAAAACATTTCTTAAAGAAATATATATTTTCATTATATATCAAAACCTCGGGATGTCTTGTTCCGATACAGACCAAAAGCATAAACAGTACATTATAAGCCTTACAACAAATATTTACATCTACTGACCTATAATCCCAAAAATCTTTCATCATCATCCAACTATGCTCTGGGTCCACTATCTGTAATATAAAAAGCTGAATGGGTCAGGCTTGGGAGTCTGGTGAACATATAGGGTTTTCAGCCCACAAATAATAATAAATTTATTAATTTTATCAACCAACAATAAATTTATTAATTTCATCAACCAAAAATAACCCTGATTACCCGTTCCCGTTATCCTCACTTTACGTCCCTAAACACTTATCATAAGGGACCTAGCCTAAGGATATTTGTAGATAAAAATACATATACAGTTTCAAACTTGTTTAACCCAACATATTTCATCCACCCATGTTTAACCCAACATATTTGTAGATAAAAATACATATACAGTTTCAAACTTGTATAAAACATTTATTCAACACCCATCTCAAATAAACAAACAATATAATTACACATAGCACGTATTTTATAGAAAATACTTCATATCTATGTGTAAGATGAAAGTGACTACACACTCACCTGATTTAACGATAATCGGGCAGCACTTCGTTTCTTAAAACACTCGTTTCCGATAAAACCGAGATGTTTTCTTAAAAAATGGGCTTCACGCGGACAGAGTTCAGCTCAAAAACTCTTTTTCTTGAGATCTTCGGGCTCTCCGGGGCTTGCTTACGATGCTAGAATGATAAAATAGGCTTGGGGGTAATTTTTTTGCAGCAAAGAAGAAAGTTTAGGGTGAGAAAGGGTAAAATTTTGTAACATCAACCCGGCTGGCTTCTTCCGCTATTTATAGGAGGCCGATGCCTCGAATTACGTTGGGCGTAAGTCTATTCTACACGGGGCATACTGCCTCGCAAGGCTCTTCGCTGGGCGTACACTCGTACGCTGGGCGTACGATGGGATAACTCCGGATGTGGAAAAGCTACGAACACATGGCTGTCATGCAATGGAGTAGGGAAGGTGACGGACTCCGGGTCACTTACATGAGTACGTTGGGCGTACTTCGGTATGCTGGGCGTACTCCCATTTTCCAAACTTCAAAAATTCGTAACTTTCGCATACGAACTCCGTTTTTGACGTTCTTTATACCCACGCGTATGTGAGACTATGTTCTACAACTTTCATTTAGACTCCATCGGCTAATTTTGACTTTATTTTTAAAGTTATATTTTTAACAGGCCGGGACAGGAAATGTCTGTTAAAAATTCATAACTTCTTCATCCGACGTCCGTTTTTGTCTGTCTTTTTACCTTTGCACTACTATTAACGAGATCTTCGATTCTCGTTTAGGTTATTTCGGCTAAAAATCACTCAATCTAAAATTCGAGTTTCGGGCTGCATACTGCTATGCCAAATCTTAGAAAATTCATAACTTCCTCATACGAAGTCAGATTTGACATTCTTTTTATTCACGCTCTCGGTTTAACGAACACTACGAATTTCGTTTAGATTGCTAAGGCTAAAAAGCGCTTTATCGTAAATTCACTTTTTACGTCATACAACGTCGTTCCGGTTCTGTCGCGAAACTTCGACAGGTCATAACTTCTTCGTTATAACTCGGATTCCGGTATTCTTTATATCTCCGGAATCCTTATTTCAACCACTACCACTTTCTTCATAGATATCGGGTTTATCTAAAATTTATTTTCAACGCTTATTTTTATTCTTAATTCATTAAATCATAATAATTAAGCAATAAGCACATAATACTCAAATAATACATCTTATTATTTAAAAAAAATTACAAAGGTTGGCCTAAACTATTATATCATCATTAATGCCTAGCCTAGAAACACGGGCGTTACAATTCTCTCCCCCTTAGGATGATTCCGTCCTCGGAATCACACATCAGCAAACAAATGCGGATAGCGACTCATCATGTCACTCTCCGTTTCCCAGGTGAGATTTGGCCCATTCGTATGTTTCCATCGTACAAGCACTAAATCAACCATCTTGCGTCGCAACTTCTTAGTCTTACGGTCAATGATTTCTTCTGGTTCTTCTATTAACCTCATGCTTTCATCCACCCTTAATTCAGAAACTGGAATTATATCGGGAACATCTCCCGTGAACTTCCTCAAATGACACACATGGAAAGTGTTATGAATATCATCTAGTTCTTCTGGTAGTTCTAGCTTGTAAGCTTGGTTCCCAATCCTTTGAAGAGCTTTAAATGGTCCAATAAACCTTGGACTCAACTTTCCCCTTTTACCAAATCTTATAAGTCCCTTCCAAGGCGAGACTTTAAGTAAAACCGAATCTCCAACTTCGATTGTTATCGGTTGTCTTTTCTTGTCAGCACAGCTCTTTTGACGATCCTGAGCTGCTAACATCCTTTCCCTAATCACTTTCAGCTTTTCAGCAGTTTGATGAACTATCTTGGGTCCCATAAACTGCTTTTCCCCAGCTTCAAGCCAACATGACGGCGTTTGACACTTTTGTCCGTACAAAGCTTGATAAGGTGCCATCTTGATGCTCGAATGGAAAATTTTATTGTAGGAAAATTCTACCTGAGGTAAATGTTCATCCTAGTTACCTTGGAATTCCAGGGTACATGCTCGTAGCATATCCTCCAATGTTTGAATCGTTCGTTCGCTTTGACCATCGGTTTGCGGATTGTAGGTTGTACTTAGACACAATTTCGTACCCAATTCCTCTTGTAGACTTCTCCAAAACCTCGACTTGAAACGACTATCGCGATCTGACACAATCGTCAGGAGAACACGATGTGTTTTCACTATCTCTTTCACATAAACCTTTGCAAGCTTTTCCATAGACCACTTCTCATTAGCTGCTATGAAATGTGCACTTTTTGTGAATCGATCAACAACGACCCAAATCATGTCGTGACCGCTTTTTTTTTCTGGGCAGTTTAGTTACAAATCCATAGTGATGTCTTCTCATTTACCCATGGGTACATGTAAAGGTTCTAAACTCCCATACGGTTTCTGATGTTGTACCTTAACCCTCGCACATATCACACACTCGGCCACATACTTAGCAACATCGAGCTTCATCGAAGGCCACCAGTAGTAGGGTTTCAGACCCCTATACATTTTCGTGCTGCCGGGATGAATTGAGTACATGGTCTTGTGAGCTTCTTCCATCAGAAGATCTCTTATTCCTCCTGTCTTAGGTACCCAAATCCTGTATTGGAATACCTTCAACCCTTGGTTGTTTGTACTAAAGACTAACGTTTTGCCCAAACGTTCTTCTTTTCTGTCATTTTTCTCTGAAGCTTCCTCTTGAGCTTTCTTTATACTTTCCACAATTGTTGAGATAACTTCAATTCTCAACGCTCTTGGCCTTTTCTTTTCAAGGTTTACCTTCCGACTGAGAGCATCAACAACAAAATTTTCTTTACCAGGGTGGTAAAGTATCTCACAGTTGTAGTCCTTGAGTAACTCTAGCCAGCGTCGTTTCCTCATGTTCAATTCCTTCTGATTAAAGAGATATTGAAGACTCTTATGATCAGTGAAAAGTTTGCATTTAGTGCCATAAAGATATTGCCTTCATATCTTCAAGGAAAATACTACCGTTGCGAACTCCAAATCATGAGTGGGGTAGTTCTTTTCATGTTCTTTCAATTGCCTCGATGCATATGTTATCCATTTGGGTCAGAACACAACCTAACCGAACTCCAGATGCATCGCTATAAACTGCGAAGTCATCAACTCCTTCAGGTAAAGAAATAATCGGTGCTTCACACAATTTCTTCTTTAACTTCTCAAAAGCTTCCTTATGCTTCTCATTCCAAGTATAAGTAGCTCCTTTGTGGGTCAAAGCTGTCAATGGAGCAGCTATCGAAGAAAAGCCTTGGATAAATCTTCGATAATATCCAGCTAATCCTAGAAAGCTTCAGATCTCCGTGGGACTTTTCGGCTGTTACCACTTCATCACCGCTTCAATCTTCGCTAGGTCAACCATTATCCCTTCTTGGTTAACCACATGACCCAAAAATTGGACTTCTTGTATCCAAAACTCACATTTGGAGAACTTTGCATACAATTTCTCCTTTTTCAGAACTTCTAGCACTTAACGCAGATGCTTATCATGCTCCTGCTTGCTTTTTGAATAAATCAAAATATCATCTATGAACACTATCACATATTTATCGAGGAATGGTTTACAAACCCTGTTCATCAAATCCATGAATGTTGTTGGAGAATTGGTTAGTCCAAACGACATAACCAAGAACTCATAGTGTCCATATCTTGTTCTGAATGCGGTTTTCTCAATATCCTGATCTCTCACCTTTAGTTGATGATATCCTGACCTAAGATAGATATTCGAGAAATAGCTCGAACCTTGCAGCTGATCGAATAGGTCATCAATTCTTGGCAACGAGTATTTGTTCTTTATTGTTGCCTTGTTCAGCTCTCTTTAATCTATGCAACAGAGCTCCCCATGGTGATGAACTAGGTGTAATGAAACCGTTGTCCAACAACTCCTGAAGTTGCATCATAAGCTCCTTTATCTCCGTTGGTGCTAATCGATATGGTGCCTTTGCTATTGGTGTTGTTCCTGGTAACAAATATATTCTAAACTCGACTTGTCTATCAGGGGGCAATCCAGGAAGATTTTCGGGGAAAACTTCCGGATATTCACACACCACTGGTATACTTTGCACATCCTTTTTCTCCTTTTTAGCATCGATCACGAATGCCAAGTATGAGGTGCATTCTTTAGACAAACATTTTTTGGCTTTCATTAAAGAAATGATTCCAGAATTCACTCTGCGCTTGTCTCCGTATACCGTAAACGACTCTTTTCCAGGCGGGTTTACCCTTACTATCTTTTTCTTGCACAGTATTTTGGCATCATTGGCGCTAAGCCAATCCATTCCTAGAACGATGTCGAAACCATTCAACTCAATGGATAACAGCTTCTCAAGGAATTCGTTTCTGTTCACGTCGATGATGATATTCCTAATACAATCGCTAACAGGTATGAATTTTCCACTAGCAACTTCTACAATTAGGGCATCATCAAGTTTTTCTATAGGCAATGCTAGTCTTTCACCAAATTTATGTGATATAAAGGAGTAGTTCGCTCCGGAATCAAACAATAAATTTGCAGGCAATCCATTTACAAGAAAGGTACGTGAAGCGACATCCACTGCTTCCTTTGCGGCTTCCAATGTCATTTGGAAAGCTCTGGCTTTTGGTTTTGGTGGGAGATTAGGCTTTGCTACATCCTTCTTCTTCAGGCAATCCTTCAAAATGTGCCCTTCTTCATGGCATCCATAGCACACCCTTTTGTTGATTGTGCATTTGCTGGCGTAGTGCCCTGGCTTCCCACATTTAAAACAAGTGACCTCCTCGCCACATTTTCCAACATGTTTCTTCTTACACTTGTCACACCACTTCGCTTCGCCGCTTCTTCCTCTCGAATCAAACTTCGAGAATTTACTTTTCTTGTTGGACCTCGAAGATCCATCGAACTTTCTTTCCTCCCCAACCTCTGTCCTATCCCGGCCCCTTTCTTTTAACTGGGTTTCCATATTTTTAGCTGCTCGGACTGCTGTCTTCAGAGTAGCTGCCATCTTGATCGTTGGGCCAAAGTCGGCTGGCAATCCGTTTGCGAACCTCTCAATTTTTGATAGTTCAGTCGGCACTAAGTATGGAAACAACTTCATCTTTTCGGTAAATGCTATAGCATAATCGTCAATGTTCATTCTCCCTTTCTTTAACTTCTGAAATTCATTGTTTAGATCTATCAGATCTATCTCTGAGCAGTACTGCATCTTTAACTGCTCCAAGAACATTTCCCAAGACATTTTCAGGGCTTCTTCATGTGGCATCGTGTCTGCCAATAGCTTCCACCAACTTAAAACTCCTCTCTTCAATTGTCTGGCCGCAAAAACAGTTTTTTGCTTGTCGCTACAAGTGCAGCTTTCAAATACCATCTCCATTTCGGAGATCCAGTCCATAATCTCAACAGGTTTTGGACTTCCGGAAACTCTTGGCGGTTTGGCGCCCAAGAAATTCTTATACATTCGCCCATCTCTGTTGATTTTCCCTTCCGGGTCATTCCTTTCTGCCACTGGGGGTTCCGCTTGACCGACAGTCCTACAATTGTCCCCTTCTTCTGACTGTCCGTCGTTTAATTCAAGTTGTTCAACAGGCATTGAAGGTTCATTCTTGTTGTTCAGCAATAGTTGCCTCATTTCTTCTCTTTGTTCGGCCATCATAGCCCGAATCATGGCTTGTACTCCAGCCATTGTAATTGGTTCTGGTGCAGCTTCTACTATAGGCACCTGTTCCATCACTTGGGGTTGAGGTTGCTGATTTCTATCTGCATTTCCAGCTCCACTTCGGGTTCTTTCCATTTTGATCTATACACCAAATTAGGCGAATTTAGATCTTTATTAACGATAGACGTTTAAATCTTCATTATCACTCTGAAAAGTTACATGGTAGTTCTAATATCGTAGTTGTACGCTTAGAATCCTAAACACATAAGGTTTCTAGATCCGGTCGGCAACATACCATAGATCCGAACAAATAATGGCATATATGGTAAACATATAGCATTTAGCACATAAAAGTATTTTAGGAATCTTTCCTAAAATATACTAGTGCTCGTGTCTAAAATATGGTAGACACTTATCTCACGATCATCACTTAGCATTCTAAGTTTAAGTCTAGAAATCCTACAAATTCCTAGTTCCCTTAAACTAATGCTCTGATACCAACTTTAACATCCCGGCCCCTTTCTTTTAACTGGGTTTCCATATTTTTAGCTGCTCGGACTGCTGTCTTCAGAGTAGCTGCCATCTTGATCGTTGGGCCAAAGTCGGCTGGCAATCCGTTTGCGAACCTCTCAATTTTTGATAGTTCAGTCGGCACTAAGTATGGAAATAACTTCATCTTTTCGGTAAATGCTATAGCATAATCGTCAATGTTCATTCTCCCTTTCTTTAACTTCTGAAATTCATTGTTTAAATCTATCAGATCTATCTCTGAGCAGTACTGCATCTTTAACTGCTCCAAGAACATTTCCCAAGACATTTTCGGGGCTTCTCCATGTGGCATCGTGTCTGCGAATAGCTTCCACCAACTTAAAACTCCTCTCTTCAATTGTCTGGCCGCAAAAACAGTTTTTTGCTTGTCGCTACAAGTGCAGCTTTCAAATACCATCTCCATTTCGGAGATCCAGTCCATAATCTCAACAGGTTTTGGACTTCCGGAAACTCTTGGCGGTTTGGCGCCCAAGAAATTCTTATACATTCGCCCATCTCTGTTGATTTTCCCTTCCGGGTCATTCCTTTCTGCCACTGGGGGTTCCGCTTGACCGACAGTCCTACAATTGTCCCCTTCTTCTGACTGTCCGTCGTTTAATTCAAGTTGTTCAACAGGCATTGAAGGTTCATTCTTGTTGTTCAGCAATAGTTGCCTCATTTCTTCCCTTTGTTCGGCCATCATAGCCCGAATCATGGCTTGTACTCCAGCCATTGTAATTGGTTCTGGTGCAGCTTCTACTATAGGCACCTGTTCCATCACTTGGGGTTGAGGTTGCTGATTTCTATCTGCATTTCCAGCTCCACTTCGGGTTCTTTCCATTTTGATCTATACACCAAATTAGGCGAATTTAGATCTTTATTAACGATAGACGTTTAAATCTTCATTATCACTCTGAAAAGTTACATGGTAGTTCTAATATCGTAGTTGTACGCTTAGAATCCTAAACACATAAGGTTTCTAGATCCGGTCGGCAACATACCATAGATCCGAACAAATAATGGCATATATGGTAAACATATAGCATTTAGCACATAAAAGTATTTTAGGAATCTTTCCTAAAATATACTAGTGCTCGTGTCTAAAATATGGTAGACACTTATCTCACGATCATCACTTAGCATTCTAAGTTTAAGTCTAGAAATCCTACAAATTCCTAGTTCCCTTAAACTAATGCTCTGATACCAACTTTAACATCCCCAATTTTCTCGGACAGAAAAGACTGATTTTCGTTTATGCTTCAAAAAAGGGTGTTGCGGAATTTGTTCCCAAAACAAAACATGATAAATATTTATCAAAACATTTCTTAAAGAAATATATATTTTCATTATATATCAAAACCTCGGGATGTCATGTTCCGATACAGACCAAAAGCATAAACAGTACATTATAAGCCTTATAACAGATATTTACATCTACTGGCCTATAATCCCAAAAATCTCTCATCATCATCCAACTATGCTCTGGGTCCACTACCTGTAATATAAAAAGATGAGTGAGTCAGACTTGGGAGCCTGGTGAGCATATAGGGTTTTCAACCCACAAATAATAATAAATTTATTAATTTTATCAACCAACAATAAACTTATTAATTTCACCAACCAAAAATAACCCTGATTACCCGTTCCCATTATCCTCACTTTACGTCGCTAAACACTTATCATAAGGGACCTAGCCTAAGGATTTTCATCGGGGTGACAACACTGCTTTAGGGATTCCTCGACAATTTATGTCAAATAAGGCAACCATGAGGGGGATGGAGTATACCGGTGAACACTAAGTTCAAAAACACCTACAGGTTGCGAACCTGCTAGCGTTCCACTGGACTGTCTAGAAAGGTCTGTGGTTGTCATCTATACTCCTCTAGATGACTGAAATAACAACAACATTGAGGCCTCTCATCATTTTAACACACAACAAATTTTTCCTCTACCCATGTTTTACCCAATATATTTGTAGATAAAAATACATATACAGTTTAAAACTTGTATAAAACATTTATTCAACACTCGTCTCAAATAAACAAAAAATATAATTACACATAGCACGTATTTTATAGAAAATACTTCATATCTATGTGTAAGATGAAAGTGACTACACACTCTCCTGATTTAACGATAATCGGGCAGCACTTCGTTTCTTAAAACACTCGTTTCCGATAAAACCGGGATATTTTCATAAAAACCGGGCTTCACGCGGACAGAGTTACGGCTTGAAAACTCTTTTTCTCGGGATCTTCGGGCTCTCCGGGGCTTTCTTACGATGCTAGAATGATAAAATAGGCTTGGGGGTAATTTTTTTTGCAGCAAAGAAGAAAGTTTAGGGTGAGAAAGGGTAAAATTTGTAACATCAACCCGGCTGGCTTCGTCCGCTATTTATAGGAGGTTGATGCCTCGAATTACGCTCGGCGTAAGTCTATTCAACACGGGGCGTACTACCTCGCAAGGCTCTTCGCTGGGCGTACACTAGTACGCTGGGCGTACGATGGGATAACTCTGGACGCGGAAAAGCTACGAACACGTGGCTGTCATGCAATGGAGTAGGGAAGGTAAAGGACTCCGACGTCCGTTTTTGTCTGTCTTTTTACCTTTGCTACGAACACGTCAGCTAATGGATAGGAAATGTTCGTTAAAAATTCATAACTTCTTCATCCGACGTCCGTTTTTGTCTGTCGTTTTACCTTTGCACTACTATTAACGAGATCTTAGCTTCTTGTTTAGGTTGTTTCGGCTAAAAATCAATCGATCTAAAATTCGAGTTTCGGGCAGCATACTGCTATGCCAAATCTTAGAAAATTCATAACTTCCTCATACGAAGTCAGATTTGGACATTCTTTTTATGCACGCTCTCGGTTTAACGAACACTACGACTTTTGTTTAGATTGCTAAGGTGCTGTTTGTTTTTTTGAAGCGAAAATTTCTTAAGTCTGCGGACCACCTCTGCAATCCTCTGTAGCAGAAGAGGTGGAACAAAAGGCTGCAACATTTAATAAAAAGTCTGTTTGTTTTTTAACGTCTGCAGACTGCTGCAGTAAGTTAAAGTAAGGCGCGAAGAGGTTTGAAGCAGTTGGTTTAGTGATGCGCCACGCAGCACACGCGCAGCAGTTTTTAAGTCAGAAGTCTTCAGGAAAACAAACAGCTGCGAAATGACAAGTGTTGCGCGTGTGCTGCGCGGCGCAGCAATAAGTGGTCTGAAGTGGTTTTTTTTTAAAAACAAACAGCACCTAAGGCTAAAAAGCACTTTATCGTAAATTCACTTTTTACGTCATACAGCGTCGTGCCGGTTCTATCGTGAAACTTCGACAGATCATAACTTCTTCGTTATAACTCGGATTTTGGTATTCTTTATATCTCTGGAATCCTTATTTCAACCACTACCACTTTCTTCATAGATATCAGGTTTATCTAAAATTTATTTTCGATGCTTATTTTTATTCTTAATTCGTTAAATCATAATAATTAAGCAATAAGCACATAATACTCAAATAATACATCTTATTATTTCAAAACAAATTACAAAGGTTGGCCTAGACTATTACATCATTATTAATGTCTAGCCTAGAAACACGGGCGTTACAACCAAAGACATAATAAACCTAAGACGTAGTACGAGTAGTCTAGTGACGCTCATATGCCGAAATAGCACACAAGGTGCTTAGCCATCTCACTCATTTCATGAGTAGCTTTTTCTGCTCTCTGTTCCGTTGAGGCTGCCCTAGCTTCGACTGCAATGAGCTGTTGTCTTATGGTGGCCACTTCCTCCTCCAAGGAGCGTAGACGATCGGTAGGGTCCTCCTGCATTGTGCGTTGGTTTGGTATCGTTTCCGAAGGGTAAGGTTCGCTAAGGATCCCTCCGGTACCTTCATCCTCGTCTGTCTCCTCATCAGAATTCTCCCCCTCGTAGTCCATTTCTTAGTATTCTTCAGGACCCACTTCTGGGTTCTCCCCTTGAACCTGTTCTATTCTTCCTTGACCCATTTATTGGCCACTACGGCAGGGTAGTAGGGGTCTTCATGGTGAAATTCAGCCATGTTGCCTGCGCGAGAAGAGAGGGATGAGAGACATGTAGAAGATCTAAGGGTGGGGGTTATATGGTATCCGAAAACACTCCTATAGTATTTTTAAACTTTATGTTCGATTATAATGTTCCTTGGCATGTACAGTTGGCAAGTTTAAGACTTGTTGCAACACCACTATCACTCCCAAACACATGTTGGTCGTATCTCAAATAAATACAGTTGATCAGGCTCTATTTATTCGAGATATGATTAAATAACTGTCCAGTTTTGACTGTAGTGTTCAACATCTTGATACTCTTGTTTTTTTCTTATTATGATACGGTTCTAGAAAGTATGTATACCTTTAATAAATACTTATATATGTAAAGTATACTTTTAGTCAGAGTGTTTTAGTCCCATCGTATTTATAGTTGTATATCTTGTCTGGTTAGATATACTAGTTCACTATAAACAATGCTCTGATACCAATCTATCACACCCCCAAACCAGAATGGCGGAAACGTCTGGGAGTGAATGACTTTGTGTACAATATCATAACAATTGAATATGAATGAAACATAGCAACCAAACATGATACATTACAATATACCAACATTCGTTGTTTTACAAATTGTACTTGTTTATCAATTACACAAAAATAACATAAAGTATGGTTGCTCAAAAGGTAGTAAAATAATCCAGATCCAAGGCTCGAGTACCTGTTCACTGAGTCCCTGAGAATACAAGTCGTTTTGAAAAGCGTCAACACAGAATTTTGGTGAGTTCATAAGCATGTTTGTAGGAAAAACTTTGTAATATCATCTCTTATAATAAGTTGTAAAACTCCAGATAATCTAATATTTTCTATAAAAAAAAAGTAGTTTGTGAGTCTCGTTCCAAAACCATGTATCATTGCATTCATGTCCTTTATTATCCTTTGTTTGTATTTGAAAAGAGTAAATCCCCAGAAAATCCTATATTTTCTATATAAAAGTGTTGTGGTCTAAAAACCCTAAGAACCGAGTGGTGAAATCAGTTTACAAAGTATACAAAACATAGTTTGGTGTTTTGTAAAAACTAGTAGTGTGTAAATTCTTCGTAAATTCAAATAATGTTGTTATTCTCTATGTGTCTTTTCCTTGTAGAGTAACAATAAATATATCCAGAAAATCCAATATTTTCTTAATAAAGAACTATAGTCTTAAACCCTAAGACCATGATGAAAATGAGTAGTGTACAGAGATTAGTATATAGTTTCATTTCTTTTAAAAAAACTAACGAAGTAAAGCTTCCCATAAACCAAAATAGTGTTGTTAATCCCTATGTGAGTCGCTATAACCATACTAATGACGAGAGCGCCTGGCTTGACGTTTTTCAGACGTCGGTTTCTTTAAGGTACTTGTCACCCTAGACTGGCCTAGTCTAGCTGTAGCGAACAGCTCAGGTGTGGGGGTGTCAACCCCGTATAGATCTATACACAATTACCTCGCTCTTTCTCTAGGAGACTCTGATTATAACTAACAGGACTTACCGCGTACGCTAGGCAGGTACGACTAAAGGAGAGTCTCACAAGAGCTTTAACAGATTTATGTTAACTATGACTTCTCTTTCTTGTAAAACGACTTGAGTGTATCTATTGTAATTGAAAATATTTATATAATCAAGTATCTAAGCACATGAAATTTATCATGTCAGGGTGTTTTCAAAAGGTTACAACCTTTAAACTTGCATCTAAACACAAGTATAATCACTTTTAGTACGTAAAACAATTTTCTGGTTTTCAGACTTTTCTGTCCCTGTTTTTAGAAAAATTATAGAAAAATCATCATAAATCGAAATTTGGATCCGTAAACTCTGGGAGTTTGGAAATTGAGTCTACTTTGTTCACAATATTTCTCATAATTTTTAATGGTCTCGAACTAGTGTGAAAATTATTTCGGAAATGATAGGCAGTTTTGTAAAAATCTCCAAAAATTGTAGAAAAATAGTATGAACGCGTGAGAGTAGTCATTAGAAAGGTATAAACCTGAAATATTTGAATGTAAAACAGTTTTGAAAAATATTACGTTCAAGGTGGTCAAAACAGTCCGTAAATGGAATATAACGTTTCTGTGGAAGGCTGAAAATTAAGTTTATGTTATACATGTTTGCACACAAGACTCATTTATGCTACTTTTGGAGTGTATAGCCCCATATCTACAGTTTTCAAGCAATATTTATGTTAACAACACTTTTCTCATGATCTTTATGAAGATCTATGTGATAAACTTCATGTTCAAGCAAAAATCCAAAAGTTAAACACATATCACATTGGTCCATGCAATTATCCAATGGTTAACCGAACTTTGACTTGTATTCCCCCCCCCCCCCCCCAAAGAGTATGAAAACATGAAAAATAGTGGGGTATGAAGCTCACCTTGAAGTTTTTGAGAGGTAGATGAAGAAGAAGAAGAAGAATCTTTGAACCTAGCTTGAGTTCTTGATGAGATTTGTGTAGTTTTGGTGTTCTAAGAGCATAATCACGAAAATGAAGTGGTATGAGGAAGGATTTTTAGTCAAATCTTGGAACAAATTAACATAGTTCACAAAAACTTACCTAGTTTATGATCTTTGAAAAAGAATCTTGAAGCACACACACTTCACACGATTTTTAGAGAATAAATGAAGAGAGAGTTCTTTGAGGGTTGAGAGGAAAATGAGAAGTGTATGAGTTTGAAATGAAAAATGGAGAGGGGTTAAAGGGGGAGGTGTTTGGCCGAATATAGGGAGGAGAGGGGAGAGAATGAGATTTTTTTTACATGTTGGTCAACATCCTCATGCATGGAAACATGTTATGTAAATTGCATGTTTATTTGTTGTATATTAATGAGGTGGCAACCATTAGTCAACCCCCCTTCATTTGTTTTCTCTTTTTTGTTTTGTTTTTTTTAAACCTTTAACCGATAAGGTTTTCGGCCCAAAATAATGTTTAATAAATGTTTTCGGCCCATTAGGGCCCAAAGAAGGGTTTTCCGCCCAAAAAGGTCAAAAGGAGAGGTTATTGGCCCAATAAGGCCTAATAAGAATGTCTTGATCCAATAAAGGATTTGGATCGAAAATTCTTGGACTAAGGCCCAAACATGATTGGATTTGGCTTATTGGATCGAGTTTTGGGCTTATACGTGGTTGTTTCGACTTGAATGACAATGTATGAAAGTACGAACTTAATAGCATTGAAGTTTGAATTTCACTAAATGGGTTATTACAAGTTTACATGGAGGGATTGTCTCGTTCAAGGACCAAAATTTTAATCCTAATTTACTAGTTGTGACAGAAAATGACACCAAATCTCATGCAAAAGTCATAAAACTCAACCATATTACAGATCTAGCATCTATACTACTCAAGGGACACTGGAGATCCATACAGTTGGCAAATTTATGGATTCCAACCACTACATTATCTTGAATATGAAGGATTAAGCATTAAAACCTAGATCTAATCTTATGGACTCATAAATCAATGAGCTTGAAACTCAAAAAAAGGTCCAAAAGGTGTGAGAATGCTTGATGGAGAGGCTTGAATGCAAAAATGATGGACTAGATGCTCTTCCTCTTCTTCTTCTTGGTAGAATCACCTAAAATAAGCTCAAGATCAAATATGGATGCTAGGGTTTCAAAGGGGGGTGCAAGGAGGAGATGGAGGCTGATGGTCGGCTAACCCTAGCCCTCACTTCCTTTTGAATATGTAATAAAACCCCTCAAAATTGGGGTTTCCTCTTAGGCTGATCTCAACCCGTGAGCCATATGTGCTCATGTCTTGAGCTTAAAGGTGATGCGCTATTGCACTAACCTCCTCACAATGTAAAATACATACCTCACGTTGTGAGTAGGGTTAAACCTTTGAAATTTTAAACCTGAAATTACTCACCTAAAGTGAATGTTACAATTCTCCCCCACTTGAACTAGACGTCGTCCTTAAAGTCCGCTGATGTGAACAACTCAGGGTAATGCTCCCGCATCTGTGACTCGGGTTCCCACGTCCATTCGGAACCTTTCCGATGCAGCCACTGAACCTTAACCAATGACACCACCTTGTTGCATAAGGCCTTCGTCTTCCGATCCAAGATCGCCACAAGTCTCTCAATATATCCAGACGATCATCAAACTGAACATCATCCAGAGGAACAACCACTGAATCATCGGCCACACACTTTCGAAGCTGCGAAACATGGAATGTGTTGTGGAATTGAGTGAGCTCCTCAGGCAAATCCAACATGTATGCTACCTTGCCAACACTAACAATCACTAAAGATGGCCCAATATAACGGGGCCCCAACTAGACCTTCTTCCTGAAGCGTATTACACCCTCCAGGGCGATACCTTCAACAAAACCATGTCTCGAACATGGAATTCTAGCTCAGATCGACGCTTGTCGACGTAACTCTTCTGCCGACTCTGAGTTATCTGCAGCCTCTGTCTGATCTGATGAATAAGCTATTTCGTCTAACGGACTACTTCATTCCTTCCCATAACCTTGTGACCGACCTCTCCCCAGCAGAATGGGGTATGAAACTTCCTCCTATAGAGAAGCTTAAATGGTGGCGCACCGAGACTGGAGTGATGGTTGTTGCTGTAAGAAAACTCAGCCAGAGGAAGGTAGGAGTCCCAACTCCCACCGAAATCTATGACACAAGCTCTCAACATATCCTCAAGTTTTCGAATGGTCCTCTCACTCTAGCTGTCAGTATGCAGATGATGAGCAATGCTAAAGTGCAATCTCGTACCTAGTTCCTCGTGGAACTTCTGCCAAAACCATGAAGTGAACTAAACATATCGGTCTGAAAAATAGAAACTGGAACACCATGCCGAGCGACAATCCCGTGCACGTAAACATCGGCCAATTACTCAGTCGACGAGCTCTCACAGATGGCTAAGAAGTGGGTACTCTTGGTCAACCGATCCACTATCGCTCAAATTGCATCAAACCCCTTAGTTGTTCGAGGCAACTATGAGATGAAATCCATGGTGATTTGTTCCCATTTCCACATGGGAACATCCAAATCCTGAAGCTTTCCATGTGGCCTCTAGTGCTTGGCTTTGACGATCTGACATGTCAAACACCGCTCGACATACCAGGCTATCTCTCGCTTCATGCAAGACCACTAATAACTGAGTCATAGATCCTAATACATCTTGGTGGCTCCATAGTGTATCGAAAATCTATACTTGTGTGCCTCTTCCAGCATAACCTGTCTAACCCCACCAAAATCTGATACCCATACTCGACCATACCGGTTCAATAATCCTCGACTGTCGATAGAAAACCTGTCGATCTCGCCTCTGGTTCATTCCTGTTTCTTTTTCTCTTTCTTGACTCACTCCGCCTGAGCCTCTCTAATCATACTCAACAATGGCGAATCAATATAAATCCTCATACAAATTCTACCAACAGCGGAACTAGCCGTCTTGTGGCTGAAAGCATCAGCGACCACATTCTCTTTCCCAGGGTCGTACAAAATCCCGTAGTCATAATCCTTGACCACGTTAAACCACCTGCGCTGTCTGATGTTCATATTCGGCTAATCCATGAGATACCACAAAATCTTATGATCCGTGTAGATGGTAGAACGGACCCCATACTGATAATTCCGCAAAATCTTGAGAGCAAACACCACTGCTCCTAACTCCAAATCATGGGTCGGATAACGAACCTCATGCGACTTCAACTGACGAGAAGCATAAGCGATAACCCTCCCTCGCTGCATAAGTACCACCCCCAAACCAGTGACGGATGCATCACAATACACGATAAAATCCTCCACACCCTCAGGGATGGTCAACACTGGAGCCTCATATAACTTCCGCCTCAAAGTCTCGAATGCAACCTGCTGCTTAGGCCCCTAGTAGAAATCCACGCCCTTCCTCGTCATATGAGTGAGGTGTACCGCAATCTTAGAGAAATCCTGAATAAATCTCCGATAGTACCCTGCTAATCCCAAGAAACTCCTGATCTTATATGGGGATTTTGGAACCTCCCACTGCATAACAACCTCAATCTTGGCCGGGTCAACCAAGATCCCGTTCTGGTTAACGAGATGCCCCATGAACTGGACCTCTCATAACCAAAAGTCACACTTCGAGAACTTTGCATATAACTGTTCTCATCTCAAAACTCCCAGAATCTCTCGAAGGTGTTCCTCATGTTGCTACCTGGTCTTGGAAAACACCAAGATATCATCAATGAAAACAATGACTGATCGATCGAGCATCGACCTAGATACCCAATTCTTCAAATCCATAAATACCACAGGCGTATTGGTGAGCCCAAATGGTATCACCACGAACTCATAATGACCATAACGAGTCCCAAATGCAGTTTTCTCCACGTCCTCCTCTCTAATCCTCATCTGATGATATCCCAACCTCAAATCGATCTTGGAGAACCAAGATGCTCCTTGTAATTGATCGAAGAGGTAATCAATCTGTGGAAGTGGGTAGCGGATCTTCACTGTAAATTTGTTCAACTCCCGGTAATCAATGCACATCCGGTGTGAACCATCCATCTTCTTGACGAACAAAATCGATGCTCCCCACAACAAACTACTCGGTCTAATAAACTGCTTGCCCAACAGCTCCTGAAACTGTGAGGACAACTCCTACATCTCAGGTGGTGCAATCAGTACAACGCCTTAGCAATCGAGGCCGCACCTGGAACAATTTTCTTGTTCTTTGGACAGTTAACTATTGCATCAATTCAATTGAAAAACATCCTAGTCTCTGATACTACTGATGGGTTATGAGCATATCTACATTCCTATGTGATCATGCAACCCTAATTGCTTTGGATCTAAGTTTTTCTCTATTGAACATGCAAATTGAATACCAAAGCAATAACCCTAGAACTAGCATACAATTTTTGAAATTCACAAAGAAAAAGGGTTAGAAGATTACCTCACTTGTTATATAGTAATAACAAGAGTTCCTTGAAGATCCTTGACTCTTGAAAGCTTAGTGCCCCAAGTGTTTCACCTCTAATGGAGTCACAAACACCTAATGTAAAAAGATGGGAGTAGAGATACTTAGAAATCGGCTGGGGTTTCTTTCTTTCAAGCATAGCCGAAATTCCAAGTACTTAAGGGTCTTTATATAGCTGTGGGTTGCTAGGGTTTCTAGTGGAAACCCTAATTTCCTGCTTAAGGCTTAAGCAGCCCATGGACTCCTCCTAATGAGGCCTTGGACGAAATTTATAGGGCCTCCCTATAGGATTTCGTTCACTCCTAATTAAGGAGTCCAATAGCCTAGTTCTGCAACTATCAGTGATTTGCAAAACACCCCCTTCAATTATTAATCAGTTCCTTTAATCCCAAAATTAATATAAAATTAATTTATGATTAATTTCTAATTAATAATATGATTTCCAAATAATATATTAAACTTTTAATCTATTAATAAAATCATTTTGAGTACCAATTTATTATTTCACATAATAAATTCTACTCGCTCTCCGCTAGTCATCCTGTCAAGTTACATAAGTGAAGGCAACCCAAAAGGACCATGCTACATATCAAATCAAGTAAATACCAATTATAGTTATGGGCTTAGACACCTAATCCAACAGTCTCCCACTTGGATAAGTCTAATAACTATTATTGCAAGTATGACTTCTAATTTCGACTAGCAATCGTAGCTTTCAAAAGCCGTTGTCGAACTCTGATCTAATCAATGAATCGTCCTTTAGATAAGTGATCAAATATCCCAGCGTTATACAAGATATCGTATGGACACGAGAAATGGATTATAATCATTCTCTCTGTCCAATGTTTGTTTCCCGATTTTCGATTTATGACGACTGACTTATTAAACAAATCAAGTCAGTCCAGGCTTGGCCAAGCGCTTAGGGTGTCATCACTAAATCATCGAGGGGCCCACAAATATCGCTTTTATCCCATTTAGGGTAAAAAGGAACGGATAAACTTCGACTCATATGCTTGCACAATTTACTCATCAAATTACACACAACAATACGTTTTATAACATCAAGTTACTGATGCGTTTACGTATTATCAATGCACAACCGACTCGTAAAAAACAACTCATATGTCTCCGTTTCAAGAATATAAGATATTATCGTCTCAAAATTACTCATGGTAAAATCCATGAAGTAATACTTGAGCGTGGGTTAATCCGATACTCAAAGTCCAATTTCAGGAGTACTCATGAACACTACATCAAACATTTTCTATGTCTAAGCACTTAGACAATTTACAATCGGATTGATGATAGTCTTAATTCACTACTTACTTCCAAAAGTATGATAGACTGTGGATGTTTGAATAACCTAGTTATTCGGGAACCAAACATGAAAAGTGAAACATAAGAATAACCTAATCCAATATGGTCTCAAAACTTTTGAGTATAATAAAACACTTATTATTTAATCACCATATTAATTAGACCTTATTCATTGTATAATGTTTCGAATAATCAACTTAATAATTGAATTAAAATAATAGTCATCCCATGCTCCAAGCATGCACACTATGTTTATCTATGGTCCTTTCCTTTGTGAAATAAATCAATTGAACATATTTCCAATGATGCTCAATTCCAAATCCTTATCACAAGGATAAAAATACCAAATTCTTGCCATACTAGAATCTGTTATAGTTCTAAACTTACATGCAATGATCCTTTTGTACTGTCAAGGCACCAAATTCACAGAGACTTTGCCAATGATATTACAAAGCATTCCATTGGAGATTGGTTACAAAAATAATTCCATGGAAATGAAGTCTCACATTCCAAGTATATTCCTTTGAACATCCTTCTTGCATAAAAGTTTCATATAGATTCTTAATATCCAACTCCCATAATGGAAACATTTCCATATTGCCATATGACAACCATTCTGAATAGAATTCCATCTATCCAAAATTACGTCAATATGGTCCATCCATTACCATACTTCCAACTGTTCACAAGCAACCAATCTTTGGTAAACCTCAGATTGTCCTTGATAGTTGTTTAACAACTCTATTCAGTTCCAGTCTTTTTCCTTCTTAATGCTCCAGGCATTTGAAAAAAAATAGAACAGACGAATATTACATCATATGCAATCGATCCTATACCCAAAGCATATGTGATTCGATTCATAATGTCTTACATAAAGATATGATGCTTGACCAGTCTCCTCCTATAATATTTCCATATATAGAATTTCGTATTGTGAATTACTTCAACACGATATTCATATACCTTCATGACTAAGTTCCATTAAAACTTCAATCTAAACTTTTAGATTTGAAATGAAGTATAATTATCCTCTCCCTTAAACCTTACTATAGCGAAACAATTTCCAAACTTTGCAACTTTGCAAATTTAAAACTTTGTTTCCTATAAATAGCATTGCTATCTTGCAACACTTAACATAATAATTATGCTCCAACTAGCATAATAATTACATTCTTACTAGCATAACAATTATGCTCCCACTAGCTTTGACATGTACCCAAAAATCAACTGGACTTCTAGAAATCAATACACATTGACTTTCTTACCAAAGTTCAGATTTCTGATACGTGATGCTTTGAAAAGTCTTTATCTAGACTTCTCAAGCTCATACACCTTTCATTAGATAGCTTATGTGCGTGTCTAAACCATTTCAGAATTTATATTAGTAAGTCCTGAATGTTCAAACTATTTGCCAATTCTCACAATTTTAACTATGAAAAGGAATTCCGTAATCATACTCAAATTTGAGAACACAATTGTCACAACCGCTAACTCCAATTATATTAATCAATCCTTTAAAATTTACTAGTGAAAGCGTTTTCTCACAATCATTTTCATGAAGTCGAGAAATCTCTTGCCACTTAGATTTTATGGTGCATGTGTTCCTATCCATGTGAATTTGTCATTTCCAACCACCATCATAAGACAAGGTTAATGATAAATTCAAACACCCATCTAAAATAAACAATCAATATAATTACACATAGCACGTATTTTATAGAAAATACTTCATATCTATGTGTAAGATGAAAGTGAATATACACTCACCTGATAAGACGGCAGTTGGACAACACTTCGTCCCTTAAAATAATCTTTTTCGATAAGAACAGGATGTTTTCTCAAAAACCGGGTTTCACGCGGGCAGAGTTTCGTCTCGAAAAACTCTTTTCTCGGGATCTTCGGGCTCTCCGGGGCTTGCTTACGATGCTAGGATGATATAATAGGTTTATGGGTATTTATTGTAACAAAAAGGAAAGTAGAAGGTGAGAGGAGTGAATATTTGTAACATAAATACGGCTGGCTTCGATCACTATTTATAGTGGCTGAACATTCGAGTTACGCTGGGCATAACTTTAGGGTACGCGGGGCGTACTCCTTCTTCAACCAGTACGTTGGGCATACATCGAGTACGCTAGGCGTATGAAGGGATCATATCGAACACGTCAAGGCTATGACACGTGTCTCTCATGCGAAGGAGTAGGGAGGGTGACAGACTCCGGAACACTTACACGAGTACGCTGGGCGTACTCCGAATTTTCAAACTTAAAAAATTCGTAACTTTCTCCTTCGAACTCCGCTTTTGATGTTCTTTATATCCACGCATAGGTGAGACCGTGCTCTACAACTTTCGTTTAGACTCCGTCGGCTAATTTTGACTTTATTTTTAAAGTCAAATTTTTAACAGGCCGGGACAGGAAAAGTCCGTTAAAAATTCAATAACTTCTTTATTTTTAACAGGTCGTCTGTCTTTTTACCGTTGAACTACTATCAAAAAGATATTTGATTCTTGTTTAGGTTGTTTCGGCTAAAAATCACTTGATCTAAAATTCGAGTTTCGGGCTGCATACTGCTAAGCCGAAACTTAGAAAAATCATAACTTCTTCATACAAAGTCAGATTTGGGCGTTCTTTTTATGCACGCTCTCGGTTTAACGAACACTACGACTTTCATTTAGATCACTAATGCTAAAAAACATTTTATCGTAAATTCACTTTTTACGTCACACAGCGTCGTGCCGGTTCTGTCGCGAAACTTCGATAGGTCATAACTTCTTCGTTATAATTCGGATTTCGGTATTCTTTATATCTCCGGAATCCTTGTTTCAACCACTACAACTTTCTTCATAGATATCGGCTATATCTAACATATTACTTTCGACGCTTATTTTTATCCTTAATTTATTATATCATAATAATTAAGTATAAAACACATAAATTCACATAACTCATTCTTATTACTTCGAAACACGTTACAATAGTTGACCTAGACTATTACATCGTCTTTAATGCTTAGCCCAGAAACACGGAAGTTACGATTCTCTCCCCCTTAGAATTATTCCGTCCCCGGAATCATACATCAGCAAACAAATGTGGATAGCGACTCATCATGTCACTCTCCGTTTCCTAGGTGAGATTTGGCCCATTCGTATGTTTCCATCGCACAAGCACTAAATCGACCATCTTACATCGCAAATCCTTAGTCTTACGGTCAACAATTGCCTCAGGTTCTTCAATTAACCTCTTGCTTTCATCCAACCTTAATACAGAAATTGGAATTATGTTGGGAACTTCTCCCGTGAACTTCCTCAAATAACACATGTGGAAAGTGTCATGAATACCATCTAGTTCTTCTGATAGTTCTAGCTTGTAAGATTGGTTCCCAATCTTCTGAAGAACTTTAAACGGTCCAATAAACCTTGGACTCAACTTTCCCCGAACCACGTAACATACTCATCTTAGTCGGACTCGATTCGATATGACCTCTAGGTAACGACATACTTGAATAAAAACAAAATCAATTACTAGCTTCTTGGTAACCTTGTGACTTTCCCTGATCCAAGTGCGAGTCCTGTGCTTCCAGTAGTATAGGCCTCTACTACTATTCACACCTACTCATACTCGTCCCAAGTATTGTCTCGCAGTTTATCCAAGTCACCATACAAGAAAATCACATAACAACTTAACACATACGAATGTGTCCAAATAATCATAAAAATTTCCCTAGACTCTACTAGGACTTCTTCCATGCGTATCTTCAATCATTAATTATGCTTCAACTCGGTTGGTTGTTGAAACGCTAGACGATAGGACAACTTCAGAAATTACACCAACCGGCTAATCAAATATGTACATTCGGATGTACCGTACTCCTCTATACGTACTTTATTTTATTAGACGTATTCTAAAGGCAAGATACCATTCTTACGATATATTCTGATAAGTGGCATTCACTATCGTAAGCCTCCTTGTTTCGTCCATTTACTCAGTTCACTATGAGTCTTCACCATGACGTTATGTACACGGAAGCAGGCGTTCAGTGCACCGGAACGAGAATATATATATATATATATATATATATATATATATATATATATATATATATATATATATATATATATAGAGAGAGAGAGAGAGAGATAAGATTTAGACGTGTAATCCTCCAAATTACTCCGAAAAGTTACATGTCAGTTCTAATACCGTAATTAAACGTTTAGAAACCTGAACACATAAAATTTCTAGATCAGGTCGGCAACAAACCATAGATCCGATCAAATAATCATTTAAGGCATCTTTATAGCTATAATATAAATCATTTAGCACATAAAAGCATTTTAGGCATCTTTCCTAAAATAAACTAGTGCTCGTGTCTAAAATATGGTAGACACTCCTCTCACGATCATCGTTTAGCATTCTAAGTTTAAGTCTAGAAATCCTACAAATTCCTAGTTTACTTAAACTAATGCTCTGATACCAACTGTGACATCCCCAAATTTCTCGGCCAGAAAAAACCGATTTCGTTTATACTTTTTTTTAAAATAAAATCAGAGTAATCTTCAAAAAGGTGTTTGAGAATTTGTTCCCAAAACAAAACATGATAAAAATTTATCAAAATATTTCTTAAAGAAATATATATTTTTCATTATATATCAAAACCTCGGGATGTCATGTTCCGATACAGACCAAAAGCATAAACAGTACATTATAAGCCTTACAACTGATATTTACATCTACTGGCCTATAATCCAAAAATCCATCGTCGTCATCCAACTATGCTCTGGGTCCACTACCTGTAATATAAAAAGCTGAGTGGGTCAGGCTTGGGAGCCTGGTGAGCATCTAGGGTTTTCAACCCACAATAAATAAATTTATTAATTTTCATCAACCAACAATAAATTTATTAATTTCATCAACTAACAATAACCCTGATTACCCATTCTCGTTATCCTCACTTTACGTCCCTAAACATCTATCATAAGGGACCTAGCCTAAGGATCATCATCGGGGTAACAACACTGCTTAAGGGATACTTCTGCAGTTTCTTAAGGTTCCACCCTAAGAATCCTCTATCATTCACTCATTCATTCCAGAGGATTGTCCTAAGGAATAGGCACGAAGTCCATCGCTGCCCGAAATTTATACAACAAGCACTAAGTCCATAGCTACCAAGGTACTAAATCCATAGCTACCAATGTTCATCTATACGGTACTAAATCCATAGCTACCAACATCTATTCATTATCCTGAGGAATAGGCACGAAGTCCGTCGCTGCCCGAGATTTATACAACTGGTGAACACTTAAATCAAAATGCTTGGTGAACACTCCGTTCGAAAATACTTAATGAACACCTAGTTCAAAAACACCTAGTGATAATAATGTATATCTCAAACCTGCAAAACCACTATTATTATTAACACATATATATCATATCTCTAAAACAATCTATCCCATCCCGTCGATCCCCACGTACTGATCCTATACAATGATCTTACGAGATCTAGCCTAAAGGATCAATATGAACAACAAACTGACAACGCTGCTTTGGAAATTCCCTAGCAGCAAACGAGGATCAATAAAGACATCAAATGAGGGGAATGGAATAAGTTTCACCACGAACCTCTGTTCATAAAAACCACAAGACAGTTAAGTCAGGGGTAGTTATCTAGATAACTGTGCCTAGCAGTGGTCTGACACCGTGAGGTATTTTACCCCCAGACTCACCCTATCCGGCAATATAACACCAGACATACCTAGTAGTGGTCTATTACCGACACACTTTATTAGGCAGTGTACGAAGTTCCCTCAATTACTTCGTGAAAGGAAACGCTGACACATGAAGCTCGTCCGATCACTTCATAAAAGAAACGAAGAATCCAAAGCTCTTCAAAATAAAAAGTATAAGGAAATACTAATAAAGTACTCCCGTACGCTCTCGTACCCCGACACGCAATAGTGTCAAAAAGAAGAACTTTGTACATGATACTTATCGGATGAACACATAGTTCAAAAATACCTGATGAACACTTAGTTCAAAAACACCCAATGAACACATAGTTCAAAATCACCTAATGAACACATAGTTCAAAGACATCTAATGAACACATAGTTCAAAAACACCTACAGGTTGTGAGCCTGCTAACGTTCCACTGGACTGTCTAGAAAGGTTCGTGGTCGTCATCTATACTCCGCTAGATGACTACAACAACAACAACGACAACATCGAGGCCTCTCATCTTTTTAACACACATCAACTATTTCATCTACCCATGTTTTACCCAACATATTTGTAGATAAAAATACATATACAGTTTAAAACTTGTATAAAATATCTATTCAACACCCATCTCAAATAAACAATCAATATAATTACACATTGCAGGTATTTTATAGAAAATACTTCATATCTATGTGTAAGATGAAAGTGACTATACACTCACCTGATAAGACGGCGGTTGGACAACACTTTGTCCCTTAAAATAATCTTTATCGATGAGACCGGGATGTTTTCTCAAAAACCGGGTTTCACGCGGGCAGAGTTTCGTCTCGAAAAACTCTTTTCTCGGGATCTTCGGGCTCTCCGGGGCTTGCTTACGATGCTAGGATGATATAATAGACTTAAGGGTATTTATTGTAACAAAAGTAAAGTAGAAGGTGAGAGGAGTGAAAATTTGTAACGTAAATACGGCTGGCTTCGATCACTATTTATAGCGGCTGAACATTCGAGTTACGCTGGGCGTAACTTTAGGGTACACGGGGCGTAGTCCTTCTTCGACCAGTACACTGGGCGTACATCGAGTAGCTGGGCGTACGAAGGGATCATATCGAACGCGTCAAGGCTATGACATGTGTCTCTCATGCGAAGGAGTAGGGAGGGTGACGGACTCCGGAACACTTACACGAGTACGCTGGGCGTACTCCGAATTTTCAAACTTCAAAAATTCGTAACTTTTGCCTACGAACTCCATTTTTGACGTTCTTTATATCCACACGTAGGTGAGCCCGTGCTCTACAACTTTCATTTAGACTCTGTCGGCTAATTTTTAATTTATTTTTAAATTTATATTTTTAACACGCCGGGACAGGAAAAGTCCGTTAAAAATTCATAACTTCTTCATCTGACGTCCGTTTTCGTCAGTTTTTTTCACCGTTGAACTACTATCAACAAGATCTTTGATTCTCGTTTAGGTTGTTTCGGCTAAAAATCACTTGATCTAAAATTCGAGTTTCGGGCTGCATACTGCTAAGCCGAAACTTAGAAAAATCATAACTTCCTCATACGAAGTAAGATTTGACGTTCTTTTTATGCACGCTCTCGGTTTAACGAACACTACGATTTTCGTTTAGATCACTAATGCTAAAAAGCACTTTATCATAAATTTACTTTTTACGTCACACAGCGTCGTGTAGGTTCTGTCGCGAAACTTCGACAGGTCATAACTTCTTCGTTATAACTCGGATTTTGGTATTCTTTATATCTCCAGAATCCTTGGTTCAACCACTACAACTTTCGACATAGATATCGGCTATATCTAACATTTTACTTTTGACGCTTATTTTTATCCTTAATTTATTATATCATAATAATTAAGTATAAAACACATAAATTCACATAAATCCTTAAATCCTTCACTTGACTCACATATACATGTGAACAAGGAATTAGTCATATTTTCCCAAATACCAAGATTCTCATACATCACACAATAAAAATCGCATGATTCCAAGTTTCTGTCCAATTGAAACTTGGGTGATGAGAATCCTTCCTCACTTGGTAAATTATGACACTACCACAAGCGATATAACTAAGAATCAAATCCATTTTCAACATTGTTAACAATAGAAATACAAACACCAATTTCCACAAATGCCATTGCAAGGAAAAGTAAAATAATATAAAATCAAAATTTATTTTATTGATAAAAATGCGGAAAACTTGTCCTTACAATGCAAATACATATGAAAACTATGTTTCTAAATATTCCTAAGCAATCTATCATAACTCCTAAGTAGCAGCTCCAAATTCCGATCTTTTTGAACCATGTGACCGAAATCCATTTCTTTAGATTAGAATCAGCCTTTACTTCCTCTAAAGCTTCCTTTATTTTCTTTGATCCTAAAAAACATCAAAATGTGATTAACACATCATGTAATAAGAATCTATAAATAGGAACTTAATAGAGTTAGATAACGGATGTACCTGAAGTATAGTCATACAATTTGACTTTACGATCTCTAATATCTCTCAGGTGGTCAGGGCAGCTTCGCTTCCAATGCCCCTTCACTTGGCAATAGAAACAGATGGACTCTTTAGGAATGACACGTGGAACAATATCAGAATTAGACTTTCTCTTGTGGTCAAACTTTTTGACATTGGCCAATTTCTCTCCCTTAGGAGAAGAAACCATTTCTAGACTATCATCGTTGTCATAACCTATGTCCATGGAAGTTTGGGAGGTAGATCTTTCAAACAAATTTGCTTGACCAGTGCGCCAAAGCATTGTTGCTTCAGCAGCAATTAGCAAATATGTCAGATCAATAAGGGTCACGTCGTGATCTGTTATATAGTAGTCCTTAACAAATCGACTATATGACTCGGGAAGTGACTGAAGAACCAAGTCAACAACTAGCTTCCTTGGAAAAACGACACCCAATATTCCCAATCTGTCAATGTGCAACTTCATCTTTAGGACGTGTGAAACAGAACTTCCATCTCGGTGTTTGCATGCCAATAGGGCTTGAGTGACCTTGAACTTTTCAAGTAGACAAAAATATGGGTCGGGGAGAATCACGGGAGGAGGTGGAGGAAGAGAAGTATGATCTCCAGTTCCACCAATGCACGAATAAGGGAATGATCTTTCACCTTGATCGACAAGTGGAAAAACATCTTCAGACGGAAAGCTTTTTCCAAAAGAATTAAGAAGACCATAGTTGTCAGAACTAGACATCTATAAAAAAGGAGAAATTCAAGTTAGTTGATTTAATCCTTAATATAACACCCAAATGAAATATTAAGGCTAGGACCCAACACAATAATTCACAATTCGGAAGAGGGATGTCGCAATCCAATTGTAAATTATTTGAAGGTAGGTAAATGACGATTTACCAATTCCACCATGAAAACGAAATTTTAAACAAATTAGGTTTTAAATGAAATTCCTAGATCCTTTGAGATTCATTGAACTTTTCAATGACATGTTTAATCTCGATTGTGCCCTTCAATTTTATGACTGGGATACCGAGGATCACAAACAAGGTGTGAATAACCACACACGCTCCGTTAATCATCTAATTAATGTGTCGGTTAACTAGACATCTATAAAAAAAGAGAAATTCCAGTTAGTTGATTTAATCCTTAATATAACACTCAAATGAAACATTAAGGCTAGGATCCAACACAATAATTCATAATCCGGAAGAGGGATGTCGTAATCCAATTCTAAATTATTTGAAGGTAGGTAAATGACGATTTACCAATTCCACCATGAAAACAAAATTTTAAACGAATTAGGTTTTAAATGAAATTCCTAGATCCTTTGAGATTCATTGAACTTTTTAACGGCATGTTTAATCTCGATTGTGCCCTTCAATTTTGTGACTGGGATACCGAGGATCACAAACAAGATGTAAATAACCACACACACTCCATTAATCATCTAATTAACATGCAAATTAGCTTGGTACTCTCGATGTCATTTTTCATCTAATTAATGTGCCGGTTAACCACACATGCTCCATTAATCAACGATAATTTTCGAGCTACCCATTGCCATCCTTCATTAGTCCCATATTAGTGTGTCGGTTAACCACACACGCTCCACTAACGACCAATAAGGTGCAATGTGCACTTTCATGGATTAGCATCAAATTCACATTTTTCCTAAAGTAACTAAGATTGGGAATTTAATAAAAGCGTTTAGTTACTTTATAATTCATTATACTTTTAATGAGAGTTTAATGTCCTATCCTACCCGTTCGGCTAAGGACCATCCACTAGTCAATGGTGCGGTGGGTAAGAATGGATACTCAATGGTGGTCATTTTACAGGCCGCTTCCTTAGACACCCCTTATAGATCAGCTTCGTGAATGAGTCCTACTAACGGTAAGACTGACCTTTTCTTATACATATATAATATATTAGACTTTTAATTTTATATAGTATAAGGCGTATTTTAAACTTTTAAAATACTAAGTGGTTTAATCCTTTATTAAATTAATCTTTTAATTTAGTTAAATTTAAACCATATAATGGGTTTATCAAATCTCTTTAATTAACCACTTAATCAATTTAATAAAATCCATGAGGGTGTATTTTTAAACTATTCAAAAATACTAGGGTTCTTCCATTTAAATTGCTAAAATTAAAACTTTTAATTTCAAATTTAAACCATAAAACAAAAGGGGTGCAATTTTAAACTTTTCAAAATTACTAGGTTAAATTTCAAATCAAAATAATCTTATCATTATCTAAATTTAACCAAATCTTTCAATTTTGATAAGGATATCATGTTGCCATTCAAAAAATTGAATTTTAAGCAGTAAAAATGAAATAAGGCAATTATCCAAATCAAAACCAGATCTAAAAATCGAAAAAATAGGAAACTGACGAGTCAACACGTCGAATTGGGCAAGGAACTCGTCGAGCTCACCCATCTCGTCGAGTTCATGCTTGAACTCGTCGAGTTCATCCTCCAGACAGCAAAAAACGATTTTCTTGTTCTTTGGGCAGTTCACTATTGCATCAATTCAATTGAAAAACATCCTAGTCTCTGATACCACTGATGGGTTATGAGCATATCTACATTCCTATGTGATCATGCAACCCTAATTGCTTTGGATCTAAGTTTTTCTCTATTGAACATGCAAATTGAATACCAAAGCAATAACCCTAGAACTAGCATACAATTTTCGAAATTCACAAATAAAATAGGGTTAGAAGATTACCTTACTTGTTATATAGTAATAGCAAGAGTTCATTGAAGATCCTTGACTCTTGAAAGCTTAGTGCCCCAAGTGTTGCACCTCTAATGGAGTCACAAACACCCAATGCAAAAAGATGAGAGGAAAGACACTTAGAAATCGGCTAGGGTTTCTTTATTTCAAGCATAGTCGAAATTCCAAGTACTTAAGGGTCTTTATATAGCTGTGGGTTGCTAGGGTTTCTAGTGGAACCCTAATTTCCTGCTTAAGGCTTAAGCAGCCCATGACTCCTCCTAATGAGGCCTTGGACGAAATCTATAGGGCCTCCCTATAGGATTTCGTCCACTCCTAATTAAGAAGTCCAATAGCCTAGTTCTGCAACTATCAGTGATTTGCAAAACACCCTTTCAATTATTAATCAGTTCCTTTAATCCCAAAATAAATATCAAATTAATTTCTGATAATTACTAATTAATAATATGATTTCCAAATAATATATTAAACTTGTCATATATTAATAAAATCATTTTGAGTACCAATTTATTATTTCACATAATAAATTATACTCTCTCTCTTTACTAGTCATCCTGTCAAGTTGCAAGAGTGAAGGCAACCCAAAAGGACTATGCTACATATCAAATCAAGTACATATCAATTATAGTTATAGGCTTAGACACCTAATCCAATAGTAACGACGTCTGGCGCCGCCCTGGCCTCCTCCGCCGTATGCTGGAAAGCACGATCCCGAGTCCTCGGGGGCTCCAGCCTACTCTGGTGCCCATAAGTGATCCTAGGAGTAGCAGTAGTTGGTGCTTGAATAGGCATGGGGGTAAGTAAGGGGCAACGGGCCTTCAAATGACCCACCTGCTCATAATGTTAACAAATCATGGGACCCACAGGCGGGGCCTGCTTACGTTAATCCCTCGCATAGTGACCCTCCTTTCCACACTTGTGGCAACCAGTAGAAGAAGATCTACAAACCCCATCATGAACCTTGCCGCACTTTCCACAAGTAAGACCCGTCGGACCTCCTGATCGCGAATCAACGGGTTTGATTGCTTCGCCGTAGGATGGGACTGAACCGGAGCCTGACGTTGCTCCTTCGTTTGCGTCTCAGTTTCAATCTATCGCCTCCTCATAACCTCCTGGAGCTCAACGAGGGTACCGTATCGTTGGGTAGTCACAAACTGTCAGATATCCGTCGTGAGTATGCTCAAGTACCGAGTCATTTGAGCCTGCTCCGAAGAAGCAAACTCAAGGCAGAAAAGAGCCCTCTCAGTAAACATCTTCGGTGATCTCCGTTACCGTCTCCGTAGTCTGCCTCAAATCCAAATTCTCCTGAGCCAACCTCTCCCTCTCCGCCAAAGCAACGTATCTCTCCCGGAACATCTCCAAGAACTGCTCCTAAGTAACAACAACTCTCTGCTCAGGAGAGTAAGCACCAGTCACCGACCTCCACTAATCCTTCTCCCCCAACCTGAGAAGGTTTAGGGCACACTTGACCTTCTATTTAGCAGGGACAGAACACGTGAAGAAACAACCCTCTACATCAGATAGCCACCTCATCACTAGAATCGGGTCCCGAACCCCATCAAACTCATGGGGCTTCATATTGTCGAAGTCCCGGTACTGGAAAGCTCTCTCCCCTCGAACCCCCGCAGCAGCAACAACTACGATAGTTGCAACAACAATAGCCTCAGTAAGAGCAGCATAACGATCATCAAAGAGCTCAATCATAGTGGTATTGATAGACCCAAAAAACTCTGTAATTTATCTGCGGACAATAGTAGCCACCTCAGCGTCAATCACCTCACGTATCTGATCATCAGTCAACGCTAGTCCATCCTGGCTACTCGCTCCAGATCCAGAACCAGATTCTCTCGTAAACACCATACTGAAAAATACACCAGAATATATCAGAAATGCCATAATTCATACCATAAAACCATCCTAGATAAACAAAACCCTTGGGGTTTGTAACTTCCTTGCTACGCGTACGAGTCCTGTGCTTCCAGTAGTACGAGCCCATATTACCTTCCACACCTACTCGTATTTGTTTCAAAGGATCATCACAAACTTCCCACACAAGTACAAAAACTAGGATACACATATATTCTATCCTCACTCTCTCTCGAGAGTGTCTAATGACGCCTCATCTAGCCGACTGCTCACACACCTACCCACCCATGAAACTTCCACCAACTCTGTAGCCGCTCGTACATGCTAATCATACATAACGCTAGATCCTACAGACAGTCGAATACTTGATTCTATCCTAAGACCATAACCAGACAAGGAACAGGAAGTAAGGTCAAATCAAACATTCGCAGGCTATAGAATATTAGTTATGTACAACTATGATGCACACACTAAGCAACTACAGTAATGATGTCAATTCCATAGTAGAAGTCTTCCTAGGCTATCATGAATCATACATCAGGTAATTCTATCATTTAATTCCTGAAGATCCCTAGCCTATCACTAGCATGCAATTCTATCATAATCATCATAAGTAAATAACAGTGTGGGTAACTTGAGGTATACTTTCTGCTCCGGCTGATTGTACACATTGCGTCCTTCTCTGGTTACCTTTGAAAACAATTTTGAAAACAACTTTTGAAAACTATTTTGGGATTAATTTTGAAAACTTTATAGATCCTTAGTTTGAGTCTGGATTCACACAAATGCTCATCCAAAATTTTCAAACCAGGCCTCTGATACCAACTAGTAACATACCAAAACATGATAAAATTTTTCATTTTTAATTTAAAGGAAATCATTGTTTCCAAGAAAACCCATCTCAAAATCAAGTATCAGAATACACATATTTCCCAAGATCAATGTATCAAAAATCTCTAAAACATAACATCGAAGGATGTGTACGATCACGCCTTCGCCTTTCCCCGATCATCTGAAGTACATGAAACACAAACTTAAATAGTAAGATAAAGCTTATTGAGTTCCCCCAAAGTACTACACACAACCATACAAATAACAGAATGCATATATGATCCTACAACCTTACTGGACCGCCGCACTGGGCCTACAACCTATCTGGACCACTCTCAGAACCTTCAGCATGACAGGACCGCGGCGTCGGGCCTACATCCTATCTTGACTGCTCTCCAGGCCTTCAACCTGACTGGACCGCCTCGCATGCCTTCAGTCTATCCGGACTGCCCTAGGTATCTTGGTGTAACACCGTAAATTTTTCAAACAAAATTTTCATTTTTAAATCACATAAAACTGAGTATCACATCTTCTCAAACCACAATGTATCATTTTTCAAAATCACAAATCAACAAAACAACTGATAGTATCCCATAATCCTCAAACATAATCTCGAACAAGTGTGTACAATCAAGCCGACGCTTTCCCGCGATCCTGAGAAGTACCTGAAACACATATCACACAACACGGTAAGCACGAAGCTTAGTGAGTTCCCCAAAATACTACATATACAAATAATAAGCCTCTCATGGCTATAGCTCGGCATGGACCCTCCGGTCACGTGTCTCGGTGAGGACCCTCCAGTCTCACAACTCAGTGTGGACCCTCCGGTCATGTGTCTCAGTGAAGACCCTCCGGTCTTCACAGCTCCGGTCGTACCCTCCAGTCTTGTATCTCAGTGAGGACCCTCCGGTCTCACAACTCGGTTTGGACCCTCCGGTCCTACTCAGTAAGGCACAGAATAATATAGCATATATCACAAAGACAAGATGCATAATATCACAAACTCAATATAAGCACATAAGACCCTCCGGTCGATAACTCAAATAAGACCCTCCGGTCACACAGTATTACCATTCAGGTAAGTATAGTGAGAAGACTCACCTCGTAAGTAAGCAAGTAGATCTAGTACCCCACGAACAGTCTAGACTCCGCCTACATAATATAATTATCTCTAATCAACAATTTGTAATAACCACCAAGCTAACTCTTCTACTAGGTCTCAAAAGGGTGAAAATACCATTTTACCCCTCCATGGTCTCCAAAGTCCACAATTGACCAAACCCTAAAATTCAACAGAAGTCAACACTCAAGTCAACAGTACCTGTTGACCCAACTCGGCGAATGCACCTATGTGACTCGTCGAGTTCCTCCTATCGTCAGAAGAATCGGGAAAACTCCAACTCAACTCGTCGAGTTGTCTCATCAACTCGCTGAGTTGTAGTGCGTTCAGCCTATCGGGGAAACCCTTGCTGACTCGTCTAGTTGGCTCATACACTCGCCGAGTCCCTCTAGACCAATTCTCATTCAGACGACTCTAAGCAGAAATAATGTCCCAAACTCTAGATCTAGCCTCCCAAGGCCGAAATACCACGTAAATCTGCAAGCTTTACGTCCATGCATGGCATCTAGGGCTCGAAATGCCAAAACAAGCTCTATATAGGGTTTAATGCATAAAAGCTTGCCACTATCTTGATAAAACTTGGACCTTTGGGCTCAAGGGACCTCCTATTGTCCAGATCTAAAGTCTTAACTCCATGGCAAGCTCAAATAACTCCATACCACGTAAAACGCACTACAACTCGCTGAGTTGTAGTGCGTTCAGCCTATCGGGGAAACCCTTGCTGACTCGTCTAGTTGGCTCATACACTCGCCGAGTCCCTTTAGACCAATTCTCATTTAGACGACTCTAAGCAGAAATAATGTCCCAAACTCTAGATCTAGCCTCCCAAGGCCGAAATACCACGTAAATCTGCAAGCTTTACGTCCATGCATGGCATCTAGGGCTCGAAATGCCAAAACAAGCTCTATATAGGGTTTAATGCATAAAAGCTTGCCACTATCTTGATAAAGCTTGGACCTTTGGGCTCAAGGGACCTCCTATTGTCCAGATCTAAAGTCTTAACTCCATGGCAAGCTCAAATAACTCCAGAACTCAAAGAAGGATGGGAAAAGGCCCTAAACTCCCTAGAAAAAGGGATCTAACCAAACAATGAGCAAGGTGGTGACTTTTTACCTTCAAACAGAAGCTAGGGATGAATAAACACCGAATCCAAGAGCTCCCTCTAGTCCCAAGCCTTTTGTTCCTCAATCTTCCTCCAAAAATGCACCAAAGTATGAAGTGTTGGCCTCTCTTTCTCTCACACAAGGATCTAGCTCGATTAGGGTTTCTCTAAGAGTGCTAAGATGATAAGGGAGGCGGAAATGAAGGCTTAAGGTCCTTTAAATGGGACAAAAACCCTGAAAATTAGGGTTTTCACACTAAGCACCTACTCGTCGATTTGGGGTCCTCCAACTCGTCGAGTAGACTCTAAAAATCACGCGGCCATTAACTCCTCTACTCGGCGAGTTGGGGCATCCAACTCGTCGAGTTACTCTGACATCATGAATGCAAATTAATTAAATATTATACCTGGGAGTCGGGATGTTACACTTGGCCGTCAGCATAAAGCAGGACCGCCTCAACCCAACCGAAAATAACACATCCAAATATATCATAACAATCAATATCCAACAAATACAGGTAGTCCTACAGATCTCCCAGTGTAACACATATCCATTAATACAGGCAATTATACATATCTACCATATACTCAACATAACATCTAGAATATACCAGGATATTAAATCTAGTATGTCGACTTTGGTGACTTCGACCCACAAGTATAGTGAGGAAAAATCACCTCTCAGTCCGAAAAGATCGTTGAACAGGACATTGCTCCGAATATCAACTCTACCGGTCACCTATTCATCAAATAGTGACCAATCTCAAATACAACTCAAAATACCCTTAGGTCAAACTTGCTCAAGCCCTGGTCAAAGTCAAAATCAATCCACACTCGAAAATTCCACAGCCACTAGTCACATCGTGACCTAATAAGTCAAAACAGTCGAGGATTACCATCCTCACGTCGTGACATCCAAGAGCTCATGTCGTGAGGACGCTGTGGACAGAAGTGCTGAATGAAGCTCTTAATCCTTTTTTTTGGCCAAGCAATCAAATCCTCCATAGTGTCTTATTTACTCTAGAGCATCATAAAAATGACAACTTTTTTGACATGCATGTCCAATGCATGTCCGAAACACAAACTAGGGCACACAAGGAGAAAATGACACCAAATCTCATGCAAGAGTCAAAAAATCAACCATATTCCAGATCTAGCATCTATACTACTCAAGGGACACTGGAGATCCATAAAGTTGGCAACTTTATGGATTCCAACCACTATATCATCTTGAATATGAAGGATTAAGCATTAAAATCTAGATCTAATCTTATGGACTCATAAAGCAATGAACTTGAAACTCACAAAAGGTCCATAAGGTGTGAGAATACTTGATGGAGAGACTTAAATGCATAAATGATGGACTAGATGATCTTCCTCTTCTTCTCCTTGGCTAGAATCACCACAAATAAGCTCAAGATCAAATATCGATGCGAGGGTTTCAAAGGGGAGTGCAAGCAGGTGATGGAGGTCGAGGGTGGGCTAACCCTAGCCCTTACTTCCTTTAAATACATAATAAAAACCCTAAAATTAGGGTTTCCTCTCAGGCTGATTTCACGTCGTGAGCCATATGTGCTCACGTCATGAGTGGGGTTAAACCTTTGAATTTTTAAACATGAAAATTGCTCACCTGAACCAATTTTTTTTCCTAAAATCGTAGACCATTTAGGCCAAACTGTAGACCATTTTAAGGTCTACGGTTTTCATTTTGAATTATGAAAAAAAAACCCTTAAATATTAAACCCAAAATCGTAGACCATTTAGGCGAAAGAGTAGACCATTCTAATCACCTACAATTTTGATTACTATCTTAGGACAAATGCTAATTTTTGGGTAAAAATGGACAAGTCATTAGAAAAATGGCTAGTTTAGTAATTGTCTCTTTATTTTAATGGGATCTCAAGGTTTACTGATGACTGCTATTATTGATGTTAATGTTTTTGTGACATTTAACAGAAATGTTAATATCATAAAAGACGTTATATATTATACTAAATTGCAAAAATGGTCCCCATGGTTGGCAAAATTAAGTGGTTTTGGTCCAAAAAGTTTTGGTGATGCTTTTGGTCCAGACCCCACCTAAAGTGACGAATATGCCCTTTGATAATTCTTTTTATTTGTTTTTAATTTTTTATTATTGTTTTCATTAAAAAAAATAAAAAGAAAATAACACCACCTCCACCCCACCCACCCACCCACCCACCCCGCCCTCTATCTTCCCTCTCTTTCTCTCTTTCTCTCTCTCTCTCTCTATCTATCTATCTCTCCCTCTCTCTTTCTCTCACTTCAACCACCACCACCTCGGTTACCAATACCATCGTCGGACCACCCGTCCTCCTCCTAGAACACCACCATTATCATCATGGACCTGAAAAACAAGACTAACCCCCTCTGAAAATTCTCCTTACTAGTATGTGACAGAGATGAACATATCTCGAAAAGATTTGGGCGACGTCGATTCTCGTAGATCTCAACCATCGAGACAACGACATCAATTTTGTAACTGGTCAAACGTCGGATAAGAAATAAAGAGAGAAGACGATGGAAATGGCGACGTCGGTGAAAAGGGCAAAAGGTTTCAGAAACCACCACCACCGACACCATCCTTCTTTCTTCGTCTCCAGAAAACACCATCAAAGCCAACCTTGTTCCTTCACTGGTGGTTCCGATCTATATTTTTAGGGTTAGGGTTTTCTTTTCTGAGGATTAGGGTTTCCTGGCGGCAACGGATGGTGGTGGAAAACGGTGATGGTATACGACAATAATGGTGGTGACCGGATCCATTCTGCAAACTCTAGCCCTGACGACAACTTACATAGAGGAGTGGTGGTCAGATCTGTATGTTACGATTTTGCCGAAGAAATCTGATTATGGTGAGCGTGGGGGAAGGAGGTGGTTTGCAACGGATGGTGGCGGCGAACGATGATGATATGTGGAGATATGGTAGGGGTGTTCTTGAGAGTGTGTAGGTGTTCTTGAGAGGGTATGCATTTTCTTGATAGTGTGTGTGAGAGAGAGAGAGAGAGAGTTTTGAAAAGAGATAGAAAGAAGAGAAGTTGACTAGTGGTAAACGTAGAGAGAGAGAGAGAGAGTCCTTATTCTATTTTTAATTAACTAAAAATTTTAATTTAAATAAAAAAATAAAAAAACAAATATAAAAGGTATAATAGACTTTTCAAGCTGATGGAGACCAAAAACACACGAAGTATTTAATTTTTAATTTTTGACCACTGGTGCACCATCAAACATATTTGGAGTAAAACTATATAATTTTGACAAACACATAAATCATTTTTGCAATTTTATCTATGTATTATATTATTTTTGGATTAAACATAAAGTTTATTTTATTCCTTAATCTTGTATTGTATTTTATTTTTATTTTGGATTTGATTTTTTGAACTGTTTTTTCTGAAAAAGCTTATCAAATATTATGAGAGATTTTTTAGGAGAAAAAAAGTTAGGGTTTTTTTAGAAAAGAATATTTTCGTTTGTTGAGTCACCTTCATTTGGATATTTTTGTGATTATCATCTAAACACGTAAACTAAAATTAGTAGATAGTAAAAATGTAATGGTAAGCCACACTAAACTTGACAAGACCATCAATCACTTCAAATCTAATTGACATTTTGCCAACATCAACTAGTCCAATTCACCACCAAACATACCCCACCTAAGTTTCAAAGTAGTGGAGGCAAATTCAAAGATGCACAAATCCATATCACAACCCCTAACATCAAGATGCCGACACTTCTTCCTCACCTTCAATTTCATCGCCATTTGCAAATGCAAACCACTTCTTTGACTTACAATAGTTCATAAAAAAATACCAGAAAATAGCACCTACAGTCATTAACCCACTAACCAAATACACAATCTTGGTAGCAATAACCATGATCACGATCAAGAATGCAGACGGAACAAGGCACATCACCACCAGTCCCGGCACCCCTAGCGGCACCTTGTACGGCCGTTTCAGCGCCGGAAACTTTCTTCTTAACCATATAAACGATGCAAACTCCAACAACATCCCTAGACTATAGATGAAGTTTGCAGAAGCTACTATATCAGTGAAATCCATTGGAGAAACGGCGATTGTGATCGCAGTTGATAACAAGATTCCAACCCATGGAGTGCCGAACCATTTTGATCGAGCGCCGAAAAACTTTGGTAAAAAACCTAAATCCGCCATGCCCAGAACTTGATAAGAACAACTGCTTAACTGAGCTTCGAATAAACCTATAGCTGATAACACAGCTCCGATTTCGACCCAAATCTTTAACCACTTCCCTGAGATCATCTCTGCCGCCACTGCCATGAACCCGGATTCCCATTCACTTTGGTCTACCGAAACAGCTCCGGTGACCGCCATGAGAGGGATTATATATGCTAAACAAGTCAAGATCACGGCGGAGAAGAGTGCTGCGGGGAAAGTCTTTTTTGGGTTTTCGACTTCACCGGCCATTGTACTCACGGTGTCCCAGAAGTTTAAGTTCCAGAAAAGGGTATTGAAGAACAAGTTCCAGTCTTTTTTGACACCCTTTTGGCCTAAACTTAGCCACCTGTGTGGCTGGATTTGAGGGATGGCGATGAGTGACATGAGGATGAAGGGGAGAAGAGAGATGACTCCGAGGGTAATGGCGGCGATACCGACGATATTCAGACCGGTGTAGTTGACGAAAGAGAGGAAGAGGGTGGAAAACAAGATTGCTAGAGTTCGAGGTAAGCCGGAGGAGAAGATCGGAAATAGTTTTTCCATGTAGTCGATGCATAGAATCGGAAATGCTGCGATGTTGATGACACCGGTGAGAAATTTCCATGTACCCATCAAGGACCCACAGAAGGGACCGAATGCTTTATACGCCCATATGACAAAACCACCGTTGCCGGGAAAAGTGGTGGAGAGTTCGGCGGTGACAAGAGCTTCCGGGATACTCCATATGAACGGGAAGACCAGGAATCCGATGATGGCGAAGAGTGGGCCGGCCGCCTGAACTGCTGGTTCTTCGCCGTAAGGACCTCCGGCAACTTCGAAGTAGATTAAGAAGATGAGTGGGATGAGAGTGAGTTTTTTGTGGGTGGTGGCGGAGGTGGTGGTTGAAGGGTTGGTTAAGGGGAGGATTCCGGTGGAGGACGGTGGAATGTGGTCGGTGGTTGACGGCGAGGTTGGTTTTTCCGATTTGATATCATGGTCCATGATACGATAAGGCCGGAGAGAAGAAGTTTGTGGTACGAAAGTAGGAACCAAAATCTCCCGTGCCCTCACGGTTCACGTATTTAATGAAATATTAAATGACAATTTAATAATGTGAATGTTGACTTAGATGTTGTTATTGGCATGTTGGGCATATATATCATGAGCAATAAATTTAATTAGATGTATATATCTGTTTGAGAAATAATGTAACCAACTATTTCATCATTATTGGTAACAATAAGAAGAAGAAACAATCAATCGTGTTAATCAAAGTTATATAAGTTAATATTTCATCATTATTAGTAACAAGAAGAAGAAGAAGAAACAATCGTGTTGATCAAATTTATTTAGTTAGTGACGTTAACAGAAGAAAGAAACTAATTATATAAGATGCCTTGTTAGATTTCATTAAAACAGGTTTTTTTTTTTTTTTTTTTTTTTTTTTTTTTTTAAATAATGGTAAAGACTACCATGAGATATATATGTTTGATAAGGGGCTGTTTGATTTCTTGATGACCCGGTCTGGTCAGACATTTTGACCTACCCGGTTCGGTCTTACTCGGTCCACAATCAGTCCATGGTGCTTTGATTCGATTCGTTGGAAAAAGAGGCTGAAAAAATGGATGTCTTTTGCCGTTGCCCTTGATGCATGCTCTCCATCTCCATCTCCTTCAATCGATTTCCTTCCACCACCACCAGTTCTCATTTCAAAAGCACGCTTTCTCTTCTTCTTGCCCCTACCGACCATATCGCTCCTCTAAAAAAAACACGACGATGTCTCCTTCTTCAACGTCGAGTCCTATCACCTCCGGTCTTCTCCCCCAACGCCACCCTCCTCCAGTCCCGTCGCCATCGCCGCCATCATCCAGTCCGGTCGTCATCGCTGCCATCCTTCAGCCCCGTTGTCATCATCATTGATTGTTTAATTGTTGATTTTTGTTCGTAGCTTCTTCATCTAAAATCGAAATTTGATCAAGACTCTCTCTTGCTCCTGTTCTCGCTATCACCATCTAGCAATTAACGGTCTCACCAAGTTCGATGGTAAGCAATCATTCTTTTGTTTATGCAATTCAGTTTCTTCCACCTTCATGATTTTCTCCTTTTATTTCTCTCAGCTTTTCGGATTCATTTAAATTCACTTTGTATTTGTTTGGAGCTTTATAGTTCATGAATTTTCCCCAATTTTGAACACAGATCACGCAAGGTACTATGAAATTGAACCGTTTGTGAGTTATAATTAAACAACTCTTACCTCTGTTTTGCTATGGGTTTTGAGTTCTGATCATGCTGTTGATTCTTTCATAATACATTGATTTCGATTTCTTTCTTTATATATTAGTTTCGATGAAAATAATTGGTTATTAGAATGAAATATATAGACTCCATTATAAATATAACGTATCAACCAATTATCCTGTTAGGACGATGCTGAAGATTCTGATGGGTTTTGAGCATACTAACACTCCTAAGTGTACATGCAACCCTAGAAAACCTTGGATCTATGTTTGTCTAAAATACATGCAAAATACTTTTTCCAAGGTTCATAAACCTATCTAGCATACATGAGGAACTTTAAACATAAAAGATGGCTAGAATTACATACCTCCTAGTTGTTTTGATTCCTTGAAAACCTTGAGAGCCTAGCACCCCAAGTGTGATGCCTCAAATGTTTCACACAACACCAAATGCTTTGGAATGACTTTGAGAGAATGTAGAACACTTATAAATCGGCCTAGCCCTCTTGCAACCACTTGTGTAACCGATTTTGGTAGATCACATGTTCTTTATATAGTGTGTTACATTTAGGGTTACACCATGTAAACCCTAATGTAACATGGCTTTTCATTTCCATGACACATGGGTTTGTAACTCCCATGGAGCATCCTATGGACCTTAGTCAAACTTGATAACCCATGGAGCCTTTTAGCCCACTATACAAATTATGGATGATTTACATAATCAACCCATATATTTAATTAGTCTTCTTTTGATCACTTAATTAATTCCAAATTAATTCTTGATCAATACTAATTAAATAATACTATTAATATATTAGAACTTATAATATATTAATAAACCACAAGTGTTATTTCTCTCATTTAGTCTATCCAAATGCATGATGCCATGCAACCCAAATGGACCATGCCGGGTCGGGTCAAGTACATACCAGAAATAGTTATGGACTTAGACACCTTATCCAACAGTTTCCCACTTGGATAAGTCTAATAACTATAACTGCAAGTATGACTTCAGGAACCGATCAGCAATCGTAGCTCTTTTCAAGGTCTCTCGGAACTGAGAAGATGATGATACGCCATTTAAGATAAGTGATCATATAATCCTATGTTCTAGATATCAGCCGGACAAATACATGGAACAATATCTTACTTATTGTCCAGCAGTTTGTTTCCCGATTTCTGATTTGTTTGACATAGAACTTAATTGAACACATCAACTTAGTTCTGACCGGGCCCGGTACATAGGTCAAAACAAAATCATCGAGGGGCCCAGATATCGCTTCTAATCCAAGAAGGAACAGATAAACTTCGACTCATATGCTTATTCTACTATTTGTTGAATCACACACAACAGTACGTTTTATAACATCGAGTTACCAATGCGTTTTCGTACGATCAATGCATAACCAACTCATAGGCAACAAGTCATATCTCTAGGTTTGAAGACTTATATGATATTACCGTCTCGCGATCACTCGAGATAAATTCCATGAAGTGATACCAGCGAGTGTGGGTTGAATCCAATACTCAGAACTTATGAGCACTCATGAGTGTTGAGGCCATGTCCAACATCTTAGACCTCTACAACCAACTCATGACAGTCTTAATTCATATCTACTTCCAACATATGACCGACTGTGGATAATTTGAATAATATGTAAAACACAACATAAATATTCTGGAAGTCAAAACATGCAAAAGAAATAATAGTAAACGATTGACAAAAGATAGCAACACTTTACTTATAAATAAACACAACTTTTATTCATCATCAAATGTCAATTACACTTTACAGATTTCAAAGTTATCTAACTACTAAAACTAATATCATCCTTCATCCCTATGCTCCTTACATGCTGGAGATGCTTAACCCTACCCGGTCCCTTCGTGAGGGGATCTGCCGGGTTCTCATCCGATGATACCCTCTTTGCCACGAGGAGTCCTTCTTCTATTCGATGTCTGATGAAATGGTATTTTCTGTCAATGTGTCTGGATCTCCCGTGATCCCTTGGTTCCTTCGCTAAGGCAACTGCACTTTCACTATCATAGAAGATTTCCATAGGCTCCTTTATAGCTGGTACAACTCCAAGGTCTCCAATGAAGTTCTTCAGCCATATTGCCTCCTTTGCTGCCTCGCTTTCGCTATATACTCTGATTCGCAAGTTGAATAAGCCACTGTCTCCTGCTTGGAACTTTTCCAAGTAATTGCTCCTCCGTTTAAGGTAAAGACCCAGCTCGACTGAGAGCGGAAATTATCCCTATCAGTCTGGAAGCTAGCATCAATATACCCTACAACTCTCAAGTCCTCACTCCCACCAAGGGTAAGGACCCAGTCCTTAGTCCTCCGCAGGTACTTGAGGATGTTCTTTAATGCAATCTAGTGAGCCTTACCAGGGTTCCCCTGATATCTGCTGACCATGCTCAATGCAAAGGCCACATCAGGACGAGTACAAGTCATAGCATACATGATCGAGCCTACAGCAGAAGCATAAGGTACTCGACTCATTTCTGCTATCTCAGACTCGGTACTCGGGCTCTGAGTCTTACTCAATCTAGCGTTATTCTGGATGGGTAACTCTCCTTTCTTGGAGTCTTGCATGCTGAACCTCTTCAGCACCTTATCCAAGTATGTACTCTGACTAAGTCCAATTAGTCTTTTACTCCGGTCTCTCAGAATCCTTATCCTTAGAATATAGGCAGCTTCTCCTAGGTCTTTCATAGCGAAACACTTCCCGAGCCAGGACTTCACTTCCTGCAAGATCGGGATGTCATTTCCTATGAGTAGTATGTCATCCACATACAATACCAAAAAGCTAACTATACTCCCACTAGCCTTGACATATACACAAGATTCATCTTCACTCCTCGAAAAGCCAAACTCTTTGACTTTCTCATCGAAGCAAAGATTCCATCTGCGAGGTGCTTGCTTTAATCCATAAATGGATTTCTCAAGCTTACACACTCTATTAGGGTATTCTGTACTGACAAAACCCTCTGGCTGACACATGTAAACATCCTCAGCCAACTTTCCATTAAGGAAAGCGGTTTTGACATCCATTTGCCATATTTCATAGTCATGAAATGAAGCAATGGCTAACAATACCCTAATAGACTTAATCTTGGCTACTGGTGAAAAGGTCTCATCATAATCAACTCCTGGAGTTTGAGAAAAGCCCTTTGCAACCAGTCGCGCCTTATAAGTGTGTACATTACCATCCATGTCAGTCTTCTTCTTGAAGATCCATTTGCACCCAACTGTCTTGCGACCTGGTACATTGTCAACCAAGTCCCAAACTTGATTGTCATACATGGACTGTATCTCGCCGTCCATTGCCTCTTTCCATTTAGCAGACTCGGGGCCTGCCATGGCTTCCGCATAGCTGTGAGGTTCATCCAGACTTACCAGTTTCTCATCACTGATAAGTGTCTCACCTTCCGCAGTAATATGGAAACCATAGTAATACTCAGGTGCATTCCTAACTCTCGTGGAACGCCTCAGAGGTACAGAATCGTCAATTGGATCAACATGAGTTTTCTCCTCAAGTTGATTGCAAGGGTTTGAGGTTCCTTCACCACTTGACTCTTGAATTTCTTCAAGATCAATTTGTCTCCCACTGTTTCCTTGGCTTATGAACTCTCTCTCTCGAAAGACACCCATCCTTGCTACAAAGACCACATTATCACTAGGTCTGTAGAAGAGGTAACCAAAGGATTTTTGTGGGTAGCCGATGAAAATACACCTCTCACTTCGAGGTTCGAGCTTATCGTAAGTCTCGTGCCTTATGAAAGCCTCACAACCCACAATCTTGATGTGGGCTAGATTAGGAACTTTTCCAGTCCACATCTCGTGAGGTGTTTTGGCAACCTTCTTTGTAGGGACCAGATTAAGGATATGGGCGGCAGTATCTAAGGCATACCCCCAGAATGAGATTGGTAGCGAAGCTCGACTCATCATGGAACGGACCATGTCCAACAAGGTTCGATTATGCCTCTCAGCTACACCATTCAGCTGTGGTTTCCTGGGAGGTGTCAATTGTGAGACAACCCCACATTTCTTAAGATAGTCGAGGAACTTTGTACTAAGATACTCACCACCACAATCGGATCGAAGCATCTTAATGTTCCTACCCAATTGATTCTCTACTTCCTGTTTAAACTCTTTAAACCTATCGAAAGTCTCTGACTTATGCTTGATTAAGTATACAAATCCATATCTACTATAATCATTTGTAAAAGTCACATAATAACGATTAGCATCCCTTATGGCAGTTTTGAAGGGTCCACACACATCTGTGTGCACTAGATCCAACAAACCTTCACCCCTAGCACAAGAACCTGTGAAGGGTGACTTTTTCATTTTTCCAAGTAAGCATGATTCACAACTATCATCTGACTTTACGTCAAATGACTCCAAGACTCCATCCTTTTGGAGTTGGCCTATGCGTTTCTTGCTTACATGTCCAAGACGACAATGCCATAATGATGCTTTATCCAAGTTATTATCATTAGTAGAATCAATACACAACACATTATTTCCTAAGTTATCTACAACAGACACAACTTCATACACACCATCACAAGGCAATGCTTTAAAATAAAACACATTATTAAAGAAAGCATTTATTCCACCAACTTCATTATCAAAAGAAAAGGTAAACCCTTGTTTATACAAAGCATGAAAGGAAATAATATTTCTTGCCATTTCAGGCGAGTAACAACATTTATTCAAATCTAAAGTAAACCCACTACTTAGTAACAAAGTATAAACTCCAATCTTGGTGACAGGTGAAGCTTTCCTATTCCCCATGATCAAGTTTATCTTTCCATGCTCCACATTCTCACTTCTTCTTAGTCCCTGCAAATCAGAACAAATATGAATACCACAGCCGGTATCAAGGACCCAAGAGTTAGAATAGGGTGAGTTATTAGATAATATAGTGTAAATACCTGCATGGTTGGGTTTTACTTTCCCATTCTTCAAATCTTGCTGGTACTTTGGGCAGTTCCACTTCCAGTGTGGTTTTTCATGGCAATAGAAGCATTCAGCCTCTTTTGGGTCAGAAGAAGGAGTGACGAAACCTTTCTTGGTTCCACTCGAAGAGGAGCCATCAAGGGTCTTACCCTTGGTACCCTTCGAAGGGTTCTTCCTCTTCTTCCCTCTATGTTTCCCGATTGCCAAGACATGGGCGGAGTTTTAAGTAGGAGTAGGAGTGGTAACAACCGACTTACCTTTAAGACCACTTTCAGCGGTCTTTAGGAGTCCTTGAAGTTTGCTAAGGGCAAATTCCTCCTTATTCATGTGGTATGTCATGCGGAATTGATCATAACACGAAGGTAAGGAGTGAAAAATGATATCTATTGCTAACTCCTCGGGGAAGTCCACATTCAGCTTCATCAAACGGTCCACATACCTTTGCATTTTCTGCATGTGGCCCGTGATGGGTTCACCATCCTTCATTCGGGTTGTTATCATGGAGGAGATGATTTCATATCGCTCTTGACGAGCACTCTGATGGTAGCGGTCCATCAAATCCTGGTGCATTTCAAAAGGATAGTAGTCCTCATAGGACTTTTGGAGCTCGGCTGTCATAGTGGTCATCATGATGCATGCCACTTTGCTAGCATCTCTTTCATGTGCCTCATATTCAGCCATATCTTCAGGAGTAGCAGTTGGCTCGGGTACCTTAAGCTCATTGTCGAGAACATATTCTTTGTTCTCATATCGAGTGACCATCCTGATGTTTTTGATCCAATCTGTAAAGTTGGATCCATCAAAGATGACTCTCCCACAAAGGTTCATGAGAGAGAAGGAGCCGGTAGGGTTTGAGCCAAAAGCAGCATTGTTTGAAGACATCTGAAAAGAAGAAAAGACAAGTTTAGTTTAGATATAAGATAGTCCTTAATAAAACACCCAAATGTAATATTAAGGCTAGGATCCAATCACAATATATTATACTTAGAAGAGGGATGCCGTAATCTAAGTAATAACATATTTGAAAGGTAGGTGAATGACGATTCACCAATTTCCACCATGAAAAACGAAATATTTAATTTATTAGGTTTTATTTGGTTTTTTAGAAACTCCTAGATTCTTTTGAGATTCATTGAACTTTTCAATGACATGTTTCAATCTCGAGTGTGCCCTTCATGTTTTGTGACTGGGATACCGAGGATCACAAAACAAGGTGTGAAGTAACCATGCAAATTACTTGGTACCCTTAATGTTTTTCACTTAATCTATGTGCCGGTTAACCACACGCGCTCCACCGACCTATGAAAAAACCTTAAGTCACCCTTTTCCTACCTTGTTAAGTCCAAGTTAGTGTGCCGGTTAACTACACACGCTCCACCAACGACTTAATCAAAGTGCAAAGTGTAATTTCATGGGTTAGCACCTTTTTCACATTTTCCTAAAGTAACTAAGATTGAGAATTTATAAAAACATTTAGTTACTTTATAATAATCATTATACTTTTAATGAGAATTGTTAAGTCATTGTCCTACCCGTTCGGCTAACGACCCTCCACCAATCAAGGAAGCGGTGGGTGAGAATGGACACTCATTAAGCTGCCATTTTATAGGCAACAACCTTATAACCCCCTTATAGACCGGCTTCATGAATGAGGCCTACTAACGCTAAAACGACTTTGTTCTTATACATATATAATTATTAAACTTATAATATTATAAAGTATAAGGGTTGAATTCTAACTTTTAAAATTCTAGGGGTTGGAACTAAAGTTTATTAGATGACTTTACATGTTCAAAACTTGAGGGCAAGTTTTGTAACTTTACAAAACCTTTCAATTCATAACTTATGAGTTATTAAAATGAAGACTCTTCATTTTTTGTAACTTATGTGTTCTTTTAATGGATTTAATACAAAGTGAATTTTGGTTATCCATAACTTAAGGACAAGTTATGGACTCCATTAAAACACATAAAGATCATGAATTCAGCATTAAACAAGGTTTAACAAGTAATTTCTATGATCTATCAAAAACTCATAAGAACATGAATAGTCATATCAAAATTTCAAGAACATATGAGCACATATAATCATGGAATTTTGATATTAGCCATTGTAAATGGATTAGAACAACCATTACACCAACTAAAACAAGTTTTAAAACACCAAAATAGTTTAGGGTAATGTTTCTAGTCCATTTCTAGCAGCAAAAGTCGAAAATCTGCATTCTGAGGCTCATGGACTCGGCGAGTTCATCATGCAGACAGCAAGAAATTCGACTTTTTTTTCACTATTTTGCATCAAGTATCAAATAAACAAGCCTAGGCTCTGATACCACTGATGGGTTTTGAGCATACTAACACTCCTAAGTGTACATGCAACCCTAGAAAACCTTGGATCTATGTTTGTCTAAAATACATGCAAAATACTTTTTCCAAGGTTCATAAACCTATCTAGCATACATGGGGAACTTTAAACATAAAAGATGGCTAGAATTACATACCTTGTAGTTGTTTTGATTCCTTGAAAACCTTGAGAGCCTAGCACCCCAAGTGTGATGCCTCAAATGTTTCACACAACACCAAATGCTTTGGAATGACTTTGAGAGAATGTATAACACTTGTAAATCAGCCTAGCCCTCTTGCAACCACTTGTGTAACCGATTTTGGTAGATCACATGTTCTTTATATAGTGTGTTACATTTAGGATTACACCATGTAAACCCTAATGTAACATGGCTCTTCATTTCCATGACACATGGGTTTGTAACTCCCATGGAGCATCCATGGAGCATCCTATGGACCTTAGTCAAACTTGATAACCCATGGAGCCTTTTAGCCCACTATACAAGTTATGGATGATTTACATAATCAACCCATATATTTAATTAGTCTTCTTTTGATCACTTAATTAATTCCAAATTAATTCTTGATCAATACTAATTAAATAACACTATTAATATATTAGAACTTATAATATATTAATAAACCACAAGTGTTATTTCTCTCATCTAGTCTATCCAAATGCATGATGCCATGCAACCCAAATGGACCATACCGGGTCGGGTCAAGTACATACCAGAAATAGTTATGGACTTAGACACCTTATCCAACAGATTCATCATTTAAATCTTCTCATCTCCAAAATGCATTGAGTGACTTGATGATGCTTCTAAGGATATGTTGTTAGATAGTACAATGAGAAAAGAGGTTTCTTGTTTCTGACTCTAAATTGGGTTCTTTGATAGTAGTTATTCTTCTTAAGTGTTTGTTTGTGATGAGCCAAATGTATAAAAGTATTGTAGATTATTGAGTATTAACAGTTGGTGTTTGTTTATACTATTAGGATTTAGTGGAGGGTGGTGAAGATTGTGTGGGCAATGTTCCAATAGAGATTAATTTTTTCTGGAAAGCAATTAGAAGACGGCAGAACTCTTGCCAATAAAGCGCAACAAAAGGATAAAAGAGATTGACCAAAAAGTGTATCAAAGGGACAAACATGTTACCTCCCATTTGGATTTAGTTTAATTTGTTCTATCATATCAAAAGTTGTGTTAATCTGATATTTGTCAACTTAAAATAATATGTTTACATATTATCAAAGTGAAAAAAATCATATAATGTTCTCTATTAATGGTCTAAGTTACAAACGCTCTAGATTTATCTGCTTATGTTATTATTTTCATTCTATTGAATACATTATACATTTTGTTGTATTTTACCCAAAATCACAATTCACAAGTTCAATGTAAAGGAATTATTATAAAAAAAAAGTTTTTAAGGGCAGTATAGTCATTTTACACAGTCATTCAGATGCAAAATCAAACAACACGTTTCAGTCAGAAGTTAACTCAGTCAGAACTTTTAACCCAATCAGTTTCTAACATAGTCAACTCTAACCCAGTTAGCAACTATCAAACGACCCCTTAAGAGGTTTAACCATGAATTTACCGTATATAACTAGATATATAACCATTAGACTCTCACAATTGAGCATGTATATTTGTGTTTTATGTATTTGGTTCAATACTTGGGTTTGATACTCAGAAGCACGTTCGAAATATAAAAGGAAAAATAGCAAAAAGGTCACTATGTTACCATAGAATTTTGATGTTGACACCAAGTTATTTTTTTTTTCAATTATGTCACTATATTTACAATTTTGTTGCAATATCAACAAAATGACCGGTTCTCCTGATAACTATTTCATGAATTGCAATAAAGTCACTAAGTTTACAAAAATTTCTATTTTGACATCGAGTTTCAACTTGTAAGAAAGTCACTATATTACTATAAAATGCTGATTTTGACACCGATTTTTTTTTCTCAATTCGTCATGATATTTACAATTTTTGTTGCAATGTCAACTAATTGACCAATTCAGGAGATGTCATTGTGGTTTAAAAGCTAGATTTGTACAACAAATAAATGAATGTCAGTTCAATGGTTTAAACTCACTTACAAGTCAGTGAAAATGACATGGTCACCATTACAGGAGATGTTATTATGATTTAGAAGCTTGTTTTGTACAACAAATAAATGAAGACCCCTACAAGGTCGATTTAGTGGTACAAACTCACTAAGCATCTTCTGGGTCGACCTTGTAGGGTCTTCATTTACTTGTACAAATCGAGCTTCTAATCCACAATAGCATCCTCGAAACGAGTGAGTACGCCATTTTCGCAGAATTTTCAATGACTTTGAAACCATGGATCGACCTAAAAAGATAAGTGAAATTGGGTTTGATGCAAACATATATTTGAAACTCAATCCTACCACATGAGATCTTACGTGGCTTCCACATTACAATATTATCTTGTGATTTATTTTTTATCCTGCTAGATTGATGGTAACTGATCAATTAGTTTTAAAGCGAGTTTTGTAGGGATCCTCATTTATATGGGTCTTCATTTATTTGTTTATTGTACAAATAAATCGACATTGTAAGGGTATTCATTTATTTGTTGTACAAATCGACCTTATAGGGGTCTTAGATTGACCTTGTAGGTGTCACACCCCGATCCTTGTCGGAATCGATCGAGGCGTGATATATTGTTCAAAGTCTCATGACAACTATGTTATAATATGATTAGATTCAATTAAGTACTAAGTATGCAAACAAGATCCACAACATACAAATACAAATCCAAATATGAACAACATTTATTACATCAAATTTAAATAGTCTTGTGGATTTCTAAGGCACAACCTATTTTTCATCAACTTCATTCTTCAAATCTGCATCATGGGTAAAAACAGGTCAACTACGAGAGTTGGTGAGTAATCTAATTTTAGTAGAGAAAATTGTGAAGTTGAAACATTTATAATTGGAAATTTGTTTTCTTTTGAAGTCGGCAAACAATTGTATTTGAGATAACGGTTTATAAATCAAAAATTGATTAACAAATGATAACAACAACAATAAGTCCTCACCCTATATATACATATGTATATATATATAAATATATATAGGATGGAGCATCTAATCATCATACACACTCAACCACGTGCGATCAATCACCTTAGCGTCCCAAGGCGGGGTGGTCAACCCAATAGCGCTATTATTGTCCATAACGTACCTCAAAAATACGGGCATAGTCATGGAGATTAGACTAAAAATGGTAATGCATTACAAGTACATGTAGCGTAAACAACAATAGTTATACAATTAATGACTCACGTATAAATGTCCCAACAATGTCTCAATTGTGATAAAACAATAAAATGAAGTTGGAACATATTAGAACCACATGATACACCCCAAAAGTATTGAAAATTATAAAATATGGGGTAGATTACTCACATTAGTCCCAAAACGAAATGCGTGTGTCGTACGATAGACGGTTCGGGTCAAAATGACGTAGAACCTAATATAATTAATAGTTTTGGTTTAGGAACTGCTAAACGAGAATGGAGTATTAATATAAATAATTAGACACATATTATTATATTAGATGAATTAACAATAATTCATTTTGATTATAATATTAAGGTATTTATTTGTTAAATGAATTTTAAATTGAATTACTTACTTTGCATAATTAATTTATATTTTCAATTTAGGCCAGATTTTAATAATTTCTTATTAAAATAATAACTTGCCCAATTATAATTATTTACAGATTTTAACAATTATTTATATGAAATAATCATTAAAATGCATTTTTACATGCTTAAATACTTAGGAAAATAGTTTTAAATAGTAAACAGTATTGAAAAATTATGAAATTATTAGGAAACCATTATTTCATACAATATGAATTACTGTAAAATTTGTATATTTTTATGAACTGTTTTAGTATTTATTTAATATTTTAATGATTAAACAACACAAAATTCGGGAAAAATAGTAAATGATTCTAAAAAAATCTGTAAAATTAACCATAGTTTTATAACATGATGTAGAGCTCAGTGTATAAGTTTCAGATATTTGTGACTATGGGAAGTATTTTTTATATATTTCATTATTAATTAATCAATAAAATATTAAATAATAGTAAACAGTAATATAAATGCATGAAACTTCATAAATTATGTTTAATCAATATATTGGTCATCCCAGAATTTTCTCAGAATTTATTGAATGCAAAAAGTATTTTATGTGAATTATTGCCCTACTTTATTGCAATAATTATAGTAATTCAATAAAAATAAGTTATTTTCTGAAAATTTCCAGAACTTCTTATTTTATTGATGGGATTCTGAGAAAAATCAGGTTTATGCATAAAATGAGTTTTAGATATTTTGGTGGATTTAATTTGTTTCTTGTATGAATTTGAAACTTTTAACAACATACCTTGATGAATGCTTCAAGAGGGATGAAGATTTGAGTATAATAGATTGTTCTTGGCTGGAATATGAGTATTTCTTGGATGAATTTCGAGATTGAGAGTGAGAGAAAGAATAGAGAAGGTTTAAGTGGTGAAGAGAATAATGTGTTGGGAGAAAAAGGAAAGGAAAGTGGATGGGAGGTGTGAGTGGGAGACCATGGGAATAATCTTTTTGCTTTTGGTGGTCTTCATAATTTCCCACTAACACAAGCATCTTTTACATAATTAATATAAGAGTTTTATAAAATTTAATGTAAAGTTTATAAAAATGGAGTTTTATAAAAGATGAGTTATTATTTGATTATAACAATCTACTTTGATTTGAAGTTTAATTATAGCATTCAAGTTTGATTCTTTTAAATTTAATTAGAGCATTATACTTTGATTTGATTTTAATATGGTATCATAATTTAATTTGATTATAGTTATAACGTTGTACTATACTATGTTGCTATTAACGTCAATTTATATCGTAGTGTATGAGTTTTGATCCTATTAGCGTCAAGTAATCATGAGTAGGGTTTGAATGAGATTGAGAGAGGTTTCGTTTGTGATCTTTTTGAGTGTCCGGCTTCGCAACGCAAGGTCCATAGACCCCGTTAAGCCATGATTTAGTGTCCTACACAATCCCGATGATTGTGCAATAGTGTTTTATCGCTTTGGTTCGTTGTTTAGCACTGTTAAGGCTAAGGAATATTAAACACATGAACTTTCCAAATGATGTTTTCTCATTAAGATAACGAATTGTACAGTGATTACATAACGTAAACCCTATCATACAAGGGTTAATGGAGTTGACCGGTTTGACTAGTTGACTTTGTTTGACTTTGACTTGACCGAAATTTGATGGTTGTCACAGTAGGGGTCTTCATTTACTTGTTGTACAAATCGAGCTTCTAAATCACAATATTATCTCCTGAAAAGGTGACTATGCCATTTTTGCTGACTTGTAAGTGAGTTTGAACCATTTGACCAACCTTCATTTATTTGTTGTACAATTCGAGCTTCTAAACCATAATAACATCTCCTGAATTGGCCAATTAGTTGACATTGCAACAAAATTATAAATGTAATGATATAATTGAGAAAAAAACTCGGTGTCAAAATCAAAATTTTGTGTTAATATAGTGACTTTCTTGAAACTTGAAACTCGGTGTCAAAATCGAAATTTCGATAATTTCAGTTACTTTATTGCAATTCGGGAAAATGACTATCGGAAGAACATGAAGAACTGGTCATTCGATTGATATTGCAACAAAATTGTAAATATAATAACATAATTTAATAAAAATAACTCAGTGTCAAAATCAAAATTTCAGGGTAATATAATGATTTTTTTTTACTATTTACCCGATATAAAATAAACTTTTTCTCGTTTTAGGTTTTATATACGAATTATCTTACTAATTATTACTATTACTTATTGAAGACATAGCCGAATGACACACGGATATACTATTGATTAAAGACTTAAATATATCGTCTTAATAGAATAAAAGAGGAATACCATATTCCCTCATCATGGTTCAGAATAACTCAAAAATTCGAATAAAAGGAATAATCTTTTAAGATAATTGAAAGCATAAGGAGGTATGATGCAACTGTTAGGAAATTTGATCCCTTATATATATTCTTCATTTTGGGACCATAAACGATTTAGAGAGATACTAACTAGTCAACATTGTTCAGCGGCCGATCTTGAATGCGTTTAAAAACGTTAAAATATACACAAAAATATAATATTTTAATCTTCTTTTATAATTCCAATGACACGTTAATACTATTTTATAAAATCACATTCTTAATGTATTACAATAATAAAATAACATATTATATAATTTACAGAAATACTTTGATTTGTGAGAGTTTTCACTTACCAAAACAACACATTGTTTCAGGAGAACTCGATGGCATTCTTTTCTAATAACGGACAATTTTTCTTACGTTTTCTTTTTTACGTGTTCGCAGTTCTAATGGTAGTTGCTGGTAATGTGAAAGCAGTGTATTAGATAACTTTTATATTTAATTTACATATATTGTTGTTTTAAAACTAAATATCAACATTATCTAATATAATGTAAACTAAATATAAACTAAATATAAATATTATTTAATACAATGCTTTAAAAACTAGTTTGAATGTGTCAGTGAACCGGGAACCGTAAAAAAGAGTAGTTCAACTAATCGATTTTATGCTTATTTTTGAACTGTAATGAACCGTCAATTTTTTATAAAAACCCCGTTAAACGATTAAATTAAACCGTTTAAATTGAATAAAAACATATGAAAATGAAACGTTTTGCATAACAAACTTTATTGATATTTTTTACATCTATTTTAGAATTCTCTAAATAAAAACACATGGTAAATGTTATAAAGTTTTTTGATGCGTTTATATTAATCTAAACAATATTTTGTTTCGGTATTATACGTTATTTTCTTTTTGATATACGTGGATTAATGTAAAACTTATGGTTATATGTTTTTTTAATGTATTAGGGTTGATCTACAAGTTGTTTTATGTGTATTTTTAATGTTTGAACTTATAGACGTCAATTTTTGTTTTATTTATGTTATGCATGTGTTTGTAGGAAAATAGGAAAAAAAAAATGAAATTATGGAAACGGTTGATCAGAAGGTCAACCCGGTTAAATCGGTTGAACCGGAAACCGGTCATTATAACGATTCAACTAAAAAGTTGGTTTTTAAAACATTGTTTGAAAGTCATACGGTCGTACTTGATTCGTTCTAAATCATGTTGTTAAGAAACATGTATTCAAACGTTTAAGAAACATGCATTCAAAATCCAATTCTAACTTGTAACACTTTAGAATTTTTCTAGTGCTTTGCTAGAATATTTTAATTTAATCGCTAAAATGTACATGTATTCGAACAATATTTGAGTTGATAAATCACCACCCAAAATGTCCAAAAAGGACACCAGTTAGGGAGGAGGGAGTCATTCCCTCCCAACCCACTGAATCCACTGCCACATCACTTTTTCTCTTTTATTTTTCTTCATCTTTCCGAACCCACAACACACGGAAATTCTATCTTTTTGAATCCACTCAACCCACTCAGTTAAAAAAAATACAAAACAATCAAATGTAAAATCTTAATTAGCAATAGAGTTATCGGCGGTACCACTCCCGCTTCAACGAGTGGGTTGATTGGTTTCGCTAACCCACTTCATCATCTCTCTCTACCTTCTCTTTTTTATTTTCTCTTGTACCATGTGTTTTAAAACTTGTACCTTAGTTGTTTTGTATTTTTTTTAATTGAGTGGGTTCAAAAAGATAGGATTCCGTGTGTTGTGGGTTTGGAAAGATGAAGAAAAATAAAAGAGAAAAATTGATGTGACAGTGGGTTCGGTGGGTTGGGAGGGAACGACTCCCTCCTCCCTTAGGATGCAGAAAGATAAAGATAACAATATCTAACAAACCCAAATAAATCAAAAAACAAAAAGACCATAAAAGTTGAGACAAGATAATTAATGTGATTAAAAAATGTGGAAAATTGTTAACATCCACCAGGAGATATGATTTACTTGTATATTGTACAAAAAAAAAAAGAATCACAACACTTAGCAAATGTGTAACTGGTGATCCAAAGAAATAAAAATGACTAAATCATATCACTTAAAACCCATTAGATGCTAATGCCACTTGAGACGAGGCCTCTTGCTGACACCAAGTAGCCTTACAGTTGAAATTGTTATTTGAAGTGGCGAGCAGATGCAAAGTTGCTAGTGTATTGGAAACATAAACAAATTCTCAGATGTAACATCCCTTCTGGCACGTATTATAATATTGTCCGTTTTCGGCTCCCGGCATGAAAACTTCTTAGGGGGTCACCCATCCCTGGATTGCTCTCGCCCGGGCACGCTTAACTGCAGAGTTCTTATGGGATCTGCTGCCCTCACGACTTTAAAACGCGTTGTGACAAGGAATGTATTCAACCCCGTTATAAGGAAATGTTTCTTTCACCTTCCAATCCGATGGGAGATCAGGTGCAACCCACCTTCACCCCCCATTATAGGGTTCAACGTCCCCGTCGATCACATCGACCCGTGCCCCAGCTCTGACACCATTTGTAACATCCTCCTCTGGCACGTATCACAATATTGTCCGCTTTGGGCTCCCGACACGAAAACTTCCCAGGGGGTCACCCATACCTGGATTGCTCTCGCCCGGGCATGCTTAACTGCAGAGTTTTTATGTGATTTGCTGCCCTTACGACTTTAAAACGCGTTGTGACAAGGAAGGTATCCACACCCCTTATAAGGAAATGTTTCGTTCTCCTTCCAAGCCGATGTGAGATCAGGCGCAACCCACCTAATTTGTAACATCCCTCCTCTGGCACGTATCACAATATTGTCCGCTTTGGGCTCCTGACGCGAAAACTTCCTAGGGTTGTACCAGCTTTAAATGAGCATATGGAGATTTTCTGTGACAACGAGGGTGCGGTCACCTTAGCAAGGAACCAAGGGATCATGGCAGATCTAGGCACATCGACAGAAAATATCACTTCATTAGACATCAAGTAGAAGAAGGACTCCTCGTAGTGAAGGGGGTATCGTCATAGGAGAACCTAGCAGATCCCCTTACGAAGGGACTGAGTAGGGTTAAGCACTTGCAGCACGCTAGGAGTATCGGGCAGAAGGACGATATTAGTTTTTAGTGATTAGATAGATTTTAAGAAACTTGTAATAACTAAAATGTAATTGACATTTGATGATTGAATAAAAGGAGTTTTATTTATAAGTAAAGATACTATCTTGTGTCAGTTGTTTACTATTGTTTCATTTTTGCATGTTTTGACTTCCAGAATAATAAGATTATTCAAACTATCCACAATCGATCATACTTTGGAAGTAGGTTATGAGACTAGACTGTCATGAATGGGTTTGTAAGATTGTCTAAGGAGTTAGACATAGCAAAAGTTTGCTACAACATTCATGAGTGCTCTTGAAATGAGATTTGAGTATTGGACTAAACCCACGCTCACATGAATCACTTCATGGAATTTATCACGAGTGATTGTGAGATGATAATATCGTATAATCTTCAAACCTAGATATATGAGTTGTTGATTATGAGTTGGTTGTACATTTATAGTGCGAAAACGCATCAGTAAATTGTTTTTATAAAACGTGTTGTTGTGTATGATTCATCGAGTAGTTAGTACAAGCATATAAGTCGAAGTTTATCTGTTCCTTTTATCCTAAGAGGATTAAAAGCGATATCTTGGGCCCCTCGATGATTTTGTTTTGACTTATGTGTCGGGCCCGGTCAGGACTCAATTGATGTGTTTAATTAAGTTCTATGTCAAACAAATCAGAAATCAGGAAACAAACTGCTGGACAATGAGTATGACTTTATTCCATGTCTTTGTCCACACAATCTTGAAGAACAGAGGATTATATGATCCCTTATCTAATGGATGCGTCAAAGTTCGACATCGGCTTTTAAGAGCTACGATTGCTAATCGGATTTTGAAGTCATGCTTACAGTTATAGTTATTAGACTTATCCAAGTGGGAGACTGTTGGATTAGGTGTCTAAGCCCATAACTATAATTGGTATGTACTTACCCCAATAGTAGCATGGTCCATTTCGGGTTGCCTTCATCAGAACAATTTGATAGGATGGATATTTGAGAAAGATGCTATTTGTGATTTATTTAATTGGTATTGATCAAGAATAAATTTAGTGATCAAAAGAGACTAATTAAATTAACAGGGGCTGATTATGTAAATCAGTGATACTTATGGTTTGGGCTAATGATCCATGATTGATTTGTGATGGTCTAAGCTTATGAGATAGTCCATGAAGTGTTAGTCCAAATCAATTGTTGGAACATAAGCCTAACTGTATGAATTAGGGTTTACAAGTGACCCTTGGAATTCTACACTATAAATGTGTACCCTTAGCTCCAAAATCGGCACACTTGCATTCCAAGAAGAAGCTAGCCAATTTTTGATGTCTCCTAAACCTCTCTCATTGTCTTCTAATTGTTCTTGGTGTTTGTGACTAGTTTGAGGAGTCATACTTGCGGTGCTAAGCTCTTATAAGGCCAAGTTCTACAAGCTACAACAAGAGGTAATCATCTAACTAGTTTTTATGATACATATATCAAAGTTGCATGCTAGTTAGGCTTCATGCTTTGGAAAATGAATATTGCATGTATAATTAGATAAAACTTAGATCCAAAGCATTAGGGTTGTATGTGCACCATAGGGATGTTAGAGTACATAAAACCCAACAGTCGGAACAATTATTTTTTAGTTAATCGATATTAGAAAAGTGGGTTGTTACAAGTTGGTATCAGAGCTAGGGCACAGGTCGATGTGTTCGATGTGGACGTCGAACCCTATAACGGGGGTGAAGGTGGGTTGCACCGGGATGGCAACAGATCCCATAAGAACTCTGTAGTTAAGCGTGCTCGGGCGGGAGTAGTACCGGGATGGGTGACCCCCCGGGAAGACCTCGTGCCGAGTGGCCCAAAGCGGACAATATTGTGATACGTGCCAGAGGGGGATGTTACATCAGATCATGACTGCTTGAAGTGGCTAAGAAGATTAGACATAACAATTGTGTTGCTGCAACATTCATGAGTACTTAGAAAATAAAGATTTTGAGTATTTGATAAACCCACACTCAGATAATTAATCCATGGATTCTATAATGAGTAATTCTGAGATGATAATATCTTATATTCTTAAAACAGAAATATATATGAGTTGTAGTTTACAAGTCGGTTGTGCATTGGTGCTATGTAAACGCATCAGTTACTTGATGTTATAAAACTTAGAGTCGTGTATGATTTGGTGAGTAAAAGATACAAGCATATGAGTCAAAGACTATTCGTTCCTTTTTCCCTAATAGGAAAAACGATATCTTTGGACCCCTCAGTGATTTAGTGTTGACTTATAGAGTTGGTCCCAGCTAGGACTAAATTAATGTGTTCAATTAGTAAGTCTTATGAGGTCATCACATTTCAGGAAATAGGTAAACAGAATTTTGGACAATGAGATTGATTCTAATCCGTGTCTCGTGTCCATACAATATCTTGTAGAATGAAGGAATATTTGATCACTTATCTTAGGACCAATGACCGATCAGTTCAGAGGCTGGAGTTGCTCTGGGAAGCACACTTTGCTATTAGTTTAGAAGTTATACTGAAAATTATATTTATAGACTTATCTAAGTGGGAGACTGTTGGATTAGGTGTCTAAGCAAAAACTAAATCGGTACGTACTTAAATTAAAAACATAGTCCTTTTGGGTTGCCCTCAGACGTAGTAATCGAATGTGATGACTTTTAGAGAGACAGAGACAGAGACAGAGACAGAGACAGAGAGAGATTGATTTATTGATTTATTATATGATTAATAAATAGCAATAAATGATTTGTTAATATATTATAAGAACAATATATTAATTAGAAAATAGTATTATTTAATTAAGAATGAATAAGAAATTAATTAGAATTAATTGGATTAATTAAAAATGCAAGGACCTAAGCTATAATTGTTTAATAGTTGAATAAAAGGGATTCCAGAATCTTCCCAAAGGGGTAGAAGGTTTTGGAGAGGCATTTTAGGGTTTCTAGAATATCCCATAAGATAATTAGGAAACCAAATAATTATCTGATTTGAAATATTGCCTTTGGCCTAGCGGTAAGGAGTAACTCTTTTAAATGAGAGGTCATGGGTTCAAGTCTCACTAGGAGACATTGATGGTGTTTAGGATTAGACTAGGAGTAGGATAGTTTGCCATTTCAAAAAAAAAATCAAGTAAGGGTTATCTAGGGTTTTACCTATCAGCTATAAATAGGGTCTATTAGCCTCATATCTTCGACCATTTCTTTTGCTAAGAGCATAGCCGAAAATCTGATTTCCTTCGCCTCTCTCTTCAAGTTCCTTAGTTGTTGGGGTTTGGGTGTGAACCATTAGAGACACGAGATTTTGTGGTGCTAGCTTCCAAGAGTTTTTGAAGATTGGTTTGTGCCACACCCCGCTAAAGCGGAAACACAGGGCGTGGCAGTACAAAGGGTTTCATCGCAAAAGAAATTACAAATCATTACAAATTCACAATGGGTTTGAACAACTTTTAAAAGAAATTACAATGTAAATTGAAATACAACACATGCGAATGCTCCTAAAAGTGAAGTGTCCCTAAGTGTCACTTACTCGATGATTCCTGAAAAAGCATGTAAAACGAGCGTCAACTATAAAAATAGTTGGTGAGTACTCACAAGTTTAAAAATAATATTGGTTTCATGAATCGAAATCAAATTTTGATATAAGTTTCCATAGATAAAAATATATTGCTAAAATGAGTAAATAAGTTTGTGTAAACAAAGTTTGTTGTCATCATGAGAAATAAAGTATGTTGCCCAAAAGAGATGCAACGTTCATATCCTCATGTGAAATAAAGTTTGTTACTAAAATGAGTAATCAAGTTTCATTGCTATAAGGAGCAAACAAGTTCGTTACTATAAGAAGCAACCAATTTTGTTGCTAAAACAAGTAAATAAGTATTTAGTAACAAAAGTTCGTTGTTATAATGAGATACAAAGTTTATTGCTATAATAAGAAACAAAGTTGATTGCTATAATTGATAAACGAGTTTATTGCCATAATAAATAACAAGTTTATTGCTATAACGAGAAACAAAGTTGATTGCTATAATTGATAAACGAGTTTATTGCCATAATAAATAACAAGTTTATTGCTATAACGAGAAACGAGTTTGTATGTGTATGAGCAAACAATGAGTCTCAACCAAACCTGTGACTGAAGCCCTATCAAGATCTATGCTTATCGTTCCATAGATGAATATGGTATCATGCACTCCAGCAATAGGGCGAGTGAGGAGTTGTCAATTCCTAATAGCGCTATCCATAATGACCATTGGCTCAAAGAGTTAATGGTTAGAGATAAGGGAAGGGCCTTAGTACGATAAGTTCTCATGTTCCGTGTTGCATAGACATACATAGAGAGACATAGCAATAAAATAGCAATCATGTTTGATACAAATCAATTTAAATACAACATTCAAATAATAGTTTTTCGGGACATGCTTTTCCACCCCAAAACATAAAAACTGAAAATAGGGGAGTGCGTGAATACTCACAATATGCAAAATATAGCAACCAAGTTTATACGAGTCAAATAAATACAACGAACATAAATAGTTTAGGACATGCTTTTCCACCCCAAAACGTAAAAACCGAAAATAGGGGAGTGGTGAATACTCACAATGCATTGAGATGATGCAAATGATGCCTTGATCTACGCTCCACTCGTACCACTATCGTTTTCCTACAACGATGTTACACACTAATGAGTCTCTAATTGAAATCTAATACTAGTATACTTACTACTACAATAGAATTATGCCAATAATGTGTCAAAATTTAATATTGATAAGTTACAAACATTTTTCTGTGGAAATTAAGTTTCAAAGAATCAATTGTTATATAACAATTTAAGTGGGAAAATTTCCATTATTGAAATGTTAATATTTAACATTTTAGAGGTGTTCCAACGATTAAATATTCAAAACGAAATCAATTTAGTTCTAAACTTTCCCAAACTTTGTATTTCATTTTTAATTGAAGTCAAACACCTTAAGATAAATTTTCTTGAATTTTTGATTTGTCTAACTATTTTTCACCATTTAATTCCATGAATAATCATAAAATAATGGAAAAATAGTAAATTATCATGAAAAATTCTTGTAATTTTTGTGTAACTATTTTACAGTGTATATAATCTAGGAAAATATTAATATGTGTTTTCAAAAAGTTTAACACAATTTTTCTGATTTTTGTACATTTAAGTGTATTAAATCTTGGGAAAATAGAAGAAAAATAGCATACAGAAGATAAAAATCATCAAAATTTTTATGTATCATCCTAACATATTATAAGAGTTTCTGGTAAATTTTCATGAATTTTGGATGAGTAAAACTATTTTTCCAGTTTTTAGTCCATTATAAACACAAAAATTCAAGAAAAATAGATATACATTTTCAAAAATTCCCAAAATATTTTTCGGAGTCTTAAATATAAGGTACAAGCTGCGAAAAATAAGAAATAACATTTTCACATTCCCTAAAGTGGTTTTATGATTTATTAGAGCTAAATAAAAAGAAAATTAAAAACCATACTAAACAGTAACAAAAATCGATGAAACTTCATGAGAGATGTTTATTAACTTAAAGGGTCATCCAAAAATATTTCCAGAATTTATTTACGAGTTTAAGTATTTTATATGCTTTAACACTCTATTTTATTATTATTTTCATGTAAAAATAAAGAAAATATATATTGAGCTGAAAATTTCCAGAATGCAACTTCAAACAATTTAATAACAATGAAAAATTGTTTTCTTATTTTTGATGTCGAAAAACATGCCTAAAGGCTCAAACAATTATAGAGAAAACTTGATTCTTGTGATTTTGGTAAAAAATATTGATGTTACTTTGAGAATTTTTGCAACATGTTCCAAAGGCTTTTGAATCAAGATATTTTTATACCTCTTAATACATGATGTTACGTGCTCAAGTTAATTTTTCCTTGATTTTTAGTGATGAATAAGATCTTTGAACATGCAATACAAAACTAGTATTCACAAAAAAGGTGCTGATTGAGCAACAGTTTTGTAAAAATTGCTAAAAATCGAAATATTTGAATTTTCCAATGAGGTAAGATGGGTTTGAAAGCTAACTCAAAATATTATATTTCAGAAAAAGAATCCCGAATTTTGGTTAAGAAATGAGTGAGATATGACAGTTTAAAGTCAGGTAAAGAAATCTGGCAGATTGCATGCATGGTGATTGGTTAGAAAAATGAGTTTTCATCATTTCTTTGAGTAAATCTTTTGAAATATTTTAAAAGATATCATGATAAACTTATATTCTAGTCATGTTTCCAGAGATCAAAAGATTAAAACTTATCAAAATGTATACATTCATTTATGAACAAAATTTTGTTTCTCAAAAACTCTTAACTTGAGTTTGATGTTTTAATCCTTAAAATCGATTTTTGCACTAAGATCATGAACATGCAACCTTGTTTATCATACATGCATGGTGTTAAAACACATCCATCATGTTCTAAAAACCATTTTAACAAAAAGAAAACAAGTTTGAAGAAGATGAAGAAGGAGAAAGTGTAAGAAAAGAGCAAAACTTGAAGGAAAAGTGAAGTAGAAATCGATTTTACCTTCAAGAATACCACAAGATGATGAAGATTTCGAGTTTGAGGAGTGTTCTTGGGTTTGTTTTCTGGAATATTTCTTGGTTCTTTAGAGGGAGGAAGAGAGAATGGAGTGGTGTTTGGAGAGAAAAAGTAGAGAGAAGGTAGAGAGAGTTTTCTAGAGAGAGAAAGAAGAGAGATGTGTGTGTTGGAGAATGAGAGTGTGAGAGAGAGATATGGGGAGAGAGGGATCCGATTTTAGGGGAGGAGAGGCTCCCTATCTCTTGTTTCTTTTATAAAAATTCAAATCTTTTATAAAAATATCCAACTTTTTATAAAATGTGCACCTTAACCTAGTTTTTATGCATAAAACTCTTGATTTTTGGTTTATAAATTAAGGGTAAATGTTAATGAGTTAAATTTTATTTTCCTTGAATGCATTTTCATAATTTTAATTGTTATAAGATCATATTATAAGGTTCATGATTATTTTTATAGAATTTTTAAGGTCAAAGTTTATAAATGTGAGTTTTTAGGGCATTTAGGGTTTTTGAGAGTTTGTAAATCTTTGGATATCAAAATTACTTGAATTTTGAGACTTCAAACTATTTTAGAGTTTCATAACTCTTATTCAAATTAGAAATATTGTTTGTAATTTATTTTTAGCGGTTTATTGGCATTCTATGTAGTGATTCCGAGATTCAAACGAAATTGAGGAATCAAGTATACTAGTCCTACTCTTCAACTTTGACTTAAGTTTCTATGAGACTTTGACCTAATTTCTACTTCTAGGTCAAGTGCATGATGTGTGAATATGATTCATGAAATGGTGTTCGAGTCAAAGAATGACCCGAATATGGATAGTCTCTACAGTTAAGTAGTTATAGAATTCACATATCAATGTGAAATCTATGCACACTATCCATTGATTCTAATTGTTTCCAAGTTTCTAGTAGGTTATAACTTAGCTTCTAGTTACTAAGTCTAGTATGTGTAGTGCCTATATGTGCAACTAAGTTTAGTCAAATCTAAAACCGACTCGAATTTTGACGACTGTCACAGTCTCCCCGGTTGAAAGAATTTCGTCCCGAAATTAAATTCGTGACGTATTCTATTAGAACTCAGCCGAATACAATTGTATCGTTCGGGAGGTGGTGACTTGAAGTGTTCTTTGATTATTTTGGGTTAATTCTCCAAGGGAAGAGCCCAGTTCTTTAGCTATAATCAAAGTAATGTTTCCTTAATTCGAGTTCTACAGTCTAGATTGCGAGAAATTAGGATCATGGAAATCATGATCCAACCATGGCGACCTAGTTGAAAAAGATTATTTAATTAGATATTATCTGAATCAAGAGAGTTATAAATTTTTTTTTTCCGAAGCACCAACTGCATTTAGCGTTAAATCCGCATTGATCTTTAAGTTGCATTCTAAATTAGCACTAAGTGTGAATTTGCCGCCTAATAAAGAAGAGATTAGGAACAATTTGTTCACTTCCGGGTTGGCTACTACATCTGGAAAGGATATATTTTGAAATAAGACGGGGTAGCACGAATGAAAGAGAAGCGATTGAGGGTAAGTTCCTAAAATACGTACTAAGGGTAGGCAACGAAGTTTTGGTACATCTCAAATGTAAAGGCTAATTAAGTGTCGTCGACAAAATAAATTACGAATGATTGAGCATCTCCGAGGCTATAATTACTACTACGGTTACTCTTACAATAATAAAACCATATTCGAAGAATAAATATATTTAGAGAGTCATTGGTGCAAATGGAGGCGATGAAAATTTATGATAAATTAAATCACATTGTGTATATAGCATTTTAAGTGTTTAGAAGTGATTAAAAATCTCATTGTTATCAAAATGTTTGTTTAGAAATGATAATTAATCTCACTATTATCAAAATGTGTAATAATTCCAAGATAATGAAGATACATGTGTGGCGATCCAACAAAGTAGTAAAATAATAAAAAGATAAATTAAAGTTAAATGTTTAAGTCGTCATTAAGGGAAATTTTTTTTTTATAGAAATATTGATATTAGGCTTTTTGTAAAATTGACTAATTGTCTAAGTCATGACAAATACAAGTTTAAGAGGAGTCAGAATATTTATGAAAACAAGTTTGAGAGTTTAGGAACTCACTAAAAATTGCAAAGTAGAATGCTATTTTTAAGAAATGAATAAAAATACCGATCATTGAAAATAGTGCATTCTTAGTTTAGTGTTTCTACAAAAACAATCATTTAGAAAATAGATAATCGTAAGATTTAAAACTTTTTATGATTTTAAAGAAAAGATGAAACATAAGAAATGTATTCTTGACATATATTTTCCGGATATAGAAAAATTATAAGCATAAGGGTCTTCATCTTGTGTATTAACTATAAGGAAAAACATAATGAAACTTGCATTTTTAAATCAAGTTTCCGAATTTAGAACGAAAGAGCAAATGTAAATAAGGATCACTTGTTTATAGTAGATTTCAAAATAAAAACAAGATGTATATGATAAAAGGCGTAATTGAATATATCAAAGTTGACTAAATCAAAATTATGTCTCACGACTATACACGTATTAATTGCTCAAAACGAAAGGGTAGACTTCTAGTCTGTATGTGTACGAACATGATACCATGAGAAGCAAAATAGACAGAAACAAAGTTAGTCAATGTATTATGTTATTATCGTGGGTGTGCAATATCTAAAATTAGAAGGAGAGCAAGAAATCAAGTGCCGGGGATAGAAAAGGAAGGTACCGGCGACAATGATTGTTATCGTTAAAATTTTAAGAATAATATGTATAGGTAGATTTAAAGCCAAGTCGAGAGATTTTTCAAACTTCAATATTTGATGTATGTTGATGATTAAATAGACATGTGGAACTTTTAAAGTGTTTGCTAAAAATCATGAGTGATCTATTAAGTTAAACTCCATTTGTGAAAAAGAAGAAGCACTACAAACGGTAGTTGAAAATCTGACAATTTGACTTTTTAGAATGGAGTTCAATAATAGTTAAAACATATAAGGTAAAGACTCAATAGATTTAGAAGAGTAATTATACATTGTTGAAGGTGCGTCACTGGAAATTTAAAAGTGAACACTAAGTTTTGCAATGCTTTATATTTTAGAAGTTTTACAGATTATTTAACTAATTTGTAATAAAATATACAAATAAGGTGTGTTTTGAAATGTACGCATTAGTGATGCCTTGTAATCACGCTTGGAGTAGAAAGTTGTAAAAAATACCATGTTGGGTTTCAAGAAAACACATTTAAGTAAAGTACGATGCCTAAATGGGGAAGTAGTCAAAAGTCTTAAAACAAAAGTGGTTTGAAGATCCGATGAAGCTTTTACACATAATATGAACTTTAACGTCATATGTTTAAGTTTTATAGTAAAGAGTTTAAACACGATTATAAAAGAAAATGTTTCTAGTTTTTCAAAGACGTGTCAAAATGGTAAGCAATGTTTAAAATGGTTTATATGCCCTTAAAAGCACATCAATCCATTGAAATGAATTTGAAATGAAATTGAAATAGCAAGGTTAAAACCAATATTGGTTAAATTGAGTTTTGAAGAAAAGTGTTAAGTTAAAGTAAGTTGTCAAAAGATTTTTAGCGAGAATATGACTTACATTGTTAGGAAATGTCTAGTAAGTTGTATGAAGTGGTTATAAAGTATTTTATCGATGATAAATAAAACCGATGAAACGAAATAATTTTTCGATGGAAGATTAAGAAGTAAGGAATAAGTATATTAGTGTAGCTGATCGTACCTAAATACTAAGGCGAGTACAAGGCGAGTATAAGACGAGTACTGATGTCTTTTTCCCTAAGATAAAGGGCAAGAAAAATTGTTTGAAAAACGTTTTATGGTGTCAATGCAGTTTCGTGGCCTTTTATAGAGGTCAAAGGGATATCCTATGTTAAGTTTTAACCTGAAGGTGGAAACAACCTAAAGCTAAATCGTAGCGTAGTAATAAGGTCTCACGTATTAGTAGCAATAGGTTAAACCTTTGTGTCTCCTTGTGAGTCGAATCCGGAATGCCCGTCAATGGTATCCAAGTGATTACTTAGTGGTGACTCATCTACATCCTTACGCGATGCTCCGATTATCATTAGTGTCGGTATCGAAACGCTTTTTCCTAGTTGTAACTCTAGTACGAAGACGATGAAGAGGTATTGAGGGATAATTGGTATAGGTTTCGACTTAAGATTATTACTAGTGTATATCTAACTACTAACCTTATATCTAAAGTCAATAGCTACCGAGGAATACTCATTCTCAGTACTAAGTGCATTGCTCCTAGAGTGACTAGTGATATAACCTAAGTGGTTAACCTAGCACTTGATAAGGGGTAAGAATATTTCTAAATAAAGGCATTGTTATAAAAGTGCACTTAGTTTCTAAGTGTATCTAGATGAATGCCTATAATATGCAATGCATGTACGCACACCGAAATTTTTTTTTTTTTCAAAAGTTTAAGTTGAAAATTGTTTGGAACATAATTCTAGTATAACCGTTTCCAGCCTCACATTAACCTTCCTTAATTAAGCATAGTTGGCCAGGCTATACTTAATTAAAGTCCAATAATGCGTACTCGAATTAGTTATACCAGGAGTATGTTCGGTATTTTAAAAACATTTTGAAAATTTTTGGCTATAGTTGTGGTTCTCCAAAGGAAAACCGGTATTCTCTATAACCTTCGGCTCTGATACCATTTCCTGTCACACCCCGCTAAAGCGAAAACACAGGGCGTAGCAGTACAAAGGGTTTCATCGCAAAAGAAATTACAAATCATTACAAATTCACAATGGGTTTGAACAACTTTTAAAAGAAATTACAATGTAAATTGAAATACAACACATGCGAATGCTCCTAAAAGTGAAGTGTCCCTAAGTGCCACTTACTCGATGATTCCTGAAAAAGCATGTAAAACGAGCGTCAACTATAAAAATAGTTGGTGAGTACTCACAAGTTTAAAAATAATATTGGTTTCATGAATCGAAATCAAATTTTGATATAAGTTTCCATAGATAAAAATATATTGCTAAAATGAGTAAATAAGTTTGTGTAAACAAAGTTTGTTGTCATCATGAGAAATAAAGTATGTTGCCCAAAAGAGATGCAACGTTCATATCCTCATGTGAAATAAAGTTTGTTACTAAAATGAGTAATCAAGTTTCATTGCTACAAGGAGCAAACAAGTTTGTTACTATAAGAAGCAACCAATTTTGTTGCTAAAACAAGTAAATAAGTATTTAGTAACAAAAGTTCGTTGTTATAATGAGATACAAAGTTTATTGCTATAATAAGAAACAAAGTTGATTGCTATAATTGATAAACGAGTTTATTGCCATAATAAATAACAAGTTTATTGCTATAACGAGAAACAAAGTTGATTGCTATAATTGATAAACGAGTTTATTGCCATAATAAATAACAAGTTTATTGCTATAACGAGAAACGAGTTTGTATGTGTATGAGCAAACAATGAGTCTCAACCAAACCTGTGACTGAAGCCCTATCAAGATCTATGCTTATCGTTCCATAGATGAATATGGTATCATGCACTCCAGCAATAGGGCGAGTGAGGAGTTGTCAATTCCTAATAGCGTTATCCATAATGACCATTGGCTCAAAGAGTTAATGGTTAGAGATAAGGGAAGGGCCTTAGTACGATAAGTTCTCATGTTCCGTGTTGCATAGACATACATAGAGAGACATAGCAATAAAATAGCAATCATGTTTGATACAAATCAATTTAAATACAACATTTAAATAATAGTTTTTCGGGACATGCTTTTCCACCCCAAAACATAAAAACTGAAAATAGGGGAGTGCGTGAATACTCACAATATGCAAAATATAGCAACCAAGTTTATACGAGTCAAATAAATACAACGAACATAAATAGTTTAGGACATGCTTTTCCACCCCAAAACGTAAAAACCGAAAATAGAGGAGTGGTGAATACTCACAATGCATTGAGATGATGCAAATGATGCCTTGATCTACGCTCCACTCGTACCACTATCGTTTTCCTACAACGATGTTACACACTAATGAGTCTCTAATTGAAATCTAATACTAGTATACTTACTACTACAATAGAATTATGCCAATAATATGTCAAAATTTAATATTGATAAGTTACAAATATTTTTCTGTGGAAATTAAGTTTCAAAGAATCAATTGTTATATAACAATTTAAGTGGAAAAATTTCCATTATTGAAATGTTAATATTTAACATTTTAGAGGTGTTCCAACGATTAAATATTCAAAACGAAATCAATTTAGTTCTAAACTTTCCCAAACTTTGTATTTCATTTTTAATTGAAGTCAAACACCTTAAGATAAATTTTCTTGAATTTTTGATTTGTCTAACTATTTTTCACCATTTAATTCCATGAATAATCATAAAATCATGGAAAAATAGTAAATTATCATGAAAAATTCTTGTAATTTTTGTGTAACTATTTTACAGTGTACATAATCTAGGAAAAATATTAATATGTGTTTTCAAAAAGTTTAACACAATTTTTCTGATTTTTGTACATTTAAGTGTATTAAATCTTGGGAAAATAGAAGAAAAATAGCATACAGAAGATAAAAATCATCAAAATTTTTATGTATCATCCTAACATATTATAAGAGTTTCTGGTAAATTTTCATGAATTTTGGATGAGTAAAACTATTTTTCCAGTTTTTAGTCCATTATAAACACAAAAATTCAAGAAAAATAGATATACATTTTCAAAAATTCCCAAAATATTTTTCGGAGTCTTAAATAAAAGGTACAAGCTGCGAAAAATAAGAAATAATATTTTTACATTCCCTAAAGTGGTTTTATGATTTATTAGAGCTAAATAAAAAGAAAATTAAAAACCATACTAAACAGTAACAAAAATCGATGAAACTTCATGAGAGATGTTTATTAACTTAAAGGGTCATCCACAAATATTTCCAGAATTTATTTACGAGTTTAAGTATTTTATATGCTTTAACACTCTATTTTATTATTATTTTCATGTAAAAATAAAGAAAATATATATTGAGCTGAAAATTTCCAGAATGCAACTTCAAACAATTTAATAACAATGAAAAATTGTTTTCTTATTTTTGATGTCGAAAAACATGCCTAAAGGCTCAAACAATTATAGAGAAAACTTGATTCTTGTGATTTTGGTAAAACATATTGATGTTACTTTGAGAATTCTTGCAACATGTTCCAAAGGCTTTTGAATCAAGATATTTTTATACCTCTTAATACATGATGTTAAGTGCTCAAGTTAATTTTTCCTTGATTTTTAGTGATGAATAAGATCTTTGAACATGCAATACAAAACTAGTATTCACAAAAAGGTGCTGATTGAGCAACAGTTTTGTAAAAATTGCTAAAAATCGAAATATTTGAATTTTCCAATGAGGTAAGATGGGTTTGGAAGCTAACTCAAAATATTATATTTCAGAAAAAGAATTCCGAATTTTGGTTAAGAAATGAGTGAGATATGACAGTTTAAAGTCAGGTAAAGAAATCTGGCAGATTGCATGCATGGTGATTGGTTAGAAAAATGAGTTTTCATCATTTCTTTGAGTAAATCTTTTGAAATATTTTAAAAGATATCATGATAAACTTATATTCTAGTCATGTTTCCAGAGATCAAAAGATTAAAACTTATCAAAATGTATACATTCATTTATGAACAAAATTTTGTTTCTCAAAAACTCTTAACTTGAGTTTGATGTTTTAATCCTTAAAATCGATTTTTGCACTAAGATCATGAACATGCAACCTTGTTTATCATACATGCATGGTGTTAAAACACATCCATCATGTTCTAAAAACCATTATAACAAAAAGAAAACAAGTTTGAAGAAGATGAAGAAGGAGAAAGTGTAAGAAAAGAGCAAAACTTGAAGGAAAAGTGAAGTAGAAATCGATTTTACCTTCAAGAATACCACAAGATGATGAAGATTTCGAGTTTGAGGAGTGTTCTTGGGTTTGTTTTCTGGAATATTTCTTGGTTCTTTAGAGGGAGGAAGAGAGAATGGAGTAGTGTTTGGAGAGAAAAAGTAGAGAGAAGGTAGAGAGAGTTTTCTAGAGAGAGAAAGAAGAGAGATGTGTGTGTTGGAGAATGAGAGTGTGAGAGAGAGATATGGGGAGAGAGGGATCCGATTTTAGGGGAGGAGAGGCTCCCTATCTCTTGTTTCTTTTATAAAAATTCAAATCTTTTATAAAAATATCCAACTTTTTATAAAATGTGCACCTTAACCTAGTTTTTATGCATAAAACTCTTGATTTTTGGTTTATAAATTAAGGGTAAATGTTAATGAGTTAAATTTCATTTTCCTTGAATGCATTTTCATAATTTTAATTGTTATAAGATCATATTATAAGGTTCATGATTATTTTTATAGAATTTTTAAGGTCAAAGTTTATAAATGTGAGTTTTTAGGGCATTTAGGGTTTTTGAGAGTTTGTAAATCTTTGGATATCAAAATTACTTGAATTTTGAGACTTCAAACTATTTTAGAGTTTCATAACTCTTATTCAAATTAGAAATATTGTTTGTAATTTATTTTTAGCGGTTTATTGGCATTCTATGTAGTGATTCCGAGATTCAAACGAAATTGAGGAATCAAGTATACTAGTCCTACTCTTCAACTTTGACTTAAGTTTCTATGAGACTTTGACCTAATTTCTACTTCTAGGTCAAGTGCATGATGTGTGAATATGATTCATGAAATGGTGTTCGAGTCAAAGAATGACCCGAATATGGATAGTCTCTACAGTTAAGTAGTTATAGAATTCACATATCAATGTGAAATCTATGCACACTATCCATTGATTCTAATTGTTTCCAAGTTTCTAGTAGGTTATAACTTAGCTTCTAGTTACTAAGTCTAGTATGTGTAGTGCCTATATGTGCAACTAAGTTTAGTCAAATCTAAAACCGACTCGAATTTTGACGACTGTCACAGTCTCCCCGGTTGAAAGAATTTCGTCCCGAAATTAAATTCGTGACGTATTCTATTAGAACTCAGCCGAATACAATTGTATCGTTCGGGAGGTGGTGACTTGAAGTGTTCTTTGATTATTTTGGGTTAATTCTCCAAGGGAAGAGCCCAGTTCTTTAGCTATAATCAAAGTAATGTTTCCTTAATTCGAGTTCTACAGTCTAGATTGCGAGAAATTAGGATCATGGAAATCATGATCCAACCATGGCGACCTAGTTGAAAAAGATTATTTAATTAGATATTATCTGAATCAAGAGAGTTATAATTTTTTTTTTCCGAAGCACCAACTGCATTTAGCGTTAAATCCGCATTGATCTTTAAGTTGCATTCTAAATTAGCACTAAGTGTGAATTTGCCGCCTAATAAAGAAGAGATTAGCAACAATTTGTTCACTTCCGGGTTGGCTACTACATCTGGAGAGGATATATTTTGAAATAAGAAGGGGTAGCACGAATGAAAGAGAAGCGATTGAGGGTAAGTTCCTAAAATACGTACTAAGGGTAGGCAACGAAGTTTTGGTACATCTCAAATGTAAAGGCTAATTAAGTGTCGTCGACAAAATAAATTACGAATGATTGAGCATCTCCGAGGCTATAATTACTACTACGGTTACTCTTACAATAATAAAACCATATTCGAAGAATAAATATATTTAGAGAGTCATTGGTGCAAATGGAGGCGATGAAAATTTATGATAAATTAAATCACATTGTGTATATAGCATTTTAAGTGTTTAGAAGTGATTAAAAATCTCATTGTTATCAAAATGTTTGTTTAGAAATGATAATTAATCTCACTATTATCAAAATGTGTAATAATTCCAAGATAATGAAGATACATGTGTGACGATCCAACAAAGTAGTAAAATAATAAAAAGATAAATTAAAGTTAAATGTTTAAGTCGTCATTAAGGGAAAAATTTTTTTTATAGAAATATTGATATTAGGCTTTTTGTAAAATTGACTAATTGTCTAAGTCATGACAAATACAAGTTTAAGAGGAGTCAGAATATTTATGAAAACAAGTTTGAGAGTTTAAGAACTCACTGAAAATTGCAAAGTAGAATGCTATTTTTAAGAAATGAATAAAAATACCGATCATTGAAAATAGTGCATTCTTAGTTTAGTGTTTCTACAAAAACAATCATTTAGAAAATAGATAATCGTAAGATTTAAAACTTTTTATGATTTTAAAGAAAAGATGAAACATAAGAAATGTATTCTTGACATATATTTTCCGGATATAGAAAAATTATAAGCATAAGGGTCTTCATCTTGTGTATTAACTATAAGGAAAAACATAATGAAACTTGCATTTTAAATCAAGTTTCCGAATTTAGAACGAAAGAGCAAATGTAAATAAGGATCACTTGTTTATAGTAGATTTCAAAATAAAAACAAGATGTATATGATAAAAGGCGTAATTGAATATATCAAAGTTGACTAAATCAAAATTATGTCTCACGACTATACACGTATTAATTGCTCAAAACGAAAGGGTAGACTTCTAGTCTGTATGTGTACGAACACGATACCATGAGAAGCAAAATAGACAGAAACAAAGTTAGTCAATGTATTATGTTATTATCGTGGGTGTGCAATATCTAAAATTAGAAGGAGAGCAAGAAATCAAGTGCGGGGGATAGAAAAGGAAGGTACCGGCGACAATGATTGCTATCGTTAAAATTTTAAGAATAATATGTATAGGTAGATTTAAAGCCAAGTCGAGATATTTTTCAAACTTCAATATTTGATGTATGTTGATGATTAAATAGACATGTGGAACTTTTAAAGTGTTTGCTAAAAATCATGAGTGATCTATTAAGTTAAACTCCATTTGTGAAAAAGAAGAAGCACTACAAACGGTAGTTGAAAATCTGACAATTTGACTTTTTAGAATGGAGTTCAATAATAGTTAAAACATATAAGGTAAAGACTGAATAGATTTAGAAGAGTAATTATACATTGTTGAAGGTGCGTCACTGGAAATTTAAAAGTGAACACTAAGTTTTGCAATGCTTTATATTTTAGAAGTTTTACAGATTATTTAACTAATTTGTAATAAAATATACAAATAAGGTGTGTTTTGAAATGTACGCATTAGTGATGCCTTGTAATCACGCTTGGAGTAGAAAGTTGTAAAAAATACCATGTTGGGTTTCAAGAAAACACATTTAAGTAAAGTACGATGCCTAAATGGGGAAGTAGTCAAAAGTCTTAAAACAAAAGTGGTTTGAAGATCCGATGAAGCTTTTACACATAATATGAACTTTAACGTCATATGTTTAAGTTTTATAGTAAAGAGTTTAAACACGATTATAAAAGAAAATGTTTCTAGTTTTTCAAAGACGTGTCAAAATGGTAAGCAATGTTTAAAATGGTTTATATGCCCTTAAAAGCACATCAATCCATTGAAATGAATTTGAAATGAAATTGAAATAGCAAGGTTAAAACCAATATTGGTTAAATTGAGTTTTGAAGAAAAGTGTTAAGTTAAAGTAAGTTGTCAAAAGATTTTTAGCGAGAATATGACTTACATTGTTAGGAAATGTCTAGTAAGTTGTATGAAGTGGTTATAAAGTATTTTATCGATGATAAATAAAACCGATGAAACGAAATAAATTTTCGATGGAAGATTAAGAAGTAAGGAATAAGTATATTAGTGTAGCTGATCGTACCTAAATACTAAGGCGAGTACAAGGCGAGTATAAGACGAGTACTGATGTCTTTTTCCCTAAGATAAAGGGCAAGAAAAATTGTTTGAAAAACGTTTTATGGTGTCAATGCAGTTTCGTGGCCTTTTATAGAGGTCAAAGGGATATCCTATGTTAAGTTTTAACCTAAAGGTGGAAACAACCTAAAGCTAAATCGTAGCGTAGTAATAAGGTCTCACGTATTAGTAGCAATAGGTTAAACCTTTGTGTCTCCTTGTGAGTCGAATCCGGAATGCCCGTCAATGGTATCCAAGTGATTACTTAGTGGTGACTCATCTACATCCTTACGCGATGCTCCGATTATCATTCGTGTCGGTATCGAAACGCTTTTTCCTAGTTGTAACTCTAGTACGAAGACGATGAAGAGGTATTGAGGGATAATTGGTATTGGTTTCGACTTAAGATTATTACTAGTGTATATCTAACTACTAACCTTATATCTAAAGTCAATAGCTACCGAGGAATACTCATTCTCAGTACTAAGTGCATTGCTCCTAGAGTGACTAGTGATATAACCTAAGTGGTTAACCTAGCACTTGATAAGGGGTAAGAATATTTCTAAATAAAGGCATTGTTATAAAAGTGCACTTAGTTTCTAAGTGTATCTAGATGAATGCCTATAATATGCAATGCATGTACGCACACCTAAAAATTTTGTTTTTTTCAAAAGTTTAAGTTGAAAATTGTTTGGAACATAATTCTAGTATAACCGTTTCCAGCCTCACATTAACCTTCCTTAATTAAGCATAGTTGGCCAGGCTATACTTAATTAAAGTCCAATAATGCGTACTCGAATTAGTTATACCAGGAGTATGTTCGGTATTTTAAAAACATTTTGAAAATTTTTGGCTATAGTTGTGGTTCTCCAAAGGAAAACCGGTATTCTCTATAACCTTCGGCTCTGATACCATTTCCTGTCACACCCCGCTAAAGCGAAAACACAGGGCGTAGCAGTACAAAGGGTTTCATCGCAAAAGAAATTACAAATCATTACAAATTCACAATGGGTTTGAACAACTTTTAAAAGAAATTACAATGTAAATTGAAATACAACACATGTGAATGCTCCTAAAAGTGAAGTGTCCCTAAGTGCCACTTACTCGATGATTCCTGAAAAAGCATGTAAAACGAGCGTCAACTATAAAAATAGTTGGTGAGTACTCACAAGTTTAAAAATAATATTGGTTTCATGAATCGAAATCAAATTTTGATATAAGTTTCCATAGATAAAAATATATTGCTAAAATGAGTAAATAAGTTTGTGTAAACAAAGTTTGTTGTCATCATGAGAAATAAAGTATGTTGCCCAAAAGAGATGCAACGTTCATATCCTCATGTGAAATAAAGTTTGTTACTAAAATGAGTAATCAAGTTTCATTGCTACAAGGATCAAACAAGTTTGTTACTATAAGAAGCAACCAATTTTGTTGCTAAAACAAGTAAATAAGTATTTAGTAACAAAAGTTCGTTGTTATAATGAGATACAAAGTTTATTGCTATAATAAGAAACAAAGTTGATTGCTATAATTGATAAACGAGTTTATTGCCATAATAAATAACAAGTTTATTGCTATAACGAGAAACAAAGTTGATTGCTATAATTGATAAACTAGTTTATTGCCATAATAAATAACAAGTTTATTGCTATAACGAGAAACGAGTTTGTATGTGTATGAGCAAACAATGAGTCTCAACCAAACCTGTGACTGAAGCCCTATCAAGATCTATGTTTATCGTTCCATAGATGAATATGGTATCATGCACTCCAGCAATAGGGCGAGTGAGGAGTTGTCAATTCCTAATAGCGCTATCAATAATGACCATTGGCTCAAAGAGTTAATGGTTAGAGATAAGGGAAGGGCCTTAGTACGATAAGTTCTCATGTTCCGTGTTGCATAGACATACATAGAGAGACATAGCAATAAAATAGCAATCATGTTTGATACAAATCAATTTAAATACAACATTCAAATAATAGTTTTTCGGGACATGCTTTTCCACCCCAAAACATAAAAACTGAAAATAGGGGAGTGCGTGAATACTCACAATATGCAAAATATAGCAACCAAGTTTATACGAGTCAAATAAATACAACGAACATAAATAGTTTAGGACATGTTTTTCCACCCCAAAACGTAAAAACCGAAAATAGGGGAGTGGTGAATACTCACAATGCATTGAGATGATGCAAATGATGCCTTGATCTACGCTCCACTCGTACCACTATCGTTTTCCTACAACGATGTTACACACTAATGAGTCTCTAATTGAAATCTAATACTAATATACTTACTACTACAATAGAATTATGCCAATAATATGTCAAAATTTAATATTGATAAGTTACAAATATTTTTCTGTGGAAATTAAGTTTCAAAGAATCAATTGTTATATAACAATTTAAGTGGAAAAATTTCCATTATTGAAATGTTAGTATTTAACATTTTAGAGGTGTTCTAACGATTAAATATTCAAAACGAAATCAATTTAGTTCTAAACTTTCCCAAACTTTGTATTTCATTTTTAATTGAAGTCAAACACCTTAAGATAAGTTTTCTTGAATTTTTGATTTGTCTAACTATTTTTCACCATTTAATTCCATGAATAATCATAAAATCATGGAAAAATAGTAAATTATCATGAAAATTTCTTGTAATTTTTGTGTAACTATTTTACAGTGTACATAATCTAGGAAAAATATTAATATGTGTTTTCAAAAAGTTTAACACAATTTTTCTGATTTTTGTACATTTAAGTGTATTAAATCTTGGGAAAATAAAAGAAAAATAGCATATAGAAGATAAAAATCATCAAAATTTTTATGTATCATCCTAACATATTATAAGAGTTTCTGGTAAATTTTCATGAATTTTGGATGAGTAAAACTATTTTTCCAGTTTTTAGTCCATTATAAACACAAAAATTCAAGAAAAATAGATATACATTTTCAAAAATTCCCAAAATATTTTTCGGAGTCTTAAATAAAAGGTACAAGCTGCGAAAAATAAGAAATAATATTTTTACATTCCCTAAAGTGGTTTTATGATTTATTAGAGCTAAATAAAAAGAAAATTAAAAACCATACTAAACAGTAACAAAAATCGATGAAACTTCATGAGAGATGTTTATTAACTTAAAGGGTCATCCACAAATATTTCCAGAATTTATTTACGAGTTTAAGTATTTTATATGCTTTAACACTCTATTTTATTATTATTTTCATGTAAAAATAAAGAAAATATATATTGAGCTGAAAATTTCCAGAATGCAACTTCAAACAATTTAATAACAATGAAAAATTGTTTTCTTATTTTTGATGTCGAAAAACATGCCTAAAGGCTCAAACAATTATAGAGAAAACTTGATTCTTGTGATTTTGGTAAAAAATATTGATGTTACTTTGAGAATTTTTGCAACATGTTCCAAAGGCTTTTGAATCAAGATATTTTTATACCTCTTAATACATGATGTTAGGTGCTCAAGTTAATTTTTCCTTGATTTTTAGTGATGAATAAGATCTTTGAACATGCAATACAAAACTAGTATTCACAAAAAGGTGCTGATTGAGCAACAGTTTTGTAAAAATTGCTAAAAATCGAAATATTTGAATTTTCCAATGAGGTAAGATGGGTTTGAAAGCTAACTCAAAATATTATATTTCAGAAAAAGAATCCCGAATTTTGGTTAAGAAATGAGTGAGATATGACAGTTTAAAGTCAGGTAAAGAAATCTGGCAGATTGCATGCATGGTGATTGGTTAGAAAAATGAGTTTTCATCATTTCTTTGAGTAAATCTTTTGAAATATTTTAAAAGATATCATGATAAACTTATATTCTAGTCATGTTTCCAGAGATCAAAAGATTAAAACTTATCAAAATGTATACATTCATTTATGAACAAAATTTTGTTTCTCAAAAACTCTTAACTTGAGTTTGATGTTTTAATCCTTAAAATCGATTTTTGCACTAAGATCATGAACATGCAACCTTGTTTATCATACATGCATGGTGTTAAAACACATCCATCATGTTCTAAAAACCATTTTAACAAAAAGAAAACAAGTTTGAAGAAGATGAAGAAGGAGAAAGTGTAAGAAAAGAGCAAAACTTGAAGGAAAAGTGAAGTAGAAATCGATTTTACCTTCAAGAATACCACAAGATGATGAAGATTTCGAGTTTGAGGAGTGTTCTTGGGTTTGTTTTCTGGAATATTTCTTGGTTCTTTAGAGGGAGGAAGAGAGAATGGAGTGGTGTTTGGAGAGAAAAAGTAGAGAGAAGGTAGAGAGAGTTTTCTAGAGAGAGAAAGAAGAGAGATGTGTGTGTTGGAGAATGAGAGTGTGAGAGAGAGATATGGGGAGAGAGGGATCCGATTTTAGGGGAGGAGAGGCTCCCTATCTCTTGTTTCTTTTATAAAAATTCAAATCTTTTATAAAAGTATCCAACTTTTTATAAAATGTGCACCTTAACCTAGTTTTTATGCATAAAACTCTTGATTTTTGGTTTATAAATTAAGGGTAAATGTTAATGAGTTAAATTTCATTTTCCTTGAATGCATTTTCATAATTTTAATTGTTATAAGATCATATTATAAGGTTCATGATTATTTTTATAGAATTTTTAAGGTCAAAGTTTATAAATGTGAGTTTTTAGGGCATTTAGGGTTTTTGAGAGTTTGTAAATCTTTGGATATCAAAATTACTTGAATTTTGAGACTTCAAACTATTTTAGAGTTTCATAACTCTTATTCAAATTAGAAATATTGTTTGTAATTTATTTTTAGCGATTTATTGGCATTCTATGTAGTGATTCCGAGATTCAAACGAAATTGAGGAATTAAGTATACTAGTCCTACTCTTCAACTTTGACTTAAGTTTCTATGAGACTTTGACCTAATTTCTACTTCTAGGTCAAGTGCATGATGTGTGAATATGATTCATGAAATGGTGTTCGAGTCAAAGAATGACCCGAATATGGATAGTCTCTACAGTTAAGTAGTTATAGAATTCACATATCAATGTGAAATCTATGCACACTATCCATTGATTCTAATTGTTTCCAAGTTTCTAGTAGGTTATAACTTAGCTTCTAGTTACTAAGTCTAGTATGTGTAGTGCCTATATGTGCAACTAAGTTTAGTCAAATCTAAAACCGACTCGAATTTTGACGACTGTCACAGTTTGTGTCACACCCCCGAACCAGAGGGCGGAAACGTCCGAGGGCTCACGTGACTTAAATTGAAATATCATCACAATGAATATACATGAAACATAACACATTCATCACCAAGCATTACATAGTACAACTGGCATTGTTTACATCAAGTACATGGTTTAAATTACATGATCCCAAAATATAAAGTGTTTGATGATTAGCAACTACAAAAGAAACTTTCAACACACTAGATGCTTCCTCGTTCTAACGGTTACCTGAGAATACATGTTATTTTGAAAACGGTCAACATATATAATGTTGGTGAGTTCATAAGTATGTTTGATGTAAAATAGTTTATGTCGTTTGTAAAACCCAGAAAATCCGATATTTTCTGTAATAAGACTTTTCACGAAAATGTTGTGATGATCCTATAAGTATATGCGTGAATGATTTCAAAACGTGTATAAATGAGAAGTTTTGCATTATGGTTATTGAAAGTACAAGTGAATAAGATTGGTTTTCCCGGAAAACCCGATGTTTTCCGATAAAATAGTATGATTGTTTTGTATTATTGTATCGTCACAGCGAATGAATATGATTTCCCATGATTACTTAGATGGTATTGGATCTCTATGTGAGTCGTTATAACCATGCATGATAATGACTAGTTTGTCTGTCTTGGCATTCTAGTGAACGCCGGAATTGATCTTAAGATTTTGTCACCCTAGACTGGCCGAGTCTAACTGTAGCGAACAGCTTAGGTGTGAGGGAGTCACCCCGTATAGATCTATACACAAACTCTCGCTCTCCCTCTAGGAGACTTTGATTATAACTACAGACTACGACCGATACTTATTGGTGTCGCCCGTTATTACTCACTTAATCCAAATGAATTTGATTAACCTTGATTAACGACCTGATTTTGTTTACTTGAATAGAATATAAGCCTAACAGACGAGGAGAAGAGGACTACTAGGCCCTACTAATTACGTATGTTATTTAAGGATGTCGAGTATACGAAAGACGCATTGGCCCATTTCGCATATGATTTATTTGGACCTTACTAGCAATGCTAATGGGCCACCGAGGCCCAATAGCATGTAAAGCCATTGAGGGTCCCTTAAGCATGTAATCGGGTCACATGAGGCCCAATAACATGTATTATTTATGTTAGGCCCAAAAATCATGTTAATGGGTCACGAAGGCCCAATAAGCATGATTAGAATCTTTCAAGCCCAACAGTTACAATGTTTACTTGTTTTGTATAGTATTAGTGTCGCGAAGTTGTTTAATCAATATGTCGTAATAATCACCAAATTGTTTTATAACGATTCATAGATTTATAAAAAAAATAGATATTTTTCTATTTAAACCCATAAGGTATAAAGTTTTGTATATTTTGACCCAGTTATTTTATTATTAACATAATTGACCAAAAATATTAGTTTGACCTATTCAGCCCCTTATTTTGGTAAAGTTGGCAATTTTTAGCCCTTTTTATGAAAAATGACATATAAGGTCCTTGAACTAATTTTCTTGACATTTTTGGCCTAAACACTTAATTAAATAATTTTTTATGCCCAAAATTTTATTTTGGACAGTTTCAGCCCCTTAGTTAAAAGATTTGCATTTAAATCCACACTTTTCGCAATTTTTACAATTTTTACCCAAAATCCAAAATCTTTGCATTTTTAGTCCCTTTTGATAAATAAGGCCATTTTAACCCCTGAAATAGGTTTATTTACGTTTATAGCCCCTGTTTTGAGAAAATTTTCCAATTCAGCCGCCTTAAATTTGATTTTTCGCATTTTTGGGCCTAAATAGGCGAAAAGCCCAAATTTTAGCCCATTAGGCTAAAATTTACATTTTTAGTCCTTTAAAAAGCCTAATATTTATAAAAACTCTTATTTTAGCTGTTTTGAGCTTTTGATCCTTGTAGAAACCGTGAATGACATCTTTTTCCCCATCTTTTGTTTATTTATAAAAAATAGTCCAATAACAAATTTTATGTTGTAGTATGTTTATTATAAACTTTGCATGGTAGTTTATCTTGACATGTTAAGTGAAATATATCCTAGATCACATATTTTTCCTTCTTGAACTATAGATCTCGAAATATCTTTCATTGTTAGCACATATTTACCACATAACACAAGAAATCACACATAACATACAAATACACATAGATCTTCACATTTTACTTGTATTCTCCCCCATAAATCATATGAAAACCGAAAATAGAGGGGTATGAACTCACCTTAGGTTTGTGGTTTAGGTTTTGAAGAGAGAGATGGAAAGATGAAGTGATTTTTGGCCCTAGCAACTTCTTTGAGTAGATCTCGAACTCAAGAAGATTTCTAAGAGTATAAACACCAAAAACTTTGCTTAAAGGAATGATCTAACAAGAGAGTGAAGTTATGAAGCTTGGATGTGTAAAGACTTACCAAAGATTGACAACACTTGATGAAGACTCTTGAATCCAAGCCAAATTTTCGAGAATTCCTTGAAGGAAGGAAGGAGATGGCCTTAGAGAGAAATGGAGAGAATTTTTTTGTGTATTGTGTGTGTGTGGTGTGTCTTCGGCCAAAACAAGAAGAGAGGAGGGAGAAGAGAGAGTGTGAGGTGATAGGTGCATGGATGTATGTGATATTTGCATGGTTACATGGGGGATAATATGGAGGTGGCACTCCAAGTCAACTCTCCCCTTAATCTCTTCTTTTATTGTTTTTCTTTTGTTATATGCTTGGGCCGAAATGGGCTAAAGAAGGAGAAAGGAATCACTTTGGCCCATTCTTGCCTTGGCTCAAGCTCATGAGGCCCATAAGGAAAACTTACGGCCCATTGGGCCCTTAGGGTAGCTCACGACCCAATTTTTATATAAAAGAATTGATTTATGGCCAATTAGGCTCATTGGATTTGTTATGGCCCAATAAGGCCCATTAAAGATAAACTAGTCCATTTTTGGCTTATAAGGCCCAAAAAGGTTAAGTCTCATGAGAGTGGGTCCAATGAGAGTCCATTTAAGAGTTCTAAGCCCAAAATAGTCAAGTTGGAAGTTTATTGGCCCATTAGGCCCAATAAAGAAATCCCAGTCCATATTGGACTTAAACCGGGATTTCTAGGGTTTCCAACCTTTTGTTGACTATTTGAGTGTTTGCATAGAGTGTTTGATGGAATTTTGTTGTCATTGAATAAGCATCATACATGCTTTCAAGTTTTAGTTACAATGTTATCCTTGTTAATTGTTTACAAAGCATCAGAATTTCTAGTTGTGACATCATCCCCCTGTTAGAGGGAATTTCGTCCCGAAATTCTTTTTGAAGCTAGATTTGAGAATGCGAGAATAGGTGAGGGTACTTCTGCTTCATCTGGTCTTTGCGTTCCCATGTGAATTCCTGTCAACGTTTCGCGTTCCACCGAACTTTCACAATCGGAATGTGACTTTGCTTAGTGCGCTTATGATTTCAACTGGTTCCTCGATGAACAGGAGATTTTCGTTGATTTCGATTTCTTCCAATGGAATGACGAGAGTTTCGTCGGATAGGCACTTCTTCAAACTGGAAACATGGAACACGGGGTGTACACTGCTGAGTTCAGCAGGTAGTTGTAGTCTATAAGCCACTGGACCGATTCGGGCAAGGATCTCGAATGGTACAATGTACAGTGGGTTTAGTTTTCCCCGTTTCCCAAAACGAATCACCCCTTTCCAGGGAGAGACTTTTAACAACACCCGATCCCCGACTCGGAATTCCAAGGGCTTTCGCCGTTTATCAGCGTAGCTCTTCTGTTGGTCTCGTGATGCTTGAAGTCGAGCTTTGATTTGAATTATCTTCTCTGTCGTTTCGCGTATGATTTCTGGTCCTGTTAATGCATTGCTTGGTGTCTGTTCTCTTGCTAGCTGACTGTCACCTACCTCAGCCCAACACAACGGTGATCTACATTTACATCCATATAAGGCTTCAAAAGGAGCAACTTTGATGCTTGAGTGATAGCTGTTGTTGTACGAAAACTCAATTAAAGGCAAGTGGGTATCCCACGACCTTCCAAAGTCTATCATGCATGCGCGAAGCATATCTTCAAGCGTTTGAATGGTTCGCTCACTTTGACCATCGGTTTGTGGGTGGTAGGCAGTGCTCATGTCGAGTTGTGTTCCCATAGCTTTTTGAAGTGATTGCCAAAAGCGTGAAGTAAATCTACTATCTCGATCTGAGATGATAGATATTGGTATTCCATGGAGTCTCACAATTTCCTTGATGTATATTCTCGTCAATCGCTCCATATTGTATGACTCCTTTATTGGCAGGAAATGAGCGGATTTTGTCAACCTGTCGACTATTACCCATATGGTATCCAATCCATCTGTTGTCTTGGGTAATTTGGTCACAAAGTCCATAGTAATCCTTTCCCATTTCCACTCGGGTATTATCGGTTGTTGTAACAGTCCCGAGGGCTTCTGATATTCTACATTCACTTTAGCACAAGTGAGGCACTTGCTAACGTAAGTGGCAATTTCTGCCTTCATGTTAGGCCACCAATACTGCTGCTTGATATCCAAGTACATTTTATCTGAATCCGGATGGATGGAGTATCGTGTCTTATGGGCTTCATTCATGACTACTTCTATGAATCCCCCAAGTTTAGGGATCCAAATTCGGTTCATGAAGTAATATGCTCCGTCCTTCTTGACTTGAAAGTTCTTTTCCATTCCACGTAACGCTTCGCTTGTTCTGTTTTCTATCTTCATGGCATCGAACTGGGCTGCTTTGATTTGCGAGGACAGATGGGATTGAGCGGTTATCGAAAGAGTCTTCACACGACGATTTGAGTACTCCTTTCGACTCAAGGCATCATCTACCACGTTAGCCTTGCCTGGGTGGTACTTGATTTCGCACTCATAATCGTTTAGTAGCTCAACCCATCTTCGCTGCCTCATGTTTAACTCCTTTTGATTTAAAATGTGTTGGAGACTCTTGTGGTCGGTGAAAATGGTGCACTTGGTACCATAAAGGTAGTGCCTCCAAATTTTTAAGGCGAAGACCACAGCTCCCAATTCGAGATCATGGGTGGTATAATTCACCTCATGTGTCTTTAGTTGTCGGGATACATAAGCCATCACCTTTCCACGCTGCATGAGTACACAGCCTAAACCCTGATTCGAAGCATCACAGTAAACTACGAAGTCCTCAGTTCCCTCTGGTAGTGATAGTACTGGTGCACTACAGAGGGCTCGCTTCAGAGTTCGGAAAGCAACCTCCTGCTTTTCTGTCCATTCAAATGGCACGCCCTTTTGTGTAAGCATGGTAAGTGGCTTGGCTGTTTTGGAGAAGTTCTGAATGAATCTCCTGTAATAGCCTGCGAGACCTAAAAATTGACGAATTTCTGTGGGTGTCGTTGGGACCGCCCATCCTTCTATGGCTTTGACCTTAGAAGGGTCCACATGTATCCCTTCTTGACTGACAACGTGACCCAAAAAGTTCACACTACGGAGCCAGAACTCACACTTAGAGAGTTTTGCGTATAACTTTTCGGTTCATAGGGTTTCCAAGATTTGCCGGAGATGTCGGCCATGCTCCTCTTCGCTTCGAGAATAGACTAGGATATCGTCGATGAAAACAATGACAGAATTGTCGAGGAATGGTCGGCAGATTCGATTCATCAGGTCCATGAATGTGGCAGGGGCATTCGTTAGACCGAAGGGCATTACAACAAATTCATAATGTCCATAGCGAGTTCGGAAAGCGGTTTTGGGGATATCCTCTTCCCGGACTTTGAGTTGGTGGTATCCGGATCGCAGATCTATCTTAGAGAAGTAACTTGCTCCTTGGAGCTGGTCGAACAGATCGTCGATTCGCGGAAGTGGGTAGCGATTTTTGATAGTGAGCTTATTTAGTTCTCTGTAATCAATACATATCCTAAAGGATCCGTCCTTTTTCTTAACAAAGAGGACCGGAGCTCCCCAGGGTGAGAAGCTAGGTCGGATGAATCCTTTGCTCAAGAGTTCGCTAAGTTGGCTTGACAGTTCTTGCATCTCCGCAGGAGCCAACCTATAGGGTGATTTGGCAATGGGCGTAGCTCCCGGCACCAGGTCAATTCGGAACTCGACTTGTCTTTCTGGGGGTATCCCCGGAAGATCTTCAGGAAAGACATCTGGGAAGTCGCAAGCCACTGGGATGTCTCGAATATTGACCTCTTCCTTGGACTTATCCACTATGTGAGCCAGAAACGCCAAGTCCTTCTTTTGTAGATACTTTTGTGCCTTAATGCACGAGATAAGACGAAGGTTCGTACTGGGTTTGTCCCCGTATATAATGATGCGTGTGTGGGCTGTTTTGTATTGAGATGGAATATTGTTTGAGACAAAAACAATAAAATGATAGATTTGATAAACAAACTAGACCTATAGCTTGTAAATCTGAAGACAAACTAAGACCTATTAGTTTGAATTCGATCAACTCAAGGATCACGTCCAAAAGATGATAATTTGTGAACTATGACAATAATTCAAAGTGAACAAAAGGGTTCTTTGATTAAAATTCGTCTATTACATTTTTATGGATAAACATGGCTTTATATGAAGCCTTTATTACAAAGTTGGTGGTTACAAGCCAACCAACCAACTACTCATTAAAGCTAGTAAATGAAAATTAAGGAAACTCTTGAAATAACACAAAAAACGTCTACCACCCTTAAGAATGACAAAAAAAAACGTCCATGTCTTCAATTGTTCTTCAATTTCTAGTAATTGGTTATGAGAAGATGTAAAGAGTGTAACTCCCAAGGATTAAAGAGAGCCATCAATGATAACAGTGTAACTCCCAAAGTATAAAGAGGGCCATCAATATTACCCTTCCAAATGCTTCTATAACCATCCAAGCACTGAGTCAAACAATCAATGAAGTCTTGGATTTATTAAACTTTTATTAATTTAATTAAGAAAACCCTAATCCAACAACTACCTCACCATGCACACCCCATAGGCCATTAAGCCCAAACAACTTTCTAGCCCAATATTAAGCTACCCATAACCTTTTGGGCCTTCATTATCCATACACGGATCATATAATTAGGGTTTCGTGGTTAGGGAGATGAAGGCGAACGGCCTTCTATCAACACATAATTTCGGCATGATGGGGGCTCAACCAGTCCATGACAACAATCACATCAAAACTCCTAATAGTTACAGGCATCAAGTTTATTTGAAAGGCGTGATGATTTAAAGTTAGGGTACATCCTACATAGATTTCCCCAGCTGATTCTATTTTCCCATTAGCCATTTCCACCGTAAAGGTTTCATTAAGCTTTTGGGGTTGTTGTTTTAGCAAGTGTTTGAATTTATTACTCACAAAGCTTCGCTCTGCCCCGGTATCAAACATGATGCATGCATATGAGTGGTTAAGGAGAAACGTACCGGTGACAACAGTGCGATCCTGAACCGCTTCTCCTTGACCCATAGTCAGCACTCTTCCTACTGCTCCTGTCGCCTGGTTGTTTGCATTGGGACAATTTCGCCTGAAATGTCTGGTCTTCCCACACCCATAACAGGTATAACTGGCTCCATCCTTTGTGTTGTTGTTGTTGTTGTTGTTGTTGTTGTTGTTGTTGTTGTTGGGCATCTGGTTTTGTGGAAGCTGGGTCATACAACACTTTGCTGTATGACCCTTCCGGTTGCATCTTGTGCACATCATCTCTCTGTATTCCCCGTGGTGATGGTAGTTAGATTTGTTACACTTGGGAAGATTCCCTGTGTACTGTTTCGGAGCATTCGGCGTGGATGAGGCTGGAGCATGTGGTGCTGTGGTAGCTTGGGTTGCTGCATGGACAATCACTGTCTGTTGTTTCTTAGATGATTCAGAGTTCTGTTTTCCTCTTCTCTTGTTGTTCTTCCCTTTCTTATTCTCTTCTTCCTTCTTAACATCCGCTTCCACAATCTTAACACTCTTCTTGCTGCCATGATCATTCAGTTTCTTGGCCAATCTTTTGGCGCTATCAAACGTCTTAGGGTTAGCCGCAATGACATTCCCTTGGATAGGTGCAGTTAATCCCCAGATGAACCTCTCAATCTTTTTCCCTTCTGAGGTGATCATACCCGGACACAGAAGGGATAGCTCGCTAAACCTGGATATGTATGCGTCGATATTGGAGTTCTGAACTCTCAAGTTCCACAATTCTTGTTCCATCTTTTGTATCTCGCCTCTAGGGCAGTATTCTGCCAACATCATTTCCTTTAGTTCTTCCCAGGGCATCGCGATTGCCACTGGAAGGTTCATGGCTTCGATGTGACCGTTCCACCATGAAAGAGCTTGATCAACAAAGGTACATGCTGCGAACTTGACCTTGCACCCAACTGGACACCCGCAAATTTCGAAGACGGATTCAATTTTCTCAATCCACCTCTTTAGGGCTATGACACCTCCCGTTCCATTAAAGGTTCGTGGCCTGGCGTTGGTAAAGTCTTTGTAAGAGCATGTCTTGGTAGGTCCTTGATTTATTCCGTTGTTTGAACTTCCAGCCCCCTGACCGTTTCCTCCGTCATTGTTCCCTTGGTGGATTTGTGCCATGGCTGCTGTGACTGCAGCAGATACAGCTGCTTGAAATGCAGCTGAGTCGACTTCCGGTGGTGTCGGTGGTTGGTTATTTCCGCGGTTTGGTCTCTGCGGCATCTTGCTGTTACAGAACAGAAAGATGTTGAGTATGTGTTGTTTTTAAGTTGGGAATTTCGTGAATCGGTTTGCGCATCTAAGTGTTTCCATAATTTACACTAAGCAATAAGAACATAAAACACATAACAGATAACAACATCACGAATAAACACATAATATTTTCCACTAATATTATCCGCACTTTGATACATGAAAATTTTCTCGAAAGAGCATACATAGAGGTACAAAGTTCGACAGCATAACGACTCTATGAGTAGTGTAATCACTTAAACATGGAGTCGGTAGTACATAGCAAACATAAGGGAACATAGCACTAGTAGGGTAAAGCTGGTCCTAATACACTAGGAAGCGCCCAACGGTGGCAGCGAGATCATATACCGAAGTGTTGTGCCAACAACTGGGCCATCTGAGTCACCTCTCCAATGACTTTATCTCTTTCCTGTTCAGCCTGCACCGCTCATGCTTCCATGGCGAATAGCTGTTGTAGTAAAGCGGCAGCCTCAGCCTCCGGAGAACGATTCTCTCTCACGGGATTTCCTGGTGGGGCAGGGTGGTTCTGTCGTGTCTCGCCGGTAGGTGGTGTGACGGAGGCTTCGTATGTGCCTCTTTCTTCCTCCATATCATCATCAGTCCCATCAAACTCGTAGTCTGTGTCTGTGTACTCGTCGGGTCCAACGTCGTGTGCTCCCCCTTGTTCTTCCTCGGGGTCGTCCTCAATCATTCCGTGGGCCACTAAGACCTGATGAAACTGAATGCCCTGATGCTCCTCTTCCATGGTGATTGTGAGGGGGAACACGTAAGGAGGTATATAAATAAACTATTATTACTCCTAAAATTTGTTATTTAGATATAAAAAGTTGGGTTGATGCGCTCTTCTTGTTTAACAATAGGGTATGCCTTAGGTTTACTGACCATCACGATCGTCCCAGGGCATGTGATAGTTGTATTACGAAGAAATGTAGTTGATCAGGCTACATTCATCCCTAATACAACTGTGAACAGTCCTGGCTTAACCGGGATGTCAGGTTCTCCCAATCATCTTATTCGATTTGTTATTATGTTCATTTTTCTAAGCCGCACAAGTAAGAGTGTTTATTAGCACATTTTATTTATTTTGTTCAGAGTTATTTAGTCCCTTGCTGGGTTTATAGTTGCATATCAATGTGTGGTTAGATATGCCAGTTCACTATAAACAGAGCTCTGATACCAACCTGTCACACCCCCGAACCAGACGGCGGAAACGTCCGAGGGCTCGCGTGACTTAAATTGAAATATCATCACAATGAATATACATGAAACATAACACATTCATCACCAAGCATTACATAGTACAACTGACATTGTTTACATCAAGTACAGGGTTTACATTACATGATCCCAAAATATAAAGTGTTTGATGATTAGCAACTACAAAAGAAACTTTCAACACACTAGATGCTTCCTCGTTCTAACGGTTACCTGAGAATACAAGTTATTTTGAAAACGGTCAACATATATAATGTTGGTGAGTTCATAAGTATGTTTGATGTAAAATAGTTTATGTCATTTGTAAAACCCAGAAAATCTGATATTTTCTGTAATAAGACTTTTCACGAAAATATTGTGATAATCCTGTAAGTATATGCGTGAATGATTTCAAAACGTGTATAAATGAGAAGTTTTGCATTATGGTTATTGAAAGTACAAGTGAATAAGATTGGTTTCCCCGGAAAACCCGATGTTTTCCGATAAAATAGTATGATTGTTTTGTATTATTGTATCGTCACAGCGAATGAATATGATTTCCCATGATTACTTAGATGGTATTGGATCTCTATGTGATTCGTTATAACCATGCATGATAATGACTAGTTCGTCTGTCTTGGCATTCTAGTGAACGCCGGAATTGATCTTAAGATTTTGTCACCCTAGACTGGCCGAGTCTAACTGTAGCGAACAGCTTAGGTGTGGGGGAGTCACCCCCGTATAGATCTATACACAAACTCTCGCTCTCCCTCCAGGAGACTTTGATTATAACTACAGACTACGACCGACACTTATTGGTGTCGCCCGTTATTACTCACTTAATCCAAATGAATTTGATTAACCTTGATTAACGACCTGGTTTTGTTTACTTGAATAGAAGATAAGCCTAACAGACGAGGAGAAGAGGACCACTAGGCCTTACTAATTACATATGTTATTTAAGGATGTCGAGTATACGAACGCATTGGTCCATTTCGCATATGATTTATTTGGACCTTACTAGCAATGCTAATGGACCACCGAGGCCCAATAGCATGTAAAGCCATTGAGGGTCCCTTAAGCATGTAATCGGGTCACAGGAGGCCCAATAACATGTATTATTTATGTTAGGCCCAAAAGTCATGTTAATGGGTCACGAAGGCCCAATAAGCATGATTAGAATCTTTCAAGCCCAACAGTTAGAATGTTTACTTGTTTTGTATAGTATTAGTGTCGCGAAGTTGTTTAATCGATATGTCGTAATAATCACCAAATTGTTTTATAACGATTTATAGATTTATAAAAAAAAATATATATTTTTCTATTTAAACCCATAAGTTATAAAGTTTTGTATATTTTGACCCAATTATTTTATTATTAACATAATTGACCAAAAATATTAGTTTGACCTATTCAGCCCCTTATTTTGGTAAAGTTGGCAATTTTTAGCCCTTTTTATGAAAAATGACATATTAGGTCCTTGAACTAATTTTCTTGACATTTTTGGCCTAAACACTTAATTAAATAATGTTTTATGCCCAAAATTTTATTTTGGACAGTTTCAGCCCCTTAGTTAAAAGATTTGCATTTAAATCCACACTTTTCGCAATTTTTACAATTTTTACCCAAAATCCAAAATCTTTGCATTTTTAGTCCCTTTTGATAAATAAGGCCATTTTAACCCCTGAAATAGGTTTATTTACGTTTATAGCCCCTGTTTTGAGAAAATTTTCCAATTCAGCCCCCTTAAATTTGAGCCTAATATTTATAAAAACTCTTATTTTAGCTGTTTTGAGCTTTTGATCCTTGTAGAAACCGTGAATGAAATCTTTTTCCCCATCTTTTGTTTATTTATCAAAAATAGTCCAATAACAAATTTTATGTTGTAGTATGTTTATTATAAACTTTCCATGGTAGTTTATCTTGACATGTTAAGTGAAATATATCCTAGATCACATATTTTTCCTTCTTGAACTATAGATCTCGAAATATCTTTCATTGTTAGCACATATTTACCACATAACACAAGAAATCACACATAACATACAAATACACATAGATCTTCACATTTTACTTGTATTCTCCCCCATAAATCATATGAAAACCGAAAATAGAGGGGTATGAACTCACCTTAGGTTTGTAGGTTCGGTTTTGAAGAGAGAGATGGAAAGATGAAGTGATTTTTGGCCCTAGCAACTTCTTTGAGTAGATCTCGAACTCAAGAAGATTTCTAAGAGTATAAACACCAAAAACTTTGCTTAAAGGAATGATCTAACAAGAGAGTGAAGTTATGAAGCTTGGATGTGTAAAGACTTACCAAAGATTGACAACACTTGATGAAGACTCTTGAATCCAAGCCAAATTTTCGAGAATTCCTTGAAGGAAGGAAGGAGATGGCCTTAGAGAGAAATGGAGAGAATTTTTTTGTGTATTGTGTGTGTGTGGTGTGTCTTCGGCCAAAACAAGAAGAGAGGAGGGAGAAGAGAGAGTGTGAGGTGATAGGTGCATGGATGTATGTGATATTTGCATGGTTACATGGGGGATAATATGGAGGTGGCACTCCAAGTCAACTCTCCCCTTAATCTCTTCTTTTATTGTTTTTCTTTTGTTATATGCTTGGGCCGAAATGGGCTAAAGAAGGAGAAAGGAATCACTTTGGCCCATTCTTGCCTTGGCTCAAGCTCATGAGGCCCATAAGGAAAACTTACGGCCCATTGGGCCCTTAGGGTAGCTCACGACCCAATTTTTGTATAAAAGAATTGATTTATGGCCAATTAGGCTCATTGGATTTGTTATGGCCCAATAAGGCCCATTAAAGATAAACTAGTCCATTTTTGGCTTATAAGGCCCAAAAAGGTTAAGTCTCATGAGAGTGGGTCCAATGAGAGTCCATTTAAGAGTTCTAAGCCCAAAATAGTCAAGTTGGAAGTTTATTGGCCCATTAGGCCCAATAAAGAAATCCCAGTCCATATTGGACTTAAACCGGGATTTCTAGGGTTTCCATCCTTTTGTTGACTATTTGAGTGTTTGCATAGAGTGTTTGATGCAATTTTGTTGTCATTGAATAAGCATCATACATGCTTTCAAGTTTTAGTTACAATGTTATCCTTGTTAATTGTTTACAAAGCATCAGAATTCCTAGTTGTGACAGTTTGATTTGTTAGCTACAACAAATCAAAAGGTGTGTAACTATCCTTATGATTTTCGATTTCATTAGGGTCACAGTACTTTTGCTTAATTCAAAAGTATGTTGCCTTTATGTGAAAGACATAGATCCCTTTAGGTTGCATGTGCCCAAATTCTTAATTCTTAAGTATTTTCCACTTTGAGCATTGTTGTTGTAACCTAAATAACCCATCAGTGGTATCGAAGCTATTGATGTGTCTTGATTAATCGCACATTTGTTGAATGAACAAAACTTTTTCGTTAAATTGCTGCTGACGACGTGACAATGCATTTGTCACGACGTGAGCATAGTCAAATCCAGATTTTCGGATCATCTTGCCTAATTTGATTTATGTGGTTGTTAATTGATAATTATCTATTTACATATCTACCAAATCTGATTTTTGCCTATGTCAGATAATTAATTGAAACCCTAAATGTTAGGAGATATCCTTAAATTGATAAAGATTAATTATAAGATTAATTAATATTATCCTTATGGATCTTATTATTAATTTGATTAAATGTTTATATTAAAAGATAATTTTAAAATCCATAAATGGTTTAAATTTAATTAAATTAAAAGTTTTTAATTTAGATAACTAAAAGATTAAACATTGTATTTTTAAATGTTTTAAAATACACCTTATATATAGTATTTAAAGTCCCCTATTCTAATAAATAAGAGCAATTTTGCCACGTGGCATTGTATAGCCCTCCCCCAGCAATTTATCCCACCTAAAATAATTAAGTGATTTTCCGAAACAACCCTTTGCGTCTCTTATTCATTCATTATCATTGAGAGACGGCAGCTCATCAATTTGAAACCCTAATCCAGCCGCTCATTGGTCGCTGGCCCCCTCTCTCTCTTTTTTGCACTCTATCTCTGGTTAAAACCACTATTGCTACCTGTTTCTCTGCTCAAGAAAACGATAGCATCTCAACGAAAGAACACCATTTATGACGACTAAAGACTTACACACACAGTAGGTCTTTCTCTCGTTGTTTTACGATCATAAACCACCACATTCCTCAATGGAGAAGTACTTTAGGAACGCATACAAAGGGGACACAAGGGTTCGACACTCCGGTCAAGAGAAATTCCTCAGCATATGGAAATGTCATCTTCTTAGGCTACCATTTTTTCTTTTACCGCTCAAATTCTAGATGTCGTTCAGGAATCGCTCAAAAGTTTCCTAATTTTTCCTTTCATACAGTTTGTTATTGTGTTCTTTGCTACCAAAAATCTAGCCTCCAAAATCATGAATCGATGATATTTTGAAGAGCCGAAGCCAAAAAAAAAAACGTGAATAATGAATAATGAAAGCATTGATATCAGGTTAGCTTCATCTCCAAAACCTATCTCAGCATTTTCGAATTAGGTTGTTGAACATAATTTTTGGATTTCGTTTTCTGGGTTTTTTAGTTTCCATGAACACCAACTGTTTGACAAAATGTCTCAATGACTAAAAAATTTTCTACATATATTGTTGTTGATGGCTATCTTTCAACGATTTTGTTGCTGGTATTCTTTTTTCTAATATTGTATGTTCGTGTTTTCTAAAAAAAGATTGATTTATTTTACTCTGTTGTAGGGACTTGGGTGTTATCTCTTGCATATGCCATTGCTTAATTGGCTTGGATAGCAGGTAAAAAAACCAATCGAGAAATAAATCAATAAACAAGGATTCAGGTAGGATCAACAACGATTGCATTTTCACTTTGTCTTGGGATCTGTTGGGAGGATTTAGAAATCTCTAATTCCATTTTGCTGACCACAATTTATAGGGATTTAACATCTGAAAGTCTGTCAAAATTTTCACAGATCTAGTGGTTTGGTTTGCTGGTCGGAGAGAACATGACACGAGGTTATTGTTTTTTTTATTGTTCTTGGCGTTTTGTATTTCTGATGCCGTTCAGAATTTTTGCAGTGAACCAAGTTGCTATTACGAGTTGTAGTTGTTATGTGGCTTATGGTATATATTAACGTCGGTATATAAAGGTTGTGTATGCATATTCACCATTTGATAAAATTTCTAACTGAAATAAAAATGTGATCTTTCACTTGAAGGGTAGTTTTTGATCAATATGTCTATGAGGGGTTTTGGGTACACTAATTTCACAAAGAATTAAAAGTTTGACTTTTGGAAGGTAGGTTAGGCTTTTCAACGCCTATATATAGGATTTGTATATTGTCTTTAGTGGAAAAAAGCAATTCATATTATACATATAAAGTACATGTCCTCCCTTTGCTTGTTTTGTTGATTCTAATAAAAAGATATTATTAGTTTGTAATCTATTTAGTGTGCATAATATCTAATATTATTTGAAGTTATCTGGATCAGAATTGGACATTTAGATAAAGATTTAGGCGGGAAATGAATATGACAAAAAGCATTTTTTTGTAGTCCTGGCCAAATAGTGATGAGTTGATTCGCCTATACGGACGATTGCGATATGAAGGTGTATAGAAGTCATAAGCTAAGCCGGTTCATTGATTAGTAATCAATTAATTGCAATATACTTTCATTTATTTGTTTACTATACCATGTTACTTTCTTTTATTTCTATTATAACATTGTAGTTAAATTTTTTTTCTTATTAAAATATTTTATTTTGATTATTCTACCTTGTACTATTTTACTTTCATTTTTTGCTTATTAGGGCATTGTACTTTGAAAATCTACTCTCTTATAGCAGTAAACATTGAAAATTGGTTTATATTAGAATGATATTGTTATAATTGGATAGATTGTTTCAAACTACAATGTTGTTGCTGCGAATTGTGAAAGTATGGTCTCAACATGTTTTGCTCTTTTTACTGGTGTTGCAGGTTTAGGGTTTTGGCATCTTGGCTTGGTTATTAATAGCATTGTACTTTGATGCCCTTTGTTTTTGGGTGTTTGATAATTGTAAGTTGTTGGTTTTTTTACAAAAAATCTTACTTTATTTCATTATACTCTTACTTTTTCCAACTTGCTGACCAATGGTTCTTTTTTTTGAATAATTGATGAATCTCATGTGATGTCATGTAGAGGTGTTTGTCTCTATCCATGAGATTAGAGGTATACAAAAATGTACAGATTGATGGTGTTTCATGGTATTTAAAATGCAATAAAGAACTTGTCATTTATGTTCTTTTTGAATTGTATAATTGTTAAGAACACAGTTTTAGAAAATAAGCAAGCATCAGAATTATAATGAATTACATTAATGATAAGTGATAAGATACATTTTTTTAGTATGTGCTTAATAAATTTATTTGTGTAATTATAAGTTTGATTACGATGGTTATAAATTAAATTTGACAACTATTTTCAGCATTGTCATTTTTTCTTTACCCGTGGGTTCCACCGGTTATAACCTAGTATTATATGTATAAGAAAAGTTAGTCTAATCAGTAGTAGGCCTCATTCACGAAACCATACTATAAAGAGGGTATAAGGAAGCGCATTATAAAATGGTCATTGAATAGGTGTCCACTCCCACCCACCGCTCTCCTGTGTGGTGGATGGTCGTTAGCCGAATAGGTTTGATAGGACATAATCTCATTAAAATTATAAGGATATAAAGTAACTAAACTATTTTTTTAAATCCCACTCTTAGTTACTTTAGAAAAAAATGTGAAAAATATGTTAATCCATGAAATTGCACATTATGCTTTATATGTAGCTAGTGAAGCGTGTGTGGTTAACTAACACACTAATAGCGACTATAAATAGTACTAATGGGCATCTCGAAAATTATCATTGTTAATGGAGTGTATGTGGTTAACCGACACATTAATTAGAGATGATAAATGACATTGAGGTTGCCAAGCATATTTGCGTGGTTATTAACATCTTGTTTGTGGTCCTTGGCATCCCAGTCACAAATAGGAGAGCATAATCTGAGATTAAACATGTCATTGATAAGATTTAATGAATATCAAAAGATCTAGGAATTTCATTTTGATTGAAATTGGTAAATTGCATTTACCTACCTTCACAAATTCGCGATAAGATTATGACATCCCTTTTCTTAGTTGTGAATTGTAATTTTGGAACCTAGAATTAAATATTAATTATAGGTTAAAATATTAAGGATTATTGTCATCTAACTAAAACTACTTTTTCTCTATAGATGTCTACTCTGGTTATGCTTTTGCTTCTCAAAACTCATCCCACAACTTCTCGCTACAAATACACATAAACATTTTCCTACACATATTCATTATAGCATCATACTTATTTTTCTATTATAGCAACCTAATTTTTTTCATTTTTTCCATACATACAAATCACATATATAATTTCAAAACTCATACACATACACAAACACAAATAATATACATACAAATAACACACAAAAACAATTCCGGCGACAATTCCGGTAAGAATTCCAAATTCCAAATAATAACCATACAAATAACACACAAAAACATACACATCAGATATATAATTTCAAAAGTCATGAAAAAGAACCTGTGCTAGTGTAATTTAGAGATTTTCCGTAAAGAAATCCAATTTTCCGGCAACAATTCTGGCAACAGATCCGGCAAAACTACATTTTCTGACAAGGGTTCCAAAAAACTTAAATTAAACACTTAAAACTAGTAAGGAAAACTACAAAACAGAAGTTGAATAGAAAATAGGTGAGAAATCAGACCTTAAATCGAACTTTTGTCGTCGGAAATGAGTGTGGTCGCCGGTAATAATGGAGCTCCACTGGTGGCCGACGGTAATGGTTGCCGGAGACGAGTCATGTGGTGCAAACGAGGTCGTCGGACGAGGTGACGTGGTGCAGTCGCCGATAATCGCTGGAGGATTGAAAGGTAGCAGAACGAACAGGAAAGTGACGCAGTGGGGGGCGGGGGGGGGGGGGGGGGTATCTGCGACGCGTATTAGCGGCGACGCTAGGGTTTTAGCGGCCACAATAGGTTATTAGCGACGACAACCTGGAGGGAAAAGACAGCGCCCTTTTTCCTCATTTCCCACCGTTGGATGAAAAGCAGATCGAACGGACAAGGTTCGTTTGACGCAGATCGACACTGTACCAGCATTAGTGGCGACATGTAACGCGTCAATTACATGTCGCCGCTAATAGCTGGCGTCGCCGCTAATGCCCGTATTTCTTGTAGTGGGTATGTATTTTCTTTATCATTTAAACTATTTATTGTTAACCGAATGGTAATTAAGAGATCGATGCAAATGGAGTTTTACGTTTACACTGTTTTTATAGGATCGTACGACCACGATTTTATAAAGCGCAAAACGATCTTTTATAAGTTCCCGATCTTGACGACTTTGCCACGATTTTATAAAGCGGAAAGCCATCTTTTATAAAGTTACCAATCTTGACAACTTTGCCACAAAATCCCAAACGCTCCATTTACCCATGATATGACCCCGTAATTAAGGACATAACCTCCCGGGGAAGATTAACCGTAAGTGTTATACCAAACTCTTTCAAGGTTTTCATACCATGATGATCAAGTGTGCCCATGGAAAATAATACAACAGAAAAAAGAACGTATGTAGCATCATTATCGAAAAAGATATTTACAATTTATCATTAATAAGAAAAGAAAACCACAAGTCGTGACATATTGATATATAGAGCTAAGCTAGTATAGTTACGTGTTTCTATTCAATTAACAAAAATGTCGATATCAAATACTAATCCTACCTATGAACATAACTACTCTTCTTCGCCAACTTCAACTTCATCAGCATTCTTGAAAATAAACCACTTCTTTGATTTACATAATCTCATCAAAAAGTACCATAATATACCACCAAACGTCATCAACCCGCCAACCAGAAACACAATCTTTGTAGCAGTAGCCATAATCAACACCAAAAAAGCAGATGGTATTAAGCACATTACCACTAACCCTGGTAACCTTAATGGCACCCTAAACGGCTGTTTCAATGTTGGAAACTTCCTTCTAAGCCATAGAAACGATGCAAACTCCAAAAGCATCCCTAGACTATATAAAAAGTTTGCAGACGATATAATGTCCCTAAATTCCATATAAGAAAAACTTAGAGTAATCATAGTTGATACCAAAATCCCAATCCATGGAGTGTTGAACCATCTTGATCTACGTTCGAAAAACTTTGGTAAAAACCCTAAATCCGCCATACCAAGAATCTGATAAGCACAACTGCTTAACAATGCTTCGAATAAACCTATTGCCGATAAAACTGCTCCTATCTCGATCCAAATCTTCAACCATTTTCCCGCTATCATCTCTGCTGCCACCGCCATAAACCCAGATTCCCACTGGTTTTGATCAACCATAACAGAACCTGTAACAGCTACGAGAGGGAGGAGATAACCCAAACAAGTCAAGATCACGGCAAATAAGAGTGCTAACGGGAAAGTCTTTTTAGGTTTTTCAACTTCTCCAGCCATTGTACTAACGGTGTCCCAGAAATTTAAGTTCCAGAAAAGCGTATTTAATAACAAGTTCCAATCCTTCTTGACACCCGTCTGGCCCATGCTTAACCATCTGTGTGGTTGGATTTGAGGGATTGCAATGCACGACATGAGAATGAAGGGAAAAAGAGAGATGATTCCCAGAATAATGGCGGTATAACCAACGATATTCAAGCCAGTGAAGTTGATGAACGAAAGTAGTAGGATTAAAAACAAGAGTGCTAGGGTACGAGGTAATCCCGAGGCGAATATCGGGAACAGTTTTTCAAGGTAGTCAATACAAAGAATTGGGAATGCTGCCAAGTTGATAACACTTGTGACATATTTTAGGGTTCCCATTAAAGATCCCCAGAATGGACCAAACGCTTTATGAGCCCAGATGATGAAACCACCGTTCCCCGGGAACGTGGTGGAGAGTTCGGCGGTGACAAGAGCTTCTGGAATACTCCATATAAAAGGGAAGATTAGAAATCCGAGGATGGCTAAGAATGGTCCGGCTGCCTTCACGGCAGGTTCCTCACCATAAGGACCACCAGCAACTTCAAAGTATATAAGAAATACGAGTTGGATGAGAGTGAGTTTCTTGTGGGTGGTGGTTGTTGAAGGATTAGTCACGGGGAGGGTCGTCATTGTGGTGGTGGCAGAGGGAGGAGTGTGTCGATAGGATCATACGGTCAAGGGGGAGTTTAATTATATATTGGAACAGAGGTTGAAATATTTATCTTATTTGTTTAGGAGTTTGAATCAAAGTGTGATTCTATATCGGATTTGAAAAGGATTTAATTAAATGGATATACTAGCTGATTAAGGATAGGATAGTGTCATATTGCACATATAAAAATCCATATAAAATCCGGCTGTTTAACAGAATCGCAATATTTTTGTCAATTTTCTTTTTATAAATTAGTAATTTATTAAAAAGCTAAATGTTATATTAAATTTTAAAATAAATTAGTTTAAAAATCATAAAATATTTAATATAATTTGAAATTTTAAATAATTTGAATTAGTTGGAGATATGGCAATAAAATCAGTCTATTTATTTTGTTTAACTATTTATTTAATATTTATTTATTTAAATAATACTTATTTAATAATATGAATTATATTGATATTGCAACTTTTAAATCAAGTTTAAATAAAAATTATAAAGATCTTTTTAGGTTTGAACCTCAAAAGAATACAACTTAGTTGATAGATAATTAGCAAGCTACTAAATCCTTTTAGTTTAACTATGGATGAAATGTCACTTGGATATAAATATAAAATAAAAGCCAAACCCGAATTTCATCATTTACACGAACATGTATGTGGTTCTAGGGCCGGAGCTCTTTTAGGGCCCTATTCTTTTTGTCAGAACTATATGCATTAGACCTAAAACTATAAAATTTGATGTGTATGACCGTTTCCATGAGATGGAGTCCAAGGAAGTTTCCCTTTAAGATCTTGAGACAGAAGTAGAGACCAGTCATGAGTTGTAAGTGGGTCTTCAAAGAGAAGGCCACTTTGGTTTATACCCAAAGCAAGAAGGTCTTGCTATTTACAAAAGCATTGCTTAAAATATCACGTTACAGATATTACGCAATTTACCTGATAAATAGAAATAATAAAAAATAAAAATCTAGATTAAAACCAAAAACAATAATAACCGGAGCCCTAAATGAAGGAATTCGAGTTCAATGATTGGTCAAGAATGTATTGCGTGATGAGTTTTTTTTGCTGGTTGTTCAAAGCTTCTATAATTTCATACAGATTAATAGTTAAACTTGTTTGAAGTTAGGACTGCTTTCCTCTGCACTTCCCTTGCTTGCTTCGCTCCTCATGATCACTCGCAACAATGGGAGCTTTGCATGTAAATAGTTGGAGAACATACAAGTATGTTTTGATGTTGTCATTTCATTGCATCGATTTCAAGGTTACAACTCCTATTTTGTTACATCTTGGATCAATATAGAACTTCGATCATGGTTGTGTCTTTTTATTGAATTAATGATAGAAATGTTTGGGTATTGAAGGGTGTACCTCACGCTCGTTTTACCAAGTATGTTGGATTTTCTATGGGATAAAGCTCTAAACCACATTTCTTGTTCTAATAAAAAGAGATAAAAGTTAACACTTACTTATCATTCACATAAATTCACTTAGACCATATAAACGTCACTTTTAGCTACGATCAATTTTCAGTGGGTCAGGTCTTCATATATTGGATCCAATAGATTGTGTGATATAACAATCTAACATATCAAGAAAGCTATATGAATTGATCCGACCCATTTAGGCAGATTACTACTTAGGTAGATCCACAATCTAATCCATTTAAAAATTATAAATAGATGAAATTTAAATAAATAAATAACTAAAATAAAATAAAAGTAAAAAAATAAATTGTATCTACCTTTATAGGTGGCGTCATCTGCAACAATATCCCAATAAGATGGATGCACTTTATGGCCATGCAGCCAAAATCGACTAGTGTATAATAAGTATTCTCCGGTTGTCAGTTGGAAAGCAGAGAGATCGTCACCACTTATGTGATTGATAATTCAGCCACATGATTATTGAAAGAGAGACATTACAAGGTTCTTGATGAAAAGTTTAAAACAACAAAACAAGGAGAAGGGAAATATAAAACCAACTAACCCTAAAGGGCCAAGACTAATGGAACCCAAAATAAGTGGGATTATAATAACATGGGATAACATCCCCCTCAAACTCATAATGCCACAGCAATAAGCATTGAGAGTTTGTCACATAAAAAACGAAACCAAGATGCTGACAAAGCCTTCGTAAAGATATCATCAAGCTGCAAGGTGGATGGAACAAACGAAAGTGATATGGTCACGAGCTGTAAGTGATGATGGGTGAGGTGACAATCAATCTCAATGTACTTCGTCCGCTCATGCATGGAAAACAACATTCTTCGCGATATGTATTGCACTTTTGTTATCACAATGCAGGGGAGTAGGTGAAGAAATGTGAACCACCATATCTGCAAGAAGCCATTATAACCAGATAATGTCACATGTAGTCACAACCATAGCACGATACTCAGCCTCTGTGGAAGATCTAGAAACAACGTCATGTTTCTTGCTCTTCCATGAAATGAGAGACTTTCCAAGAAATACGCAAAATACGATGGTGGATTTACGATCATGATGATCATTATCCCAATCAGCATCACTATAGGCACGTAACTCAAGAGATGACGTCGAGGGAAACAAGAGAGTCTGAAACTGGGTGCCACAAAGATATCTCAAAATACGGAGTATGGCTCCCCAATGAACAGAAGTAGGAGCAGTAACAAACTGACAGACAACATAAACACCATGAGCAATGTCCGGACGAGTAACAGTGAAATAAACGAAACTTTCAACAATAGTCCGCTAAAGATTTGGATAGGATAAAGGAACACAATTAGTAGGAAAGTATTGTCCATTGGTTTCATGAGGAGTATCTACATTCCGATGGTCAGAGAGGCCCGCCCGTGTAAACAAGTTAGATATATACTTAGTCTGAGAAAGAAGATACCCATTCTTAGACTAAACTACCTCAATACCCAAGAAATAACGCAACAATCCCAAATCCTTCATAGCAAAACGATGAGCTAGATCATGCTTCAAAGACTCAATACCACTGTGTTCATCACCGGTAATAATCATGTCATCCACATATAAGGACAAAAGAATCTATCCTGCGCTCGTACATCTAATAAACAAAGTCGAATCATGATCGCTCTGGATAAATCCGAGAGAGGTAATCACTATGGAGAATTTGTCAAACCAAGCACATGTTGCTTTCTTGACACCATATACAGCCTTGCGAAGCCGACAATCCTCACCCGTCTGATTCCGACCGCCTGGAGGAAGACACATATAAACCTCCTCGTGAAGGTCACCATTCAAAAATGCATTTTGACATCCATTTGAAAGATCTTCCACTGTCGAACGGATGTAACCACAATCATAGTACGGACTGTCGTCATCTTTGCTACTGGGGCAAAGTTCTCCTCATAGTAAAAGCCATACTGTTGGGAATACCTTTTTGCTTCAAGTCTGGCCTTATACCGCACAACAGACCCATCAGATTTTGTTTTTATCTTATACACACAACGACAACCAATCATATGTTTCCCAGGATTAAGAGAAACCAAAATGTATGATTCTGATAAAGGGTAACGATTTCCTCAGCCATAGCATTCTACCAAAGAGGATCTAATAGAGCCTTTCGATACAATTCAGGTTCAAACAAATGGTGGATGTTGGCTATAAATGAAGCAAATGATCCTTAGTATGTAGAGTAAGCAAAATATGGAAGCTTGGTGGACTTGATAGGACGAGTAGACCTCCTGAGGGGTGATGGGGGTGGGTCTTCAATCTCAATAGTCGAAGGGGAAGACTCAAGAATAGGAGGGGTATAGGAACTCTTTAAAGAAGTAGGTGTGTCATGAACTAAAGGATAAGGTAGAATAGATGAATCTCGAATGTCTATCTTGATGGGTTTTGAGCATTACAACAATCCTATGGTGTACATGCAACCCTAATTGCTTTGGATCTAAGTTTTACTCTATTGAACATGCAAATATAAACTCCAAAGAAATAACCCTATGGACTAGCATACAATTTCGAAAATCACATATGATTAGGGTTACAAACTTTACCTTACTTGTTATGTAGCAATAACAAGAATAATCCTTATTGATCTTGACTTCTGAAAGCCTAGTGCCTCAAGTGTTGCACCTCTAATGGAGTCACAAACACCGAATACAACAAGATGACTTGGAGAGGGAAGGATTTCGGCTAGGTTTCCTTAGATGACATGCATTGGCCGAAAATCCTTAGTGAGAGGGTCTTTATATAGCTGTGGCTGCTAGGGTTTTCAGGTGGAAACCCTAATACCTTACTTAGGCAACAAGCAGCCCGTGAACTCCTTCCTTAGAGCCCATGGATGAAATCTATAGGGCTTCCTTATAGGATTTCGTCCACCCCACTCTATGGAGTCCATCGGCCCAATTATGCAACTATCAATGATTTGCACAACAGTCTCTCTATTATTAATCAGTTCCTTTAATCCTAAAATTAATATCAAATTAATTTCTGATTAATCACTAATTAATATTATGATTTTCAAATAATATATTAATCTTGTAATATATTAATAAAACCATTTTGAGTACCAATTTATTATTCATATAATAAATCCTACTCTCTCTCCTCTTGTCATCCTATCAAGTTGCATGAGTGAAGGCAACCCAAAAGGACCATGCACATAATCAAGTCAAGTACATACCAATTATAGTTATGGACTTAGACACCTAATCCAACAGTCACCCACTTGGATAAGTCTAATAACTATTATTGCAAGTACGACTTCAGAATCTGATTAACAATCGTAGCTTTCAAAAGCCGATGTCGAACTCTGATCTTATCAGTAATGCGTCCTTTAGATAAGGGATCAAATATTCATCCATTCTACAAGATATCGTATGGACATGAGACATGGATTATAATCATTCTCTCTGTTCATGTGTTGTTTCCCGATTTCTGATTTATGACGACTGACAACAGACTACAATTGAACACATCAACTTAGTCCAGGCTTGGCCAAGCACTTAGGGTTGTCATCACTAAATCATCGAGGGGCCCACAAATATCGCTTTTATCTCACATTGGGTAAAAGGAACGGATAAACTTCGACACATATGCTTGCTCAATTTACTTATCAAATCACACACAACAATACGTTTTATAACACCAAGTTACTGATGCGTTTACATATCATCAATGTGCAACCGACTTGTAAACTACAACTCATATGTATCTGTTTCAAGAATATAAGATATTATCGTCTCACAATCACTCGTGATAAAATCCATGAAGTGATTCAAATAAGCATGGGTTTAATCCAATACGCAAATCTTATTTCAGAAGTACTCATGAACACTGCAACAAACTTGTGATATGTCTAAACACTTAGACAATCTACAGTCGGATTCATGACAACCTTACCTCATTACTTACTTCCAAAGTATGATTGACTATGGATGTTTGAATAGCCTAGTTATTCGGTAAGTAAAACATGCAAAGTGAAACAGAAGAATAATCTAATTAACTATGGTCTCAAAACTTTTGAATATAAATAATACACTTATTATTTAATCGCCATATTAATCAGACTTTATTCATTGTATACTGTTTCGACTAATCAACTTAATACTTGAATTAAAACAATAGTCATCCCATGCTCTTAGCATGCACACCATGTTTATCTATGGTCCTTACTTTGTGAAATATATTAATTTAACACATTTTTCAACGATACCCATTTCACAATTCCAAATCTTTATCGTAAGCGTAAGAATACCAAATTCTTGTCATCTATTGTAATTTGTTAGATTCTAAACTTATATGCAATGATCCTTTTGTAATGTTTATGCACAAAAGTCACAGAGACTTGGCCAAAGATATTACAAGGTATTCTAATGGAGAACAATTCCATGGAAACGAAGTCTCATATTCAAAGTACATTCCTTTGAACATCCTTCTTGCATTAAGGCTTCTAATCTTACACAAATTTTATGATTAACTTCCACTTGTGGAAACATTTCCATATTCCCATTTGACTATCACTTCGGAACAAGAGTTACCTCTTCCCAGAACATGTCAATATGATCCGTCCAAAATTATACTATACTTCCAACTGTCCACAAGCGACCAATCTTTGGTAAACCTCAGATTGTCCTTGACAGTTGTTTAAAAACTTTAGTCATATCCGGTTCTGGTCCCTTTTTTCCTCTTAATACCCTAGGTATTTGGAAAAATTAGAACAAATTAATATTATAGCATGCGTAATCAATCCTATATACCAAGCATATGCGATTCGATATACAATGTCTTACATAAAGACATGATACTTTATTATTCTTTTGCTATAATATTTCCACATATAGAATTTCCTTATGTTGAATCATTTCAACATAACATTCATATATGTATATGACTAGATTCTATTAAAATCTCAATCTAAGCTTTTAGATTTGAAATGAAGTATGATTATTTTCTCCCTATAACTTTCTATGGCGAAATAATATCCAAACTCTGCAACCTTGAAAATTTGTAACCTTTGTTTCATGTAAATAGCATTGCCTACTTGCAATAAGTATAATTATGATCCCACTAGCATAACAATTATACTCTTACTAGCATAACACTTATGCTACCACTAGCTTTGACATGTACCCGGAAATCAACTGGACTTCTAGAAATCAATACTTATTGACTTTCTTACCGAAGTTTAGATTTCTGATACGTGGTGCTTCGATAAGTCTTTGCCCAGACTTCTCAAGCTCATACACCTTTCATATTAAATAGCACAAGTGTGTGTTTAAACCTTTCAGAAACTTATAACAATAAGTCCCGAAAGTTCAAATATTTTTCATTCTCTCACAATTCGAACTATGAAGAGGGATGTCGTAATCATATTCGAATTCAAGAATGCAAATATCACAATTGCTAACTCTAATCCTCTAAAATCTACTTAGTGAAAGTGTTTCCTCACAATCATTTTCATGAAGTGGAGAAAAAACTTTTGCCACTTAGATTTTAAGATTCATGTGTTCCTATCCATGTGAATTCATCATTTCCAACCATTATCATAAGATAAGGTCTATGATAAATTCAAACTCATATGGACTGAACTTGTTCAATCTTAATTTCTTGCCATCTAGTAGCACGAGGATCCCACCATTGCTTCCAAGTTATTGAGCAACTCACCCCTACAGATCAATGTACATTTCATTGATCAAGGTGATTTGCCTTATGCATTCAAATGAGAACTCATAGAACTCACATGCATAGTCAACTTAACTGGAATGGCACAGAAAACAAGAATATGTCAATCACGATAGGTTATCAACCTCGGGTCGTGTCCTAGTGATAACTTAAAAAGGCTCATTCTTGATTAGTACATGAAACTATTCAATACCATTAAGACTCCCACTGACCTCTTGACATATAAGATTCTCTGACAAGGAGCATTTCTTGGCAACCATATATTCAAGAGTTAGTGTGAGACCTTATCAAGACAACACTTCATGTAATTGGTCTTAGTTGATCTTTGTTTTATCCAAAACATTACAACTATCAATTTCAAATGTGCAAGAGTTAGAAAACATTTCTACTCCATATTTTATGAGGCATTATAAACCTACTTAGAACATGTCACTAAAGGCACAATCTTTGAGTATGACTCTAAGACTCGAATTTTGGAACGAAGTATGATTCATCTTCTTGATTTAACCATTTCAACAATTATCGATTCCTCTTCTTAGCCATATAAGTGTACTAAGGTATCCTTAGATGATCAATTGTGATATGGTTCCACAATCATTAGGATGATCATAAAAGATGATACTAAAGTATTCTCCCTTCCTTTAGGATTGGAGAAACTTTTATCTTTCTGCCCAATTTGATTCTTCTTATTTGTTCTGCTATACTTTGAATCTTTTCAAGGTATCAAAATTATACTTAATCTTGTAAGCATAATCATATTTATTGAACTTTCAACAAATCATGACGAATAGACTTTATCGTCCTTTGCGGTGGATCTAACCAGTTCACATCAATGTGTACTAGATCCTTTAGTCCTTCTCTTGACTCACATACATATGCGAACAAGGAATTAGTCTCAATTTTCCCACGTACCAAGATTTTCATACATCACATGATTCAAATCATATGCTTCCAAGTTTCTGTCCAATTGAAACTTGGGTGATGAGAATCTTTCCTTACTTAGAAAATTACGACACTACCACAATTGATATAACTAAGAATCAAACCATTTTCAGCATTGCTATTAATAGAAACATACAAACAACAATTTTCACAAATGTCATTGCAAGGAAACATAAAATAAGATAAAATCAAATTTTTCTTTATTTATAAAATGCGGAAAACTTGTCCTTACAATGCAAATTTATATGAAAACTATGTTACTAAATATTCCTAAGCAATCCATCATAACTCCTAAGCAACAGCTCAAAAATCTGATTATCGAACCATGTGATCGAAATCGATCTCTTCGCGACCAGACTCAACTCACTCTTCCTTTAAGCTTCCTTTCTTTTCTTCGATCCTACAAAACATCAAAATGCAATCTTATCACATCAGGTATTAATAATCTATAAATAGGAACTTAATAGAGTTAGATAGTGGATTTACCTGAAGTAGAGTCATACATTTTGACTTTACCATCCTTGCGATCCTTCAGGTAGATACGACAGCTTCGCATCGAATGCCCCTTTGGAATGGTGCATGGGACTATCTCAGACTCAGTCTTTCTCTTTACCATCTGGTCAAACAGTTTGACCTTGGCCGATCCCTTTCCATTGGGAAGAGAAAGCTTTTCTGGACTTCCAATGTGGCCACTGTCAATGTCCATGGAAGTTTGGGAGATTGATCTTCCAGACAAATTTGCTTGACTAGTGCTCCAAACCATTGTTGATTCAGCAGCAATAAGCAAATAGGTTAGATCAATAAGGGTCACGTCGTGGTCTCCCATATAGTAGTCCTTAATGAACCCGCTATATGACTTAGTAAGTGACTGAAGAACCAAGTCAACCGCCAGCTTCCTTAAGACAAAGACACCCAAAATTCCCAGCCTGTCAATATGCAACTTCATCTCCAAGACGTGAGCACATATAGACTTTCCATTTTCGTGTTTGCTTGCCAATAGGGCTTGAGTGACCTCGAACTTTTCAAGTCGAGGAACATGTGGGTTAGGGAGAACTATTGGAGGAGGTGGAGGAAGTGAAGTATGATCTCTAGTTCCTTGATCGAAACATGGAACATCATCTTCATGAGGAAAGGTTTTCCAAAGGGTTCGAGAAGACCATAGTTGTCAGAACTAGACATCTTCAAAAGGGAGAAATTCAAGTTAGTTGATTCAATCCTTAATATAACACCCAAATGTAATATTAAGGCTAGGATCCAACACAATAATTTACAATTCGGAAGAGGGATGCCATAATCCAATTGTAAACCATTTGTCGGTAGGTAAATGACGATTTACCAATTCCACCACGAAAACGAAATTTTAAACTAATTAGGTTTTTAAATGAAACTCCTAGACCTTTTGAGATTCATTGAACTTTTCAATGGCATGTTTAATCTTGATTATTCCGTTCAAGTTTGTGACTGGGATACCGAGGATCACAAAAAAGGTGTGAATAACCATGCAAATTAGCTTGGTACTCTCGATAACATTTATCACCTAATCAATGTGTCGGTTAACCACACACGCTCCATCGATCTATGATAATTAACGAGCTACCCATTTCCATCCTTCATTAGTCCCAAATTAGTGTGCCGGTTAACCACACACGCTCCACTAACGACCAATAAGGTGCAATGTGCAATTTCATGGGTTAGCATAAAATTCACATTTTTTCTAAAGTAACTAAGATTGGGAATTTATAAAAGTGTTTAGTTACTTAATATGTACATTATACTTATAATGAGGATTAATGTCCTATTAAACCCGTTCGGCTAACGACCCTCCACTGGTCAAGAGTGCGGTGGGTAAGAGTAGATACCCACTGACGGTCATTTTACAGGCCGCTTCCTTAAACACCCCTTATAGACCAACTTCGTGAATGAGACCTACTAATGGTAAGACTGGCCCTTTACTTATACATATATAACATATTAGACTTTTAATTTTATATAGTATAAGGGTGTATTTTAAACTTTTAAAATACTAGGTGGTTTAATCTATTAATAAATTATACTTTTAATTTAATTAAATTTAAATCATATTATTATTAATTTATTAGTTCTCTCTTTTAATTAAACAGTTAATTAATTTAATAAAATCCATAAGGGGTAAATTAAACAATTCAAAATACCAAGGTTCTAAATTTAAGATTTCCAAATTAAAACTACTTAATCAAATTTTAAATTATAAACCCATGAGGTGCACTTTTGAAACTTTTCAAAATACTTGGGTTTAACCATTTAAATTTCCAAAAACTAAAACTTTAATTTCAAATTTAAACTATAAAACCAAAGGGTGTAATTTAAAACTTTTTCCAAATTACTAGGTTAAATATATGAATCAAAATAATCTTATATTATCCATATTTAACCAAATCCACTAATTTTCATAAGGATATCACATACCAATTCGAAAAATCGAATTTAGGCATTAAAAATGAATTATGGTAATTATCCAAATCAAAATCTGACCAAAAAATCGAAAAATCTGGCACCAGACGAGTCAATTCGTCGAGTCCACTATGGAACTCGCCGAGTTCATGCAACTCGTCGAGTCCATACAAGGAATCGCCGAGTTCATCAGTTAGACAACATAAATTTTCGATTTCTTGCTCTTTTGGTAGTCCACTCTTGCACCAATTCAATTGAAAAACATCCTAGGCTCTGATACCATTGATGGGTTTTGAGCATTACAACAATCCTATGGTGTACATGCAACCCTAATTGCTTTGGATCTAAGTTTTTCTCTATTGAACATGAAAATATAAACTCCAAAGCAATAACCCTATGGACTAGCATACAATTTCGAAAATCACATATGATTAGGGTTAGAAACTTTACCTTACTTATTATGTAGCAATAACAAGAATAATCCTTCTTGATCTTGACTTCTGAAAGCCTAGTGCCCCAAGTGTTGCACCTCCAATGGAGTCACAAACACCCAATGCAACAAGATGACTTGGAGAGGGAAGGATTTCGGCTAGGGTTCCTTAGATGACATGCATTGGCCGAAAATCCTTAGTGAGAGGGTTTTTATATAGTTGTGGCTGCTAGGGTTTTCAGGTGGAAACCCTAATACCTTACTTAGGCAACAAGCAGCCCATGAACTCCTTCCTTAGAGCCCATGGACGAAATCTATAGGGCTTCCTTATATGATTTCGTCCACTCCACTCTATGGAGTCCATCAGCCCAATTATGCAACTATCAATGATTTGCACAACAGTCCCTCTATTATTACTTAGTTCCTTTAATCCTAAAATTAATATCAAATTAATTTCTGATTAATCACTAATTAATAATATGATTTTCAAATAATATATTAATCTTGTAATATATTAATAAAACCATTTTGAGTACCAATTTATTATTCATATAATAAATCCTACTCTCTCTCCTCTTGTCATCCTATCAAGTTGTATGAGTGAAGGCAACCCAAAAGGACCATGCTCATAATCAAGTCAAGTACATACCAATTATAGTTATGGACTTAGACACCTAACCCAATATATATCCATATCAAAAGGATCATATGCATAAGATCTAACTTCGTTACATTGTGGGTTGTAGCGAGAATCGAGTAGAAAGGAATATGTTCCAAAAAGGTGACATGCCAGGAAACATATAACTTCCGACTCACATGATCATAGCAACGATATCCTTTCTGTCGAATACCATACCCCAAAACTACACAAATAGAAAATTTCGGCCCCAATTTGTTCCTCTCAACATGAAGACGAAGAACAAAACAAGTGCATCAAAAAACTCGTAGAGCAGAATAGTTTGGTAGGTGACCATATAGTTTTTCAAAAGGAAACATTCCTGAATTCAATGTAGTAAGGATACGCTTAATCACATAAACAACAGTTAAGACTACTTTACCTCAAAAAGAACTATGGACTTGTGCATACAAGAGTAATGAGTGGGCTGTCTCAATAATATGACGGTGTTTCCGTTCTGCCACACCATTTTGCTGAGGTGTATCAGTACACAATAACCGGTGTATGGTATCATCAGAAGCAAGTAACTGAGTAAAATCACTACATGTATATTCACCCCCTAAGTCACACCTGAAACACTTTATCACAACCGAATGTTAAGTTTAACCAAGAGCTCTAAAATTGTTATAAATGCTAAAGAGATCAGATATGCATTTCATAAGGTAAACCCAAGTATAACGAGTATAATCATCTATAAAAGATACATAATAGGTCGAACCACCCTTTATGGATACTGGTCAAGACCCCACGCATCAAAATGAATAATATCAAAAGGAGCAGTAGAACAAGACATACTTTTACTGAAAGTTAAAGTAGACAATTTTTCCAGTTTACAACCACTACAATTAGAAATATCACAAGTGTTCATATGACCCAAAACACCACTAGATGTTAGAAAACTTAATCATGATACATACACATGTCCCAAACGAGAATGCCAAAGATAAAACTCAGATTACAAAGGACTCAAACGAAAAGAAGACAAATCAATGTTGGAGGCAACAACAACAGTCACTTTGAGAACCTCCAAGACATACAGTTCGCCCACCCTACGGCCAATCCCAATCACCTTATGGGTGTTTTGATCCTATATAACACAGAAAGAATTAGAAAAGAATACCTAATTACTAGATTTACATAATTGACTGACCGTAGCAAGATTCAAAGTGAGTTTGGGAATGTAATAAACATCAGGGAGAGATATATAAGAAATAGAAACATACCCAACACCCTCAATTGTCATATATGTATCACTAGCAGAGATAACAGAACTAGATGACATGTATGATAAAGAAGTGAACGATGAAAAATAAGGAGACATGTGATGGGTTGCACCATAATCTAAAATCCACAAAGATGAGGGAACATTTGAGGTACCGGATGAAGTAGGACCAGAATGAGACATAGATGCAGACATAGGAGTAGGATTAGAGGCCAAATAATGTCTGAAACTCTCAAAAACATTGGGATCCAATGCAATGGTGGCATGTTGCCAACAGACTCAGCGTTAACTAGTGGCATAGCAGCAACAACAAACTGTGGAGGACGAGGTCTCCATGGAAGAATACCAGAGGAACGTGGCTGAAACTTCTGCCGACCATGCCTATTATGTTGTCTCGTCTGAGGCTGGCCAGATTTACCCTCGTTAACTAACAAGGGACATTGAGCTTTCCAATGATTTTTCTATTTGCAGAAGGCACAATCATCATAAGGAACCCTTTGAGTTTGTCAATACCTGATTAGTGGAAACAGCAAGCACAACAGGAGTGAAGGTTGCTTTAAACCCTTTATCTGTATGAGATTTGATACGAGTCTCTTCAGCAATCAGCTCATGAACAACATGTTCCACTGATGGAAGGGGGAACGATGAAGAATCGTTCCACGTAGGCCTTTAAAATCAAAATGCAACGCCATCAAAAACTAAACCAAATGTTGTTCTGCCGTCCTAGAAATATAAGGCTCAAAATCTTTTAACTCTTTAGATTCAGTAAGGGCCAATTGATCCCATAAATAAGACATAGCAGCATAGAAATCTTGAATACTCATATTATTCTGTTAAAGGGCACAAATTTCATATTCTAACTGATACTGTTTAGCACAGTTGGACTGAGTATACAATCTCTCCAAATGGTGCCAAACTTCCTTTGTTGTGTCATACTTAGCAAATTGCATACCAGTGGACCGTGTCACAAAATTATTAATCCAAGTAATGACCTTGGAGTTATCAGTCTCCCAAGCATCAACCGATAAGTCAAAATTCTTAGCTTGAGGCACTGAAGGTTTAGCTTTAACCCCAGTGACATAGCCCCACATATTCTTCCCACGAAGGAAGTTCTTCATTACATAAATCTAATAAGTGTAATTCTTCCCATCTAATCGAGTACTAATTGATTGAAGGGAATCATCCTTTCCAGTCATGTTTGCAACAGGTAGATAGCCACAACAATAGACAAGTAATCAGATAACAAGAACAACAAACCAGCGGAAGCAACCAATCGAACATCAAGAAACTGAATAGCAAACCCTAGAATTCAAATAGCAACAGAAAACTAACAACAACATCAAAGGAACACTAACAAGAAAACGAACATCAGTAGCAAGCGAACATCAAACGAATCAGCTACAATAAACCTTCTAACAACATATCAAACCTCAACTCTGATACCATGATAATTGAGCCACATGATTATTGAAAGAGAGAAATTAAAAGGTTCTTGATGAAAAGCATAAAGAAAAAAAAACAAGGAGAAGGGAAATATAAAAGCTAACTAACCCTAAAGGACTAAAGACTAAAGGAGCCTAAAACAAGTGGGCTTATAATAAACATGGGCTAATAGTGATTCCATGACTTGTAATAACCCAACGCACCTTCCTCTTCATCATCATACACTAAAATAACACCACACTCCATGATGTGTCCAAGGTTCCCTCTTACACTAATAGTAACCCCAAACTCCTTTGTAAGTTGTTCAGGCTCCTCTGTTACAATAGTAATACGATCACCAACTTTGATCTCATTCATACCAATCATCCAATGGGTTAAAAATATTACACAATCTCCTCCAATATATGTTGCCAATGTAATGATTGTATATCCAGGTGCAGTTCTTTGATATATTACTAATTTGGAAAATTAAAGGACTCATAATATTGAGATGGTATCCTCTGTACATAGCATAAATTCAATCCTTTGAGATTTTTAAGATATGATGGGAAGTTAAATGATATCGATGGCCCCTTGCTTCTATCCATAATCCAATTAGGCATATCCCGGCCTCTGTAAAATATGCTGAATATTCCAAATTCATAATACATCTGTCAAATACAAGATTAATTTAATGACCATAAAGTATATATATACATATTCACACAAAGATAGATGGTATATAGGAAACTTGCATTTTAGATTCCTCTGATCCTCTATACACAAAATCAGTTGTCGCATGCCTTTTGTTAAGGAAGTTCATATTAGTCCAACAACAACCACGTAATACTGTTTCCTCAACACGTGCCATTGGTTGAATTTTGACCACACCTTGAAATTCATATGGCGAAGGTGCTAACAATATCCACCATAAAGATAACTAGATTGGGGACATTTCAGGATCAAATACAACTTTTTGTAGCAACGGCTTATCCTGAGAATTGAGAATCAACCCTCGTAGTGTATTTGGAGGATGCTCGACTGACATCAACATTCTACAGTTTGAGAGATTAAGTATCTTAAGCCTAGGAAGGCTTCTCACGCAGTCTGTTAGAGAAACGATATGATTTCCATCTAAGCATACTTCCTTAACATATAAAGGCAACGTAAGTCCACTGGAAAGGATTTTGTAGACAAATTATTATTTACAAGTGATAAGTCTCTTAAATAGCTTGGTAAAGAAATCACAAAGAAATTAAAGTCACTCGGTATAGCCTCCAAAATTGTGGACGAAGAGATTATTGGGTTTATGCCAATATTGTTATACTTAAGCTTTTCTGTTGAACCCCTATTCCTAATCTCGATTCGAGATTCACCAAGATTACAACCATCTAGCAATATTTTTTTAACCTTAGTTAACATCGCTATTATTTTTGGAAGTTTTTCAAGCTTGTTTCAATAGCTCATATTAATGAGAACAAGTTCAACACATGCCTCAATTGATTCACAAATCTCAATCAAGTTAATGCAATATCTAATTATTAACCTCTCAAGTGCGTCAAGTTCGTCAAAGCCACCCAAACTACAAATCTGATCACAGAAACTTAAGTTAAGAACCTTTAGTGATCCAAGCAACCTTTTTCCTTTTAAGTATGATCCATTTAACTGCTGAAATAGACATAAGAAAAATCATAGTGAATTTCATTAACTCGACATGGAAAAATAGTAAATGGAGATAAGTTACCTTTTGCCTTTTCTCAGGTCATTATGGATTACTATCGCAAATGACAAATGATACAATATTGTTATATGACATATCAAGAGCAACCAAACTCTCCATCGGTAACTCTGAATGTATAGAATTCAAAGGAAATCCATGCATACACAACCATCTTAATTCTTCGGGAAACTTCTCAAAAGACCCATTCATTTGCATATAACTCAGTTGTAGTAGCATTAGATTTTCCATCTTACCTAGTGCATATGTTTTCAACATCAAATGATGCGGGAAACTTCTCTTGCTTAAGCATTCGCATGTCAAGTGTAACACCCGATTCAAATTATTTTTTAGTTTAGACCCTTGGTGTAAAAATGTTTTGCGGATTTGGTCCCTAGGGGGGCAGTTTTGACAACTTCAGAAAAGTTAGAGTATGCTGGGCATACTCATTGTACGTTGGGTGTACGCATGCAGGGGAAAACCCCTAAATTTTAGGGTTTGGACCTTATTTAAACAACATTATGACCCCTTATTCTCTCATTTCTCAGCCATTGTTTCCCTTAGAGTGCTGTTTCGAAACCCTAGCTTTCCTTGAAGAGTTTTGACCCTCTTGAGTGTGTGTTGGTGAAAGTTAAAGAAGAGGAGCTTGGAGGAAGGAGATTTGATCAAAGGGAACTTGTAGATCCAGAATTCTCACATCATTTGCAGCTTCATTGAGGTATAAAGCTTGGAACTTGCTCCTTGTTTGCTTAGATCTAGTCTTTATAAAGTTTTGGTCCCATTTTGGTCATATGATGAGTTCTAGTGGATTCCTTCCACTACAGCAGTTAGGTATTTCTTCAATTGATATTTTTGAGGTCCTAAGTCCATAAAGTTAGCATCTTGATGGTTGTGGATCAACCATACATGAGTTTAGGTCATTATGGTGAAAGTAGAATGCTAAAAGTGAGGTTTGGGTCCTTTTGAGCCATGCAAAGGATCCAAGTTCATGATTTTATAGCTTAAGACGTTTGATAAGACGTGGATCTGAATTTTGGGTTTTTGGTTGAAAGTATTAAGCACTTAATGGAAAAGTTCTTAATGGGCACGTACGTTGAGCGTACGTATGTGTACGCTGCACATACGTTGCCCAGTCCCCGATCATGGCTCGCTTGGTAGTACGATGGGTGTACCCAGGTCGTACGCAGCGTGTACTAGGAATCCTTGTAGAATGTTGGGCGTAAGCCTGAGTATGTCGGACGTACTCGGCCACCGTTGACTTCGGTTTACTTCCTCGGTTTGGGACACTTTTGGACTAGAGGGTTTTTGGGCCTTATTGGGCCATTAGTCTTATGAGTTTGGACCATTTCTGGGTTTTGGTGTAACGCCCGTGTTTCTAGGCTAGGCATTAATATTGACATAATGGTCTAGGTTAACCTTTGTAACTCATTTAGAAGAAATGAAAAGGAATTATGTGAATATTATGTGAATTATGTGTTTTATGCTTAATTATTAGGGTTTAATTAATTAAGAATAAATATGAGCGTCAAAAATAAAATTTTAGATAAAGCCGATATCTATTAAGAAACTTGTAGTGGGCGTGACAAGGATTACAGATATATAAAGAATGCCGAAATCCGAGTTATAACGAAGAAGTTATGACCTGTCGAAGTTTCACGATAAACCGGCACGGTGCCGAATGTCGTAAAAAGTGAGTTTTTGATAAACTACTTTTTAGCCTTAGTGATCTAAACGAAACTCATAGTGTTCGTTAAACCGAGAGTAGGTATAAAAAGAACGCCCAAATCTGACTTCGTATGAGGAAGTTATGATTTTTCGAAGTTTCAGCTTAGCAGTAGACAGCTAAAAACTCGAATTTTAGATCGAGCGATTTTTAGCCTACACGACCTAAACGAGAATCGAAGGTATCGTCATTTGTAGCACAACGGTAAAAAGACAAACGAAAACGGACGTCGGATGAAGAAGTTATGAATTTTTAACGGATTTCCTATCCCGGTCTGTTAAAAATAATAATATAAAAATTAACGTTAAAATTAGCCGACGAAGTCTAAACGAAAGTTGTAGAGTGTAATTTTACCACGCGTGCATATAAAGAACGTCAAAAACGGAGCTCGTATGCGAAAGTTATGAATTTTAGAAGATTTTGGCACAAAATTCGAGAAATTTCGCATGGATGAACTTCACCCGGAAATGCCACGTCACCTTCGCTCGTAGCGCGCCACGTGTCCGAATTGCCGAGTCACCCGAGGCCAGCTGGCGAGGCGTGTCGCTTCCTGATTCGACCGAAGTCTCGGCCCTCGCATATCCGACGCGTGTGCACCCCCGTGTCCGAGCTCGGTGAGTCATCCGAAGCAGGTGAGTCATCCGGAGCTGGACCAATCCGAAGACAACACCTGTCCGAGCCTCGCACCGCCTTAGCCTCCGAACCTTGCAGACTCCGACGCGTGTCTTCTTCTCACTGCTTCGGGTCCGAACCTCGGTCCTATATATAGAAGGCTTGCGAGCCTTCCCGGATACTTTTGGAAAATTGGCAATTTTGGCCCCTTTTTCAATATTTTGGCTATTTTCACATCCCCCGATGCCCCGAGATCATTTCCAACGCCCGGAATACGTCCCGGAGTGCCCGAGAAGCCCGAGAGATTTATTTTTTCGGTTTCAAAGCCCGACCCTCGCAGAGCCCGGTTTCTCAATAAAACTCCCGGTTTTATTAGAAACGATCGTTTTATGCAACGAAGTGCTGCCCGATTATCGTTAAAACATGTGAGTGTGTAGTTACTTTCACCTTACACATATATATATGAAGTATTTTCTTTAAAATACGTGCTATGTGTAATTATATTGATTGTTTAATTAAGGTGACTGTTGAATAGATGTTTTATATAAGTTTTAAACTGTATATATATTTTTATTTACAAATATGTTGCGTAAAACATGGGTAGATGAATTAGATGATGTGTGATGAGATAAAAGTGATGAGAGGTATCGATGTTTAAGATGATCTAGTCATCTAGCTGAGTATAGATAACGGCCACAGACTATTTTAGATAGTCCAGTGGAACGTTAGTAGACTTGTAATCGGTACGTATGTTTGAACTATATGTTCATAAAGTGTTCTTGAACTATATGTTCATTAGGTGTTTTTGAACTATGTGTTCATCCATTAGTTCTTCTTTTTGACACTATTACGTGTCGGGGTACGGGAGCGTACGGGAGTACTTTATCAGTATTTTCCCTATACTTTTATTTGGAAGAGCTTTGGAGTCTTTGTTCTTTTATGAAGTGATCGGACTAGCTTCATGAGTTAGTGATATAGATCATGAGTTAAATAGTGTGTGTGTGTGATGAAAGGTGAGTTGGATAGATGAGATGATCAGTGATATAGATCATGAGTTGAGAGTTAGTGGTGAAATATGGGAAAAGCTTTTACCCAAATGTTGGCGTGAGTGGTGCAATATGAGAAAAGCCCTTACCCAAACGTTGACCCCCGTCATTCAGCAGAGTATGGATGACAACCATGGACTGTTCTAGACGGTCTGTGGAACACTAGCAGGCTCGCAACCTGTAGGTGTTAATGGACTTGAGTGTTCATTCGCTGTACTCTATTCCCCTTCGTGAGGGGTGCAATATGAGAAAAGCCCTTACCCAAACGTTGACCCCCGTCATTCAGCAGAGTATGGATAACAACCATGGACTGTTTTAGACGGTCTGTGGAACACTAGCAGGCTCGTAACCTGTAGGTATTAATGGACTAGAGTGTTCATTCGTTGTACTCTATTCCCCTCATGAGTGCCATTAGGGCATGTATGGCTGGGGAAACCCCTTAGTATGTTCATCAGCTGTATGGAAAACCCATTGACATGTATTGCGGGGGGGAACTCCCGTGGGAAATACCATCGATGAATAAGAGTTATGGACTTAGCATATGGAAAACCCATTGACATGTATTGCCGGGGGGGGGGGGGAACTCCCGTGGGAAATACCGTCGATGAATAAGAGCTATGGACTAGCACATGGCGACGATGTGACTTCGTGCCTATTTGACATAAATTGCTGAAGGAAAGCAATGTTGTCACCCCCGGTGTTTGTCTTATTTGACATATATTGCAGAGGGAAGCAATGTTGTCACCTTGTTAGTTGTTTTATGTTAGGATGTCTTGTTTGACATAAATTGCTGAGGAAAAGCAATGATGTCACCCCTTGTGAAAATCCTTAGGCTAGGTCCCTTGTGATAGTTGTTTTAGGGACGTAAAGTGAGGATAATGGGAATGGGTAATTAGGGTTATTTTGGTTGATGAAATTAATAAATTTATTGTTGATTGAGAACTTAATAAGTTTATTATTTATTGTGGGTTGAAAACCCTATATGCTCACCAGGCTCCCAAGCCTGACCCACTCAGTTTAATTGTATCACAGGTATCGATACGAAGTTGCTTTACACTGAGAGATTAAAAGAGAAGTAGATCACTAGTGTAAATGAATGTAACTTTCGTTTATGCTTATGTTTTTGTATTGACAATGACATCCCAATGGTTTAAGTGAATAAAATACATTTCTTTGGAAATGATTTGATAACATAGTTATCATGTTTATCTGGGAACAAATTCCGCAACACTTTTAATCAAATGATTACTCTGAAATTATTTTAAAAGCATAAATTAAATCGGTCTTTTCTGGCCGTGAAATTGGGGATGTCACATTTGGGCCTTCTTGGATTAGGTCCACAATGGGTTTTGGGCCCAATTAGGAAGTTGGGCCTTATTGGCGTGTGATGCTTTTGGATTGGGCTTTGGATTTGGGCCAAGTGAGGAAAGGGTAAAATGGACTTTTACCCAGAGGGTTGGACATCGATCTAGGATTTCGGTTATGGGTCATCGACCAATTATTAATTAGATATTATTTGATGGTGTTAGAGCGGGATTTTCCGGATCAGCAGTCCGAGCTTTTATCTGAGATATTCAGCAGCTAGAGGTGAGTCTCCTCACTGTACTATGCGTTGAAGGCACCAATATCGGCCCATTGGTTTATGCTATATAGGAAGACCAGGGGTGGCCCTTGGCATTTATATGAAAGACCTGGAGGTGGCTCTTGGAAAATTGTATGCAAGACCAGGGTTCGGACCCTGGCAGATAGGTATATATATATATATATATATATATATATATATATATATATATATATATATATATATATATATATATATATGGTATGCTAGTTGTCTTTATGATACTTGCATGGAAGATGAGGAGGTGGCTCTTGGCACTTGTCTGTAAGACCCCGGGTATTGGCCCCCGGCCTATCACACCCCCAAACCAGAATGGCGGAAACGTTCAGGGGTAGAGGACGTGATGTACATTATCACAACAATGCATAATAGTAAACAAGCAACAACATCATCCATTGCATTAATAATATAATTTTAATACAAGTGTGTTCTGAAGTTCATAAGACACCAAAAATGAATAATCAAAATAAGAGATGAGTCTTGAACGTGCTCCATCTTCTCAAAACCTGGTCATCGGTATCTGTCTACTGGTGACCTGAGAATACACGTTATTTTGAAAGCGTAGATCAGCATTAAAGCTGGTGAGTTCATAAGTAATTTAGTGTCATTGTTTGTATGAAAGTTCTTGTAAATGTTTGATGTAAGAGTTTGTAAGTGTTTGATGTAGATGTTTGTAAACTTCCTAGAAAATCCTATATTTTCTACTAAAGTAGTCTTCTACCAAGACCTAACTGTTCTTTACGTTTGTTCTTTTGTAAAAGTGAGTATTTTCCCAAAGTATGACTATCATTACCAAAATATAGTTCTCATTACCGTTTATGTGAGAAGATCACAATGTGAATGAAATGGGAAAATAAAGGAGTACTGTAGTTTTATCGAAGTAACTACCAATGTACTAACTACCAAACCTGTTTGTTTAATTAAGGTAAAATGTGATATGATTGTAACCATACTTGATTGACTAGTAAAACACGACGATCAAAGACGTCGAAATTGTATGACATTCATCACCCGTAGACCTGCAGGTCCCACTGTAGCTAGCAGCAAGGTGTAGGATGGTCAATCTCGTATAGATCTATACACAAATTCACGCTCTCCCTACAGGACCCTATGGTTTACAAAACGTGACACGACAGTATATTCCCGCGCCATGAAGTAGTGGCTCACATTAGTGTTATAGTATTCTTGTATTTGTATAGCATGTTCTAGTGTATTGTATGTTCTCTCTGTCTAGTGTATAATATGTTCTAGTGTATTGTATGTTCTCTCTGTCTAGTGTATAGTATGTTCTAGTGTAGTGTATGTTTTCTCTGTTTCTCTTTATAGTGAGTATTGTTTCTCGTTATAGTATGTCTGAACTGACTCATGTATGAACTGACTCTTGTATGTTTCACTGTTCTAGAAATAGTAAGTAGTGACTTCCTAAACTATACCTATTATAGTTTACTAGTAAAGTTGTTTGAATGATTGTTTATGTTTGAATACCTTTGCTACCCAAAGGTATTGAACTGGAAGAAAGATCTTTTATACCTATATACATATACATAATATATAACTAAGATTCAAATGACATTCGGACAAACAACCGAATACCCTAAGTCCACAACCAAACAAGGAACAGGAAATAAGGCGAGTTATCAATCCTAAGCCCTTTCAGTCTTACTTATATAACTATATACATATAGACATGATTTGGACAATATATGAGTTTAAAAGAGTTTAATAAAGAATTTAACATGTAAAAGAGTTTATAAAACGATTTGAAGCAGTTTGTTTGATAACACAGTTTTGAAATATAAGAAATCCACTTCTTTGATAGTTATTAATCACATGTGATTATATAATAACTATAATGTTTCTACTTGTATTCCCCCCATAAAAGCATTTAAAAGTCATTTAAAAGATAATTTAAGGGGTATGAACTCACCTGCAGTGAGTGATACGAATGTAAGATCGATAAAAGGATGATAAGTGTCAAGTGAAGCCTCGAGCACAAACAGATCCTAATAAGCATATAATGACACATATATGTATATAATTAGTGTTTATACAACTAATTATGAAAGGAAACCACCCTAGGAACTAAGAAACACTTAGATTGAAGTGTTAGAAGTACAAAGGATTGCATATAATGGGTGTACGGCCACACAAGTGTGTGTACGACCTCTAGGTGTACGGACACTTGGGTGTACGGCTAGGTGTGTACGGACATGGAGTGTATGTCCGTACACTCCTTGTAGAATTTGTCAAAAAGTGTGGACCAAAGCTCTATCTTGCATCCTCTAAGTGTTCTTGACCTTGTGTTGTAATATAACATGAGTTTTAGGCCAAATATGCACTAAACAAGGGGTGTACGGCCATATGACCGTACACTCTTTGTGTTCATGCAATATATGATGTTTTAAGGCTAGAAAAGGAGTGATTCACAAGCCTAACTAGAAATTGGAAGAGATACTTACGAATTAGAAGCCTTTAGGGGTGTTTAAGGTCCAAGAACTAGTGTGTGTTCTTGGTGTTCTTGAAGATCTAACCAAAAGAAGTAATTTCATGGATGAAATCATGGATATTCACTAGATAGTGAAATGAATCAACTAATCAAAGGAAGTAACACTTACATTTTGAAGATCTAGATGAAAAACCCGATGATAGTTGAGAGAGAATCGATTTCTTGGCTTGAAGGAGTGAAAAGTGATAAAAAAAATGGCTAAGTCCCACATATATATGTGAGTGTACGGTTGTACACCCATGTGTACGGTCGTACACTCCTCATGAAGGAGTGTTTGGCCATATTGAAAAGTGATGAACTTAGGGAACCCATTTCTAAACCCTAACTGACTCTAAACAATGCTAAAAGATAGCATAAACGAGTCTGAATTTGATTGAATTGCACAGTTGTATAAGATAGAAATTTCGGGTTGTCACACGGCCTGACAAGGAAAGACCATGATACGACTCGTGGCATAATAGCAAGACTATGATCGGCACATAGCAATCTCTATTATATGTATGGTATGTCGTATTTTGGGGAACTCACTAAGCTTTGTGCTTACGGCTTATTGTTTATGGTTCCAGGTACTTCCGATACGAAATGGAAGGGCCCGGCGTGACTGCATTGCATCCACCCATGTTTCCGCAACTTATGATTTTGGGATTGTACTCTGATAACTGTTTTTACCTTATTACACTTTTGAATGACTGGAAATGTTAAATGGTGTTTATGGTTGAATTAAAAATGAAACTTTTACCTTACAATTTTTGAGATGTTACATCAAGGGCAAGGCCTAGAAGATTTCCCTTACCCTATGAAGAAATGGAATGCTAAAAAATTAAATTTGTTATATGATCTATAGAGACAATACAACGTGCTTTGAGCATGCATACTAGTAACGAGTATACATGGCATCTTACCTTTTTCTATTTCAACACTTTAAATGACTCCTCATGACACCATAATTGACTTCGTTTCCACGGCTTTTTTGGTGATTCTTGACGTACCTCAAATCACCCCATCTCTTGAAGCAATTGATGCATCAACACTTTATTATTACAACTAACACTAAGAAGGAATCTGTCCATGAGATTTATGATCCCAGATCTTGTGTTTATATCACATGCCTTATTATTGTTTCAGTAATATCTATATCTGTTCCAACAAAAAAATCAAGCAAAATGCTTAAATAAGTCCTTATCATTTTTGGATGGCAATGAGTCGAAGCTCATTCTCAAGACATGACCGTTTGGTTATTTATTGAAAGTAGAAGCCAGAAGGCTCTAGAACCTCATGGGATGAGGTGGACGAAAGTTGGCTAGGAATATCCTAGAATTTTCGTCCATAGGGTAAGGATAACAAGATAAGGCATTTTGATTATTATACTAATTAATCTAAGCATTATCCCTTAAACCATAGCTTTGACCCCAACTTTCCTTCAGCTATATAAAGACCTCCCTGGCCTTCACAATTTCGTCCATCCCTTCTCATAAGCATTAGGCCGAAATTTTGAAGTTCTATCCCCTCTCTCTTTAGGCCTCCTTGATTCTAGGGTTGGGTGTGAACCATTAGAGGCACGATATTTGTGGTGCTAGCTCCAAGAAATTTCAAGAAGGATTCTACTTTGATTATCTACTAGTATAATCAAAAGGTATGTTTTCTTCACCCTTTTATTTATTTCGAAAATACTAGGGCAATATTAGGGTTCTTGATATTCAAATTGATTATTGCATTCAATAGTGAAAACCTAGATCCTTAAGGTGTATGCAAACTTAGGGTTTTATCTTTTCAGCCAAAAATATGATTTTTGTTATCGATAAAACCCATTAGTGGTATCAAAGAATATGTTTTCAATTGAATTGCATAATAGTTGAATAGATCAAAACTAGGGTTTATAGAAATTAAACTCTAAGAGACCAAAAGTTTCAATTTGGGCTAGGGTTCTTGAAACCCTAGCCTCCACCCCAATTTTTGAAATTCCTAGGGTTTCTTTAATTGATAATTATCACTTTTAAATTGCTTAAATAGGATAATTAAATAAAATTGGATAACCCTGATCCCCTTGAATTTTCGAAAATCTAATTGGGAAGGGATTCGGATTAAACTTAAATTATTTAATTAATAGTTAATAGTAAACAATTATTTAACCCTTATAAGATTTAAATTGATTTAATTAATTTTTAATTAAAAAATAAAGATTAAATATTATTGGTTTATTTTAAATTAAATTAAAATATAATTAATTTCAAAAAAAAATCTTAATTTCGAAATATTATTTTAAACCTATTATTTTGAAAAAGTTTTACAATACACCTTATACTATATGTAAAATTAAAAGTTTAATTATTACTATATGTATAAGACTAAGTCAGTCAAATCGATAGTACGCCTCATTTACAAAACCATACTATAAAGGGAGTTTAAGGAAGCAGCCTATAAAATGACCGTCATTGGGTATCCATTCTTACCCATCGCTATCTTATATGGTGGAGGGTCGTTAGCCAAACGGATTTGATAGGACATAACCTCATATAAGTATAATGATATAAAAGTAACTAAAACTTATATAAAATTCCACTCTTAGTTACTTTAGGAAAAATATGAAAAGTACGATACTCATTAAAATTGCACATTATACTTTATAGTAGTTAGTGGAGCGCATGTGGTTAACCAACACACTAATAGTGGTTATAAATAGTAATAATAGGCATCTTGAAAATGATCAATGATTAATGGAGCACGTGTGGTTAACCGGCACATTAAAATGACATAATAAATGTCATCGAGAGTGCCAAGCATATTTGTGTGGTTATTCACATCTTGTTTTTGATCCTTGGTATCCCAATCACAAATAAAAGAGCATAATTTGAGATTAAACATGACATTGATAGATTTAATGAATCTCAAAAGATCTAGGAATTTCATAGTTCGAAATTGGTAAATTGCCTTTACATACCTTGTGACAACCCAAACCTTTTTCCGTTACCGTTATCAAATTTCCGTTAATAAAATTTTGAATTTTATTAAGTTTCCGTCAAACTTCTTGGTTTAGAAAATCATCTAGTTTTATATAATTAAATTTTTATATATGAGTCAGAACCAAAATCGCGCGAAAAACCAGAATCTTCTTGAAAAATCAAACGGTTTTTGGCCTAAGTGAGTTTACGGCCGTAAACCCGTGTACGGCCGTACACTCGTTTACGGCCAACGTCGGGTGGACCCCACCACCGACCGCAAAAACCCCTATAAATACGAGTCCCTACCCTTCATTTACATTTTTTTGGCCGAAAACTCTCTCATTCTCTCTCTAACTCTTGACCGTACACCCCAAAAACACCCTTATTCTTCCGAAAATCATCGAGAATCGTCATTGGGAATTGATTTGGAGCATCTAGAACACGTTTTTCGTCGAATCCAACATCCTCATTCTTGAGTGTACGGGCATACACCCTTCAAATCTGCAAATCTTCATTGACCGTAAACCAGTTCACGGATGTACACACTTCAAACCTTCAAAGGCCGTAAACCCTTCGAGAGGCAGTTCACGGCCATAAACAGTTTATGGCCGTAAACTCCCTTCACGGCCGTAAACCCCATTCACGGCCGTAAACACTTCCTAAGTGGTGCATTAGACTGAAAACCCACTTTCCTCGATTCACAATAGTATAAACTAACCATTTGTTTACAGGATTTCATTCTTCATTAATTTTATTTTAAGTAATGAAACTACTAAACATATTGGTAGTAGCCAGGGTTTTCAAACAGAACATACTATATATACCGGTGGTAGCCAGGGTTTTCAAACAGAACATACTATACAAAGGTTTTATACAATAATACACACATACTATGATTGGTAGTAACCATGCCTACAAACTAATGTCTTTCCTATACAATAACAGAATACAGTAACAAACATTCATAGTTAATTCTATAATTCCTTAGTTTAGGCATCATCGCTACGTATGGAGAATATTCGATAGACTGTGGATTGTGTGGTTTCCACCTCATTTCCTGTTCCTTGTTTGGTTGTGGACTTAGGGCAGATCCACATAATCAACTGTTTGTTCGATATTGGTTTATACATGGCTAGCATGAATTAAGTGGTCATAGATGGAACTGATATTATCACATTTTTACTAAAGAAAATATTGGATTTTCTTGGAAACATGCGAACATTTTTACAGAGTCATCAACAGGTTTTCATTACAAAAACATCGCTTATGAACTCACCAGCTTTATGCTGATACTCTTTCAAAACTGCTTGTATTCTCAGGAAATCAGTAGACATGTATGATTGGTTTTGAGCATTCTAACACTCCTATGGTGTACATGCAACCCTAAATACCTTGGATCTATGTTTTCTCTATTATACATGCAAACTTGAACTTTCCAAGGAATTACCCTAACTAGCATACAACCATTGATACTTGGGTAATATAAACAAGTTAGAAGACATACCTTTTCATGTAGCTTGATTCCATGGAGCTTAAGAGCCTAGTGCCTCAAGTGTGACACCTCAAATGGTTCACACAACATCACCAACACCTTGGAATAACTTGAGAGAAAAGGTTCGTATGCTTAAATCGGCTAGCCCTCATGTGTATACACACTAGTGCCAATTTCTTGAGCCATGGGGTCCTTATATATTGTGGCTATTAGGGCTACACCATGTAACTCATGTCTTTCCATATTCTTCATTCTCCATGGGTTAAAACCTCCACGGAGTATCCATGGGTTACTCCGTGGGATTAGCCCAATCATTAAGAACTATGGATCATAAGCCCACATATATAAGAATGAACGACTTACACAATCAATCCCAAATATATTTAATTAGTCACCTTTTGATCACAAAATTAATTCCAAATTAATTCTTGATCAATACTAATTAAATAATATGATTTCATATTAATATATTAGAACTTATAATATATTAACAAATCATAAATATCCTTTTTCTCACAAAAGTCTATCCAAATTGTTCCGATGCCATGCAACCCAAATTGACCATGCCAAATCGGGTCAAGTACATACCAATTATAGTTATGGGCTTAGACACTAATCCAATAGTCTCCCACTTGGATAAGTCTAAAACTATTATTGCGTATGACTTCAAAACCCGACTAGCAATCGTAGCTCTTAAAAGCCACTGTCGAACTCTGAACAAATCAATGACGCGTCCATTAGATAAGGGATCATATATTCCTCCATTCTAGATATCATATGGACTGAGACATGGATTATAATCATTCTCTCTGTCCATTTGTTGTTTCCCGATTTCCGATTTATGACGACTGACTAATTGAACAAATCAAATCAGTCCAGGCTTGGCCAAGCACTTCGGGGTGTCCTCACTAAATCATCGAGGGGCCCACAGATATCGCTTGTATCCCTTCAAGGGTAAAAGGAATGGATAAACTTCAACTCATATGCTTGTTCTACTACTTGTTGAATCATACACAAAGGCACGTTTAATAACATCGAGTTACCAATGCGTTTTCGTACAATCAATGTATAACCAACTCATAGGAAACAACTCATATCTCTAGGTTTGAAGAATATAAGATATTATCGTCTCATGATCACTCGTGATAAAATCCATGAAGTGAGTCAAATGAGCGTGGGTTTAATCCAATACTCAGAACTTATGAGCACTCATGAATGTTGTAGCAACTCTTGCAATGTCCACTACCTTGAACATCTACAAACCAGCTTCATGACAGTCTTACATTAATACCTACTTCCAACGTATTATCGACTGTGGATGGTTTGAATAACTTAGTCATTCAGGAAGAACGACCTAATTATTCTGGAAGTCAAAACATGCAAAGTGAAACACAAGAATAATCGAATCTAATATGGTCTCAGAACTTATGAATATAAATAGAACACCTGTTATTTATCACCATATTGATTACACATTATTCATTGCATACTGTTTCAAATTATCAACTTTATACTTGAATTAGAACAATAGTTGTCCCATGCTCCAAGCATGTACACTATGTTTTCTAAACACTAGTCATGCCATACACCAAGTATGCACACTATGTTTATCCAAACATTAGTTATGCCATACACCAAGTATGCACACTAAGTTTGTCTATGATCTTTTTACTTTGTGAAATAGATCGATTGAACATAATTCCAATGATTCTAATTTTACAATCCCAAATCCATACAGCAAATGCAAGAATTCCAAATCACTGCCATTTACCGAAATCTTGTTAGATTTTAAACTTATATGCACTGACCCTCTTGTAATGATTATGCACAAAGTCACAAAGACTTGTCAACAGTCATTACAGAGTATTCCAATGGAGATCATTCCATAGAAACGAAGTATCAAATTCAAAGTACATTGCTTTGAACATCCTTCTTGCATTAAGTTTCCTAACCTTACACAGATTTAATGAATAACTTCCACCTATGGGAATATTTCCATATTCTCATTTTGACTATCACTTCTGAACAAGAGTTGCCTCTTTTCAGAATATGTCCATATGGTCCTCTCCAAAATATACACCATAATTCCAACTGTCCCTGAGCAACCAATCTTTGGTAAACCTTAGATTGTTCTCGACAGTTGCTTAATCACTTTAGTCATGTCCAGTTCTAGTACTTTTTCCCTCTTAATGCTCTAGGCATTTGGAAAAAATTAGAACAGATGAATATTATAGCACATGCAATAGACCCTATATCCGAAGCATATGGGACACGATTCATGATGTCTCACATAAAGACATGGTACTAGACCAGTCTTTTGCTATAATATTTCTATTTCTATTTGCCAAGTTCTCATAATTCAGATTATGAAAAGGGATGCCGTAATCATAATCGAATTTTAGAACGCAAATAATGTTCCCACATATAGAATTTCCTTATGTTGAACCATTCCAACATAACATTCATATATATACTTAACTAAATTTGATTAAAATCTCACGATCTAAGCTTTTAGATTTGAAATGAAGTATAATTTCCTCTCCCTTAATTATAGCAAAGCAATTTTTTCCCAATTGAAACTTTTGTTTTCTATAATTAACATTGCTAACTTGCAACACTTATTATATTTATCATACTCCCACTTGCATGATGATTATTCTCATAACACTTATGCTCCCACTAGCTTTGACATGTACTCAGAATTCAGCTGGACTTCTAGAAATCATTACTTTATTGACTTTCTTACCAAAGTTCAGATTTCTAATACGAGATGCTTTGATAAAACTTTATCAAAATCATACACCTTTCCTTAGATAGTACACATGTGTGTCTAAACAATTTCAGGACTATGAAAAGGGATGTCGTAATCATAGTCTCAATTGTTTAGACCTTTGCCACTTCTCACAAGTACATGTTAGTGTGTCGGTTAACCACACACGCTCCACTAACGACTTTGAGAATGCAAATATCACAATTGCTATCTACTTAAAATCTACTTAGTGAAAGCGTTTCCTCACCATCATTTTCATGAATCGGAGAGAAACCTTATGACACTTATATTTTATGGTGTATGTGTTCCTATCCATGTGAATTTGTCAAAACCATAATCACAAGACAAGGTTAGTGACAAATCCAAACTTATATGGAATGAACTTGTGCGGTCTTAAATTCTTGCCACCTGGCAGCAGAAGGGTCTGCCATTGCTTCCAAGTTGTTATGCAACCAATTGAGATCTCTCAGAACTCATATGCAAAGCCAACTTTAACTAGAATGGGCACAGAAATGGAATATGTCAACACGATAGGTTATGAACCTCAAGTCGTGTGCTAGTGATAAACTACAGGTTTTTATTCTTGATTAGATCTTGAAATTCTTTCAGGATCTTTAAGACTCCCACTGTCCTCTTGACATATAAGATTCTCTTGTCAAGAACCATTCCTTGACAAAGCAAATATTCAGGAGTTAGTGTGGATTCTTATCAAGATAAACACTTCACACAATTGGCCTTAGTTGGTCTCTGTTTTATCCAAAACATCACAACTTACCAATTTCAAATGTACAAGAGTAGAACACATTTTAATCTTACATTTGACAAGTGTTAATAAACCTTCTTTAAGATGTGTCACTCAAGTTACAATCTTGGAGTATGACTCTAAGACTTGTTTTTGGAACGAAGTATGACTTATCTTCTTGATTTAACCACTTCAACAATGCATGACTCCTCTTCTTAGCCGTAAGAATGCACTAAGATGTCCCTAGAGGATGAATTGTGATATGGTCTCACAATCATTAAGATGATCATGAAACATGGTACTAAAGTACTCTCCCATCTTTTTAGATTTGAGAAACTTTTATCTTTCTGCCTAATTTGATTCTTCTCATTCGTTCGGCCATACATCGAAACTTTTCTAATGCTTCAGAATTATACTTAAACTTGTAAGTAAAACCATATTTACTAAACTGTAGTAAATCATGACGAATAGTTTTATCGATCTTTTGTGGTGGACTTGATCAGTGCACATGAATGTGTACTCGATCCCTTAGTCCTTCACTTGACTCACATAAACATGTGAACAAGGAATTAGTCTTAATTTTCCAAAGAAGAAAATTCTCATTCACCATACAATACAACTTGCATAATTCCAAGTTTCTATCCAACTGAAACTTGGGTGATGAGAATCTTTCCTGATTTGGTAAATTATGACACTACCAAAAATGAAAGAATCAAATCCATTTACCAATGTTGCTATCAATGGAATCATATACACAACAATTTTCCACAAATATCATTGTAAAGATACTTAAAATAAATAAAATCAAAAAATTTTCTTTTATTTTAAAACTTGCGGAAAAACTTATCCTTACAATGCAAATGCTATGAAAACTATGTTGTTATCTATTCCTAAGCAATCTATCACAACTCTTAAGCAGCAGCTCAAAATTCTAATCACCGAACCATGCGATCGAAATCCATCTTCGCGATCAGAATCAGCTTACTCTTCTTTAAGCTTCCTCTCTTTTCTTTGATTCTTAAAACTTCAACATGTGACCCAGTCACATCATGTAATAAGAATCTCCAAATAGGAACTTAATAGAGTTAGATAGTGGACTTACCTGAAGTAGAGTCAAACTTTTTGACTTGACCAACCTTATGATCTTTCAGGTAAATAGGGCAGCTTTGCAACCAATGCCCCTTCCTTTGGCAATATAAGCATATGGACTCTTTGGGAATGGTACACGAGACTGTCTCAGACTTAGCCTTTCTCTTTACCATTTGGTCAACCGAGTTGACTATGGGCGATCCCTTTCCATTGGGAAGAGAAAGCTTTTCTGGATTTTCAATGTTACCATTGTCAATGTCCATGGACGTTTGGGAAGTCAATCTTCCAATCAAATTTGCTTTACCAGTGCTCCAAATCATTGCTGATTCAGCAGCACCTAGCAAATAGATAAGATCATTAAGGGTCATGTCATAGTCTGTTTCATAGTAGTCCCAAAGGAAACTCACTATGTGAATTAGAAAGTGATTGAACAACCAACTTTCTCAAGACTTTGACACCCAACTCTCCCGGCTTGTCAATATGTGACTTTATCTCCAAGATGTGAGCACACATAGACCTTGCTTGCCAATAGGGCTTGAGTGACCTTGAACTATTCAAGAACTTGTGGGATAGGGAGAACGATTGGAGGAGGTGGAGGTAGAGAAGTATGATTTCCATGAGATTTGGGAAGATCATAGTCGTCTGAACCAGACATTTACAATGGGAGAAATTCAAGTTAGTTGATTTAAAGTCGTTAATATAACACCCAATATAAAATATTAAGGCTAGGACCCAGCACAATATTTTATAACTTGGAAGAGGGATGTCGTAATCCAAGCTATAAACTATTTGAAGATAGGCAAATGACGATTCACCAATTTCCACCATGAAAAACGAAATAATTTATTAGGTTTTAATTGGATTTGAAACTCCTAGATATTTTGAGATTCATTGAACTTTTCAATGGCATGTTTCAATCTCGATTGTGCTCTCTCAGGTTTTGTGACTGGGATGCCGAGGATCACAAAACAAGGTGTGAATAACCATGCAAATATACTTGGTACCCTTAATATTTACCACTCAATCGATGTGCCGGTTAACCACACGCGCTCCACCGATACTATGATAAACATTAAGTTACCCTTTGCCTACCTTGTTAAATCCAGGTTAGTGTGCCGGTTAACCACACACGCTCCACTAACGACTTAAACAAAGTGTAATTTCATGGGTTAGCACCAAATTCACATTTTCCTAAGTAACTAAGATTGGGAATTTATAAGTTTTTAGTTACTTAGTATTTATCATTAATACTTTTAATGAAGGGAGAATTATAGTCCTTGTCCTACCCATTCGGCTAACGACCCTCCACCAGTCAAGGAAGCGGTGGGTGAGAATGGACACCCATTAAGTTGCCATTTTATAGGCAACAACCTTATACCCCCCCCCCTTATAGACCGGCTTTGTGAATGAGGCCTACTAACGGTAAGACTGACTCTGTTCTTATACATACATACATATATATATATATATATATATATATATATATATATATATATATATATATATATATATTATTAACTTATAATACTATAAAGTATAAGGGTTGAATTTTAACTTTTAAAACTCTAGGGTTTGGAATTAAAGTGTGTGTGAGACTTTACAAATTCCAAAACTTGAGGGCAAGTTTTGAACAATTCAAAAAACTTTTGGATTTTTATAACTTATGAGATTAATTAAGGTTTTAAAAACTTTAATGAAGAGACTCTTGAACATCCATAACTTGAGGACAAGTTATGGAGTTCTTAAAACAAAAAGACTCTTCAATTTTGTAACCTATGCATTTTTAATGGATCTTTAAAAGAAATTACTTTTGGTAATCCATAACTTGAGGACAAATTATGGACTCCATTAAAATACATTTAGATCAAGAATTAACTAACAAACAATTTTTGCAAATAATTCCTATGATCTACCAAAACTCATAAGTGTATGAACAATCATATCAACAATTTCAAGAATTACATAAACTAAAACAAGTCTTGAAACTTTGACAATTATCCTTTATTTGGATGAGAATAAACATTACCATAACATCGAAATCAAATTTTATGAACAAAAACACTTTGTGGTAATGATTCTAATCCAAAACATGCCAAAAAACTAATTTTTTTTTTCCACTGAACAGTTACCACCTCGTGGTAAATTTTACCACCTCGTGGTGAACTGGCAGATTCAAAAAAACGATTTTTCTTGCAAATAGCATCAAGTATAATTGAAAAAAAGCCTTGGCTCTGATACCACTGATGGGTTTTGAGCATTCTAACACTCCTATGGTGTACATGCAACCCTAAATACCTTGGATCTATGTTTTCTCTATTATACATGCAAACTTGAACTTTCCAAGGAATTATCCTAACTAGCATACAAACATTGATACTTGGGTAATATAAACAAGTTAGAAGACATACCTTTTCATGTAGCTTGATTCCATGGAGCTTAAGATCCTAGTGCCTCAAGTTTGACACCTCAAATGGTTCACACAACATCACCAACATCTTGGAATAACTTGAGAGAAAAGGTTTGTATGCTCAAATCGGCTAGCCCTCATGTGTACACACACTAGTGCCAATTTCTTGAGGCATGGGGTCCTTATATATTGTGGCTATTAGGGTTACACCATGTAACTCATGTCTTTCCATATTCTTCATGCTCCATGGGTTAAAACCTCCATGGAGTATCCATGGGTTACTCCATGGGTTTAGCCCAATCATGAAGAACTATGGATCATAATGTTGGGTTTTGAGTATTCTAACACTCCTAAGTGGAGCAACCCTAAATACCTTGGATCTATGTTTTCTCTATTATACATGCAAATATGAATATTCCAAGGTATTACCCTATCTAGCATACAATCTTTGATACTTGGGTAATAAAACAAGTTAGAAGACATACCTTTTTATGTAGCTTGATTCCTTGATGCTTAAGAGTCGAGTGCCCCAAGTGTGACACCTCAAATGGTTCACACAACATCAAATGCACTTGGAATAACTTAGAGAGAAATGAACCACTTCATGAAATCGGCCAGCCCTCACCATACACACATAGTTCTTTTATGGTGGTCGATTTTTGACAAGAATAAGATGATTATATAGTGTGTCACAATTAGGGTTACACCATGTAAACCCTAATTGTCATGGCCTTTCATTTCCACGATCCATGGGTACAAAAACACCATGGAGCATCCATGGAGCATCCTATGGGTTTTAGCCCAACTTGATAATCCATGGAGCATTAGCCCACTATACAAGTATGGATGATTTACACAATCAACCCATATATTTAATTAGTCTCCTTTTGATCACTTACTTTATTCCAAATTAATTATTGATCAATACTAATTAAATAATCTTATTAATATATTAGAACTTATAATATATTACCAAACCTTAAGTGTTATTTCTCTCATTTTAGTCTATCCAAATGCATGATGCCATGCAACCCAAATGGACCATGCCAATCGGGCCAAGTACATACCAAATATAGTTATGGACTTAGACACTAATCCAACAGTCTCCCACTTGGATAAGTCTAAAACTATTATTGAGTATGACTTCAAGAACCGACTGGCAATCGTAGCTCTTTAAGCCGCTGCCGAACTCTGACATTGTAACTGAACTCTGATCTAGTCAATGACTTGTCCATAATATAAGGGATCATATATTCCTCCATTCTAGATATCATATAGACTGAGACATGGATTATAAAACATTCTCTCGGTCCATTTGTTGTTTCCCAATTTCCGATTCATGATGACTGACTGATTGAACAAATCAAATCAGTCCTGGCTTGGCCAAGCACTCACATGTGTTATCATTAAATCATCGAGGGGCCCACAGATATCGCTTTTATCCCGAAGGTAAAAGGAATGGATAAACTTCGACTCATATGGCTTGTTCTACTACTTGTTGAATCATACACAACGGCACGTTTTATAACATCGAGTTACCAATGCGTTTTCGTGAAATCAATGTACAACCAACTCATAGTAACAACTCATATCTCTAGGTTTGAAGAATATAAGATATTATCGTCTCATGATCACTCGTGATAAAATCCATGAAGTGATTCAAATGAGCGCGGGTTGAATCCAATACTCAGAACTTATGAGCACTCATGAGTGTTGTAGCACCACTTTGTCCAACATCTTAGACCTCTACAAGCTAACCCATGACAGTCTTGATTCATATCTACTTCCAACATATGACCGACTATGGATGGTTTGAATAACTTAGTCATTCAGGAGGAACGACCTAGTTATTCTGGAAGTGAAAACATGCAAAGTGAAACACAAGAATAATCGAATCCAATATGGTCTCAGAACTTATGAATATAAATAAAACATCTTTTATTTATCACCATATTGATTACATTTTGTTCATTGTATACTGTTTCAAACTATCAACTTTATACTTGAATTAAAACAATAGTTGTCCCATGCTCCAAGCATGTACACTATGTTTTCTAAACACTAGTCATGCCATACTCCAAGTATGCACCCTATGTTTGTCTAAACATTAGTTATGCCATACACCAAGTATGCACACTAAGTTTGTCTATGATCTTTACTTTGTGAAATAGATCGATTGAATATAATTTCAATGATACTCATTTCACAATCCCAAATCCATACAACAAATGCAAGAATTCCAAATCCTGCCATTTACCAAAATCTGTTAGATTATAAACTTATATGTATTGATTCTCTAGTAATGATTATGCAAAAAGTCACAAAGACTTGTCAACAGACATTACAGAGTATTCCAATGGAGATCAACTCCATGGAAATATCCTTCTTGCATTAAATTTTTTCTAATCTTACACAGATTGAATAATTTCCACCTGTGGAAACATTTCCATATTCCCATTTTGACTATCACTTCTGAACAAGAGTTGCCTCTTTTCAGAATATGTCAATATGGTCCTTCCAATGTTAACACTATACTTCCAACTATCCCTGAGCAACCAATCTTTGGTAAACCTTAGATTGTCCTCGACAATTGCTTAATCATTTTAGTCATTTCCAATTCTAGAATTTTTCCCTTCTTAATGCCTTGAGCATTTGGAAAATTTAGAACGGATGAATATTATAGTACATGCAATCGATCCTATATCCGAAGCATATGGGATACGATTCATGATGTCTCACGTAAAGACATGATACTAGACCAGTCTTTTGCTATAATATTTCTGTATCTATTTGCCAAGTTCTCATAATTCAGATTATGAAAAGGGATGTCGTAATCATAATCAAATTTTAGAACGCAAATAATGGACCCATATATAGAATTTCCTTATGTTGAGCCATTCCAACACAAAATTCATATATATCTTTGACTAAATATGATTAAAACCTCAATATAAGCTTTTAGAATTGAAATGAAGTATAATTTCCTCTCCCTTAATTATAGCAAAACAACTTGTCAACCCCTGCTACTTCACGAATTGAGACTTTTGTTTTCTATAATTAACATTGCTGTCTTGCAATACTAATCATAATTATCATGCCCCCACTAACATGAGAATTATTAGCATAACACGTATGCTCCCACTAGCTTTTACATGTACTCAGAAATCAGCTGAACTTCTAGAAATCAATACTTCATTGACTTTCTTACCAAAGTTCAGATTTCTGATACGAGATTGCTTTGATAAGACTTTATCAAAATCATACACCTTATCTTAGATAGCTCACAGGTGTGTCTAAACAATTTTAGAACTATGAAAAGGGATTCCGTAATCATAGTCTCGATTGTTTAGACTTTTGCCATTTCTCATAAGTCCAGGTTAGTGTGCCGGTTAACCACGCACGCTCCACTAACGAATTTGAGAATGCAAAGATCACAATTGCTATCTTACTTAAAATCTAATTGGTGGAAGTGTTTCCTCACCATCATTTTCATGAATCGGATAGAAACCTTATGACCCTTAGATTTTATGGTGTAAGTGTTCTTATCTAAACCATATGGACTGAACTCAATCTTACTTTCTTGCCACCTGGCAGCACAAGGGCCTACCATTGCTTCCAAGTTTTTATGCAACCAATTGAGAACTCTCAGAACTCATATGCATAGCCAACTTTAACTGGAATGGGCATATAAATAGAGATATGTCAACACGATAGGTTATAAATCTCACGTCGTGTGCTAGTGATGAACTACAGGTTTTTTATTGGGAAAATGACATAAAAGCCCTTAAGTTTTCACAAAAATGTCGGTTTTACCCTTGGACGTGTTTTATGTCCAGTAAAGTCCGAAGTTTTGTTTAATTTGTTCATTTTTACCCTTGTAGCCTGTTTTCAGGTAACCTACCGGTTACCTAATGCCAGTAAAGCCCTTGAATTTTAAAAAATGTTCAGATTTACCCTTAAGTTTTTCAAAAATGTTCGGATTTACCCTTACATTGATTGTTGTTGTTGTTGTTGTTATTATTATTATTATTATTATTATTAATACATTTTTAATTATATAAAAATATTTTATACATACATTTTTAAATGTATAAAAATATTTTATACACACATTTTTAAATGTATAAAAATATTTTTACTAATATAAATATATTTTTAAAAATATATGTACTTGTATTTAGTATTTATATACATTTGAAAACCCTAAATCTTCATCTATAATTGTTGAATCGAACAGAAAAAGCTTGATAAAGTAAAAAATGCCGTCAATGACTGATTTTGCAAAAACAAATGCTTCAGATCAATATAAAAAATGATGCATTTCGTGATCTTTTTTTGTGAACTTACAACAAACATAAATGAAGTTTACACTCGTATTTGACATTTCGTTATCAATTTTTGAGATAAAAATAGTTAATGAATGATTTTAAGTTGATAATACTTAATTTTTACAGTGATCAAGTGTTTTTGTCGAGGATTTTTTTAATTATATTATGTATTTTCCATTTAGGAGTGTTATTTGTTGATCATTTGTTGTTATCTACTCACTATTAACCTAATATAGTTGAATAATAGAGGTTTTTTCAAATTTTATACTAAATCTTATCTGTAATCGAATGTTTTTATTGAGGTTTTCTAATTACGAGGGTTTTATAATTGTTACGTTATGTTTTTAATTAACGAATATTTATTTTGCTTATCTATTTAGTATGATGTTTGATAATAAATACATATTTATACTTGGTAATATGTACAAATACATATAATTATATCTTTTATATAATATAAACCATATAAATATGTATTTTTATATTTTTATGTATATAATATATTTTTATATGAAATAAATATATATTTATACTTATAACTACTAAATACAAATAAATACATTTTTAAAAATGTGTGTATAAAATATTTTTATACATTTAAAAATGTATTAATAATAATAATAATAATAATAATAATAATAATAATAATAATATTATTATTATGTATAAAAATGTATTAAAAACGTATGAAAATTTTTTATTCATTTAAAAATGTATGTAAAAAATATTTTTTTACAATTAAAAATGTAATAATAATAATAATAAAAATAATAATAATAATAATAATAATAATAATCAAAATAACAATCAAGTTAAGGGTAAATCCGAACATTTTTGAAAAACTTAAGGGTAAATCCGTACATTTTTTAAAATTCAAGGGCTTTACTGGCATTAGGTAACCTAGGTAACCAACAGGTTACCTGGAAACCGGCTACAAGGGTAAAAATGAACAAATTAAACAAAACTTTGGGCTTTACTGGACATAAAACACGTCCAAGGGTAAAATCGACATTTTTGTGAAAACTTAACGGCTTTTATGTCAATTTCCCTTTTTTATTCTAGATTAGATCTTGCAGCTTTTACAAGATCTCTAAGACTCCCACTGTCCTCTTGACATATAAGACTCACTTGTCAAATATTCAAGAGATAGTGCAGATTCTTTATCAAGACAAAAACTTTACACAATTGGCCTAAGTTGGTCTTTGTTTTATCCAAAACATCACAACTTACCAATTTCAAATGTACAAGAGTAGGACACTTTTACTCTTACATTTGACAAGTGTTATAAACCTTTCTTTAAGATATGTCACTCATCTTACAGTCTTGGAGTATGACTCTAAGACTTATTTTGGAACGAAGTATGACTCATCTTCTTGATTTAACCATTCAAACAATTCAAGATTCCTCTTCTTAGCCATAAGAATGCACTAAGATTTCCTTAGAGGACTAATTGTGATATGATTTCTAAATCATTAAGATGATCACAAAACATGATACTAAAGTACTCTCCCATCTTTTCATATTTGAGAGACTTTTATCCTTCTGCCTGATTTAATTCTTCTCATTCGTTCTGCCATACATCGAAACTTTTCCAACGTTTTAGAATTATACTTAAACTAGTAAGTATAACCATATTTACTAAACTTTAGTAAATCATGACGAATAGTCTTATCGATCTTTTGTGGTGGACTTGATCAGTGCACCAGAATGTGTACTCGATCCCTTAGTCCTTCACTTGACTCACATATACATGTGAACAAGGAATTAATCTTAATTTTCCAAAGATGAAAATTCTCATTCATCATACTATACAACTTGCATGATTTCCAAGTTTCTATCCAACTGAAACTTTGGGTGATGAGAATCTTTCCTTATTTGGTAAATTATGACACTACCACGAAAGAATCAAGTCCATTTTTCCAATATTGCTATCAATGGAATCATATAAACAACCATTTTTCACAAATGCCACTGTAAGGATATTTAAAATAAATATAAAATTAAAACCTTTTTATTTTATTTCAAATCTTTGCGGAAAAAACTTATCCTTACAGTGCAAATGCATATGAATAACTTGTTGTTATCTATTCCTAAGCAATATATCATAACTCCTAAGCAACAACTCAAAAATTCTGATCACCGAACCATGCGATCGAAATCCATCTTCGCGATCAGAATCAGCATATACTTCCTTTAAGTTTCTTCACTTTTCTTTGATTCTTAAAACAACAACATGTGACCCAGTCACATCATGTAATGAGAATCTCATAATAGAAAATTAACAGAGTTAGATAGTGGACTTCACCTGAAGTAGAATCAAACATCTTGATTTGATCAACCCTATGATCCTTCAGGTAAATAGGCAGTTTTGTAACCAATGCTCCTTCCTTTGGCAATGTAAACATATGGACTCTATGGAAATGGTGCACGGGACTATCACAGACTTAAACTTTCTCTTTACCATTTGGTCAACCGAGTTGACTATGGCCGATCCCTTTCCATTGGAAAGAGAAAGCTTTTTCTGGATATCCAATGTTACCATTGTCAATGTCCATTTAAGGTTTGGGAAGTTGATCTTCTTAATCAAACTCACTTTAATAGTCCTCCAAATCATTGCTGATTCAACAGCACCAAGCAAATAGATAAGATCATTTAAGGGTCATGTCATAGTCTGTTTCATAGTAGTCCCAAAGGAACTCACCATGTGACTTAGAAAGTGATTGAACATCCAACTTTCTTAAGACTTTGACACCCAACTCTCCCGGCTTGTTAATATGTGACTTCATCTCCAAGATGTGAGCACACATAGACTTTGCTTGCCAATAGGGCTTGAGTGACCTTGAACTTGTGGGTTAGGGAGAATAATTGGCGGAGGTGGAGGAAGTGAAGTTCCAAGAGATTTGGGAAGATCATAGATGTCTGAACTAGACATCTTTTGGGAGATATTCAAGATAGTTGATTTAAAGTCCTTAATATAACACCCAATATGAAATATTAAGGCTAGGACCCAACACAATATTTTATAACTTGGAAGAGGGATGTCGTAATCTAAGCTATAGAATATTTGAAGGTAGGTAAATGACGATTCACCAATTTCCACCATAAAAACGAAATAAATTATTAGGTTTTTTAAATGGATTTGAAACTCCTAGATCTTTTGAGATTCATTGAACTGTTCAATGGCATGTTTCAATCTCGAGTGTTCCCTTCAGGTTTTGTGACTGGGATGTCGAGGATCACAAAACAAGGTGTGAAGAACCATGCAAATTACTTGGTACTCTTAAATGTTTATCACCCAACCGCTGTGCCGGTTAACCACACACGCTCCACCGACCTATGATAAACTTTAAGAAACCCTTTGCCTACCTTGTTAAATCAAGCTACTGTGTCGGTTAACCACACGCGCTCCACTAACCGACTTAAGCAAAGTGCAAAGTGTAATTTCATGGGTTAGCACCTTATTCACATTTTACTAAGTAACTAAGATTGGGAATTTATAAGTGTTTAGTTACTTAGTATTTATCATTAATACTTTTAATGAAGGGAGAATTATAGTCCTTGTCCTACCCGTTCGGCTAATGACCCTCCACCAGTCAAGGAAGCGGTGGGTGAGAGTGGACACCCATTAAACTGTCATTTTATAGGCAGTAACCTTATACCCCCCTTATAGACTGGCTTCGTGAATGAGGCCTACTAACGGTAAGACTGACTTGCTCTTATATATATATATATATATATATATATATATATATATATATATATATATATATATATATATATATTATTAACTTATAATATTATAAAGTATAAGGGTTGAATTTTAACTTTTAAAATTCTAAGGGCTTAACTTGGAATTAAAGTGTTCATAAGGGAAAACTTTTCAAATTCCAAAACTTGAGGGCAAGTTTTGAAACTATTCAAAACTATTCAATTCCATAACTTATGTGTTTAAAATAGTTTTAATACAAAAAACTCTTCAAGTTCCATAACTTGAGGACAAGTTATGGAAGACTTTAAACTATTAAAAGAATGTAGCTTTTCCTTTATTCATAACTTATGAAATATTTATGAGTTTTATGATTCTTAAATGTGACTTTTCATGTAACTTGAGGACAAGTTACATAAACACATTTTAGAATCAACTCTTAGATTAAAAATGAATTGAAAACAACAATTTCACATAACTTTTCTACTAATCTAAGAAACTCATAAGAACAAGATAATTCAATCAAACTTTTTCATGTAATTAGACTAACCATTAAACTAATACAAAACATGAATCTATTGACAATTATCTTTGAAATTGGATTAGAATGAACATTACCACATCAAAAAACAGGTTTATAGGTTCAAAACAGCTTAGGGTAATGATTCTAGTCCAATTCCAGCCTTAAAAGTCGAAAATATGATGTCAGGGGGTCCTACTCGTCGAGTGTATGAACCTACTCGATGAGTAGGATGAGTTTCCTCATGGACTCGGCGAGTCCATCAGTGGACTCGGCGAGTCCAGTGCCCAGACAGCCCGAAAATCGATTTTTTCAGCATTTTTCAGCACTTTGCATCAAGTATAATTGAAAACAAGCCTAGGCTCTGATACCACTGTTGGGTTTTGAGCATTCTAACACTCGTAAGTGTACATGCAACCCTAAATACCTTGGATCTATGCTTTCTCTATTATACATGCAAATATGAATATTCCAAGGTATTACCCTATCTAGCATACAATCTTTGATACTTGGGTAATAAAACAAGTTAGAAGACATACCTTTTTATGTAGCTTGATTCCTTGATGATTAAGACCTGAGTGCCCCAAGTGTGACACCTCAAATGGTTCACACAACATCAAATGCACTTGGAATAACTTAGAGAGAAATGAACCACTTCATGAAATCAGCCAGCCCTCACCATACACACATAGTTCTTTTATGGTGGTCGATTTTTGACAAGAATAAGATGATTATATAGTGTGTCACAATTAGGGTTACACCATGTAAACCCTAATTGTCATGGCCTTTCATTTCCATGATCCATGGGTACCAAAACACCATGGAGCATCCATGGAGCATCTTATGGGTTTTAGCCCAACTTGATAATCCATGGAGCATTAGCCCACTATACAAGTATGGATGATTTACACAATCAACCCATATATTTAATTAGTCTCCTTTTGATCACTTACTTTATTCCAAATTAATTCTTGATCAATACTAATTAAATAATCTTATTAATATATTTGAACTTATAATATATTACCAAACCTTAAGTGTTATTTCTCTCATTTTAGTCTATCCAAATGCATGATGCCATGCAACCCAAATGGACCATGCCAATCGGGTCAAGTACATACCAAATATAGTTATGGACTTAGACACTAATCCAATACATAAGCCCACATATATAAGAATGAATGATTTTACACAATCAATCCCCATATATTTAATTAGTATCCTTTTGATCACAAAATTAATTGCAAATTAATTCTTGATCAATACTAATTAAATAATATGATTTCATATTAATATATTAGAACTTATAATATATTAACAAATCATAAATATCCTTTTTCTCACAAAAGTCTATCCAAATTGTTCCGATGCCATGCAACCCAAATGGACCATGACAAATCGGGTCAAGTACATACCAATTATTGTTATGGGCTTAGACACTAATCCAACAAGGTACCTTCTGGAGTTTTGAGAAGACGGAGCGTATAGAGTCACGTCTTTTTCTTTTGATTATACTTTTGATGTATAAAAACAAGACTTCAAACAGATGTAAACACCTTTTCATATATGTATTCAATGTAATGGTTGTGTTTACTATGATTACTTTGATGCAATTGTTGTGATACTACATATAACGTCATCCACCCCCGGACGTTTCTGCCGTTCCGGTTTGGAGGTGTGACAGATTGGTATCAGAGCTCGTGTTTATAGTGAACTAAGTATACCGAACCTTACATGGTATACAACTATAAACACTAAGGGGTCGAAGTGCTCTGAACTAAAAGTATACTTTTAAAATATAAGTATTTTATGAGAAGTATACAAGTATACATAAGTACCAGAAACAATATCATAAGTAGAACAAAACAAAAGTATTTGGATGTTGGACACTGTGGTTAAACCTGAATAGTTATGTAATCATGTCTGGGATCAATATAGCCTGATAAACTATATTTATTTGAGACATGACCAACATGTGTCTGGGAGTGATCATGGTGTTGCAGCAAGCCTAAAACTTACCAAGCTATATACATCAAGATATCGATAGAACAGAGCATACAACGTAAAATACTATAGGAGTATTTTAGCTAGAGCCGGATACAGTATAGAGATTCATTCCAAGTGTTTCTACTTATTTCTTCCTAGCGATAGTTTACTTGCATTGGTAACCATTCTCTGTTTTTTGCTTACTAGAACACTTTATCTATCAAGCTGAGATATATCTTGTTTCATATCTCTTGATTTAAAGATCTAGGGGACTTACCATCCTCTTCTTCCTGATTATTTTTAAAAAAGATGCCTCCCAGAAAGAGACCCAACAGGAAGAACAACGACCCTCCGCCGCCGCCACCTCCTCAGTTCGATCCTGCCATGTTCCAGGCGGCAGTTACAACCGCCGTGACTGCAGCAATGGCGCAATTAAACCCCGGTGGGGCTAGCGGATCTGGAGGTGGTACTCATCCCCAAAATTTCGGCGATCAGGGACATCAAAAGGAGTGTTCCTATAAGGATTTCATGAATGCGAAACCCAAACCCTTCGACTGCAATGGAGGAGTCATTTCCTTAACCCGATGGTTCGAGAAGATCGAATCCATCTTCGAGATTTGCGCTTGTTCCGAGACAAACAAAGTGAAGTTCGCCGCCTGCACCTTCACCGACAAAGCACTGACCTGGTGGAATGGTCGAGTCAAATCCCTAACCCTGCCGGTAGCGAATGCCATGGGTTGGGAAAGCTTAAAAGAACTCATGCTTGCTGAGTACTGCCCAAGGGGCGAGATGCAGAAGTTAGAGCACGAGCTCTGGAACCTGAAGATAAAGGGTTCCGACATTGCCGCTTACACAACTAGATTCTGCGATCTGGCTCTTCTATGTCCGGGAATGGTCACCCCGGAAAGCAAGAAAGTAGAAAGGTACATTTGGGGATTGACGCCCCCAACTCAAGGAAATGTCTTGGCTGCTATGCCTTCTACATTTGACAGCACCAAGTGCCTGGCGCAGACCCTGATAGATCACGGGGTTGATCTTGATGAGGTGAAAACCGCTCCCGAACCACCAAAGGCAGTGGTGGGAAGAAGAAGTTTTGGAACAAACGAAAGGGCCAGTCTTTGCAGGATCCCTCCAAGAAACAACAAACAGTAGCAGTCCACGCTGCTACTACTCCTACTGCTGTTCCAACCACCCAAGCACCTGCCAGTAGGTATGTTGCTACTCTTCCAAGGTGCGACAAGTGCAACTTCCATCATCATGGGCAGTGCCGAGAGATGTTGTCCAACAGCTGTGGTAAGAAGGGACACACAGCTCGATTCTGCAAGGCACCAGTCCAACCAACTAATCAGGCTCCTGGAGCGGGCGCTGGTCAAGCCTGTTATGGTTGTGGGGAGGTCGGGCACTTCAAAAGGAATTGCCCCAAAGCAACAACAGCTGGCAACACATGGAGAGTGCTAGCGATGGTCCAGGAGCAGGCAGTTGCTGATCCCACTGTTGTTACGGGTACGTTCCTCCTCGACAACTCTTATGCATGCATTCTTTTCAATTCTGGTGCGGAGAGAAGTTTTGTTAGTCATGCATTTAAACATCTACTCAACTGTAAATCCCAACCTTTAACCGAAACATTTACCGTCGAGATGGCTAACGAAAAGAAAGAGAGCACTAACGACATATTCATAGGCTGTACCCTTACCCTAAACGACCATTCTTTCCCCATCGATCTTATGCCAGTTTCCATAAAAAGCTTCGACATCATCGTCGGCATGGATTGGTTGAGCCCCAATCGTGCTGATATCCTTTGTTATGAAAAATCCATCCATCTCAATCTACCCTCATGCGAAGCTCTCATAGTTTACGGTGATAAACTCAGAACCTCCGTATCATTTCATGCATCAAGGCTCGGAAATATCTGCGAAAGGAGTGCCAGGCATTCCTAACCCATGTCGTTAACGAAAAGCAGGAAGTTAAGGACCTCGAGATCATCCCCGAAGTCTGCAACTTTCCTGATGTTTTCCTCGAAGATCTTCCCAGAATCCCTCCCGAGCGCCAAGTCGAGTTCCGTATCAACTTAATCCCTAGAGCTACTCCTATAGGTAAATCCCCATACCGTCTAGAGCCGGCAAAAATGCAAGAGTTATCCAGCCAGCTCAATGAGCTACTTAGTAAAGGATTCATAAGACCAAGTTCCTCACCGTGGGGAGCCCCGGTCTTGCTTGTGAAGAAGAAAGATGAATCCTTTTGGATGTGCATAGATTATCGAGAACTGAACAAGCTTACCATCAGTTGCGAGTTCATGAGAATGATGTTCCCAAGACAGCATTCCGAACTCGCTATGGACACTACGAGTTTGTAGTAATGCCCTTTGGCCTAACCAACGCACCCGTTGTATTCATGGACCTGATGAATCGGGTGTGCCGCCGTTTCCTAGACAAGTTCGTGATAGTGTGCATTGATGATATACTTGTCTATTCCCGAAGCGAGGAAGATCATAGACAGCACTTGAGGCTAGTGCTAGAAACTCTAAGGGTGGATAAACTCTATGCAAAGTTTTCAAAGTGCGAATTCTGGATCAGAAAGGTAATTTTCCTTGGTCACGTGGTTAGCGCAGAAGGCATACACGTGGACCCTTCCAAGATCAAAGCGATTGAGAATTGGTCAGCACCAAAGATGCCCACATAAATACGTCAATTCTTGGGTCTCGCTGGCTATTATCGCAGATTCATCCAGAATTTCTCCAGGATTGCTAAGCCTTTAACCACCCTGACTCAGAAAGGTGTACCCTTTTGTTGGGGAGAGAAGCAAGACACTGCGTTTCAAACATTGAAGCAGGGCCCTATGCAGCGCACCTATCTTGTCTCTGCCCGAAGGGACAGAGGACTTCGTTGTCTATTGTGATGCATCCAATCAGGGCCTAGGCTGTGTGCTCATGCATCGAGGAAAGGTTATTGCCTACGCCTCGAGACAGCTGAAAACACACGAAGTCAATTACACAACTCATGATCTAGAGATGGGAGCGGTGGTCTTTGCGTTAAAGATTTGGAGACATTATCTCTACGGAACCAAGTGCACTGTCTTCACCGACCATAAGAGCCTACAACATATCTTCGATCATAAAGAGTTGAACATGAGACAGTGGCGATGGGTAGAGCTACTCGGTGATTACGAGTTCGAAATACGCTATCATCCTGGCAAGGCCAATGTGGTAGCGGATTCCCTCAGCCGGAAACAGTATTCAGGTCGTAGAGTGAAGGCACCGACCATGACCATCCATTCCCATCTATCCACTCAAATCAGAGAGGCCCAGTTGTAAGCCTTAAAACCAGAAAACATGTCGGATGAAACTTTGAGAGGAATGGAAAGAACCTGGAGATCAAAGGTGATGGAGTTTACTATTTCATGAACCGAATCTGGACCCCAAAGTACGGCGGTTACAGGGAGATTGTCATGAACGAAGCTCACAAGACTAAATACTCCGTTCACCCTGGTTCAGATAAGATATATCTGGATCTCAAACAACTCTATTGGTGGCTGAACATGAAAGCAGAGATCGCTACCTTCGTGGGCAAGTGCCTGACTTGCGCCAAGGTGAAGGTGGAATATCAAAATCCCTCAGGTCTACTCCAGCAACCAGAAATACCTGATTGGAAGTGGGAAAGGATTACTATGGATTTCATCACTAAGTTGCCCAAGTCTTCGAGTGGGCACGACGCCATCTGGGTAATTGTCGATCGACTAACTAAATCCGCCCACTTCTTGCCAATCAAAGAAAACTTCAAAATGGAGAGACTGACACGAATCTACCTTCGAGACATACTTCGTCTGCATGGTGTACCTGTGTCCATTATCTCCGATCGAGATAGCACGTTTACCTTGAGATTTTGGCAGTCACTGCAGAATGCTCTTGGAACTAAGCTGGATATGAGCACAGCTTACCATCCACAGACGGATGGGCGGAGTGAGAGAACCATTCAAACATTGGAAGACATGTTGAGAGCCTGCGTCATTGACTTTGGCACATCGTGGGACACACATTTGCCTTTGGTTGAATTTTCCTACAACAAAAGCTACCATACCAGCATCAAGGCTGCGCCGTTCGAAGCCCTTTATGGTCGTAAGTGCAGATCCCCTCTGTGTTGGGCTGAGGTGGACGACACGCAGTTAGCTAAGGGCCAAGTCCCCGATAGTACTCTCACAGGCCCAGAAATCATCCAAGAAACTACTGAAAAGATCATATAAATCCGGGAACGACCCAAGGCTTCAAGAGATAGACAAAAGAGCTACGCCGATAAGAGACGAAAACCCTTAGAGTTCCAGGTAGGTGACCGTGTTCTTTTGAAGGTCTCACCCTGGAAAGGCATGATACACTTCGGAAAGCGTGGAAAGCTGAATCCGAGATACATTGGACCATTTAAGATCCTCGCTAGGATCGGTCCCGTAGCATACAAACTTCGTCTACCATGAGAACTTAGCAACGTACATCCTGTCTTTCACGTGTCGAACCTAAAGAAGTGTCTGTCCGATGAGACACTTGTGATACCCCTCGATGAGATCGAACTAGACGAGAGCTTACACTTCGTGGAAGAACCCGTAGAAATCATGGATCGGAAAGTCAAACGAACGAAACAAAGCCGTATCTCGATAGTGAAGGTTCGCTGGAATGCCAAGCGGGGACCTAAATTCACTTGGGAGCGCGAAGATTCAATGAAACGGAAGTACCCTCATCTATTTCCGAGTCCATGACTTGTATTTCTGTGTCTGAATTCCGGGACGAAATTCCCTCTAACGGGGGGATGATGTGGCAACCCGAACCTTTTCCATTACCGTTATCCAATTTCCGTTAATAAAATTTTGAATTTTATTAAGTTTCCGTCAAACTTCTTGGTTTAGAAAATCATCTAGTTTTATATAATTAAATTTTTATATACGAGTCGGAACCAAAATCGCGCGAAAAACCCGAATCTTCTTGAAAAATCAAACGGTTTTCGGCCTAAGTGAGTTTACGGCCGTACACTCGTTTACGGCCAACGTCGGGTGGACCCCACCACCGACCACGAAAACCCCTATAAATACGATTCCCTACCCTTCATTTACATTTTTTCTGGCCAAAAACTCTCCTTCTCTCTAAACTCTTGACCGTACACCCCAAAAACACCCTTATTCTTCCGAAAATCATCGAGAATTGTCATTGGGAATTGATTTGGAGCATCTAGAACACGTTTTTCGTCGAATCCAGCATCCTCGTTCTTGAGTGTACGACCGTACACCCTTCAAATATGCAAATCTTCATTGACCGTAAACTAGTTCACGGTCGTACACACTTCAAACCTTCAAAGGCGGTAAACCCTTCGAGAGGCAGTTCACGGCCGTAAACTCCCTTTACGTCCGTAAACCCCATTAACGGCCGTAAACACTTCCTAAGTGGTGCATTAGACTGAAAACTCACTTTCCTCGATTCAATCAAGTCCCGGTAACATTCCTTAACCAAAAGCAAGTGTTTTTCTAACACTTTATCTAACGAAATCGCTAATTTAGATACATATATGTATTTAATTGTTATTAGGATTCCGTTAAGTGCCACACACTACAACTCGAGGGTCTTCATTTTAGTCCGTTGATTCGACGCTTGTACGCAGCTAACAGTGACTTCATACCCCTAAGCTTTTATGATTTTTAATGTTTTCATGGGGGGGGAGGGAATACAGGCCAAACACAAATGATTTTAATAAGTTTAGAACTTATGAAATTGATACAGTCAAACGATTCCTACGTTTTATAAAATATTTACATATTTTATCCCTTTTGTACTATGTTGAGCATAAGGGACACTTTTATCTTGGAAACACAATTGCATAATTTTCAGAACAATTTTACAAACCAAGTACATAACATTTCAAGAAAACTATAATGGGTATAGTTTGGGGAATTCAATACACAGCTTTTGCTGATTCAGATTACATACATGGGTAAACATATAAACTATGACAAATTTAGTTTATGATATACATTACTGCAAGAGTACAACATTTAATAATTATTTAAGTATAATTATTACCTTATACAGTATACAACGGATTCAAATACAAAAGAACAATACAGAACAACACGTAAACTAGTTAATACAGGATTTTGAGACAACACTTCAATTGTACCCTTCGGGGTATAGGTTAAATCCTATCATAGTATAACCAGAGTCTCCTGGAGGGAGAGCGTAATATTTGTGAATAGATCTATTCGGAACTGACAATCCCACACCTGAACTGCTAGCTACAGTTAGGCAGGCATGCCTGGGGTGACAAATGTCATTTAACCGACACTTGAAGAACGTCGTAAAGGTCACTAGGTCATATCAAGCATGGTTATACGACTCACAATAGTATAAACTAACCATTTGTTTATGGGATTTCATTCTTCATTAATTTTATTTTATGTAATGAAACTACTATACATACTGGTGGTAGCCAGGGTTTTCAAACAGAACATACTATACATACTGGTGGTAGCCAGGGTTTTCAAACAGAACATACTATACATACTGGTGGTAGCCAGGGTTTTCAAACAGAACATACTATATAAAGGTTTTTATATAATAATACACACATACTATGATTGGTAGTAACCAGACCTACAAACTAATGTCTTTCCAATACAATAACAGAATACAGTAACAAACATTCATAGTTAATTCTATAATTCCTTAGCTTAGGCATCAGGGCTACGTATGGAGAATAATCGATAGACTGTGGAGTGTGTGGTTTCCGCCTCATTTCCTGTTCCTTGTTTGGTTGTGGACTTAGGGCAGATCCACATAATCAACTGTATGTTCGATATTGGTTTATACATGGCTAGCATGAACTAAGTGGTCATAGATGGAACTGATATTATCACATTTTTACTAAAGAAAATATTGGATTTTCTTGGAAACATGCAAACATTTTTACAGAGTCATCAACAGGTTTTCATTACAAAAACATCGCTTATGAACTCACCATCTTTATGCTGATGCTCTTTCAAAACTGCTTTTATTCTCAGGAAATCAGTAGACAGGTACCTTCTGGATTTTTGAGAAGACGGAGTGTATAGAGTCACGTGTTTTTCTTTTGATTATACTTTTGATGTATAAAACAAGAATTCAAACAGATGTAAACACCTTTTCATATATGTATTCAATGTAATGGTTGTGTTTACTATGATTACTATGATGCAATTGTTGTGATACTACATATAACGTCATCCACCCCGAACGTTTCCGCCGTTCCGGTTTGGGGGTGTGACATACCTTCATAAATTCGCAATATGATTACGACATCCCTCTTCTTAGTTGTGAATTGTTATTTCGGATCCTAGCCTTAGTCATATATTATGGGTTAAAATATTAAGGATAATTGTCATCTAACTAAAACTATTATTTTTCTCTATAGATGTCTACTCCTGGTGATGCTTCTGCTCTATCGTCATCTACCCATCACTCGGGTTTCTTCATACTCTCCATCGTCTCCAAAGTGACTTTTGATGGCTCCAACTACAATGATTGGATACGCAACATCAGAATGGCTCTCCGATTTGAGGTCAAAGAATATGTCCTTGAAGAAAAACTCATTGAAGTCGATGAAGCCACTGCTACTCCTGAACAACTAGCATCCTACAGAATAAACTATGATAATGCAACAAAAGTTGGTTGCATCATGGTCGCTACAATGACTCCTGAATTGAATAGGTTCTATGAGGACTACTGGCCTTTTGAGATGAACAATGACCTTGTGGAAAAGTACCACAATAGAGCTCATCAAGAGATATTTGAAGTGGTCAATTCCCTCATGGGTTTCAAGATGAAGGAGGGAGAGTCTGTCTGTAACCACATGCAGAGAATGCAAAAGATATGTGGAGCGCGTCATTAAGCTCAATGTGCATTTTGACGAAGAGTTGGCCATTGATATGGTCTTAAACTCCTTGCCAAGTTGTTATGATAAATTTATATTATCTTATCATTTGAATAACATGGAAACCACATTGGCCCAACTCCACAACTTGCTACAGACTGTTGAGTCAAGATTGAAGGGAAAGAATGTGGCCCCTTCTACTCATGCTCCTGTTCTTGCCATTGGACAAGGCAAATGGAAGAAAAGGAAGGCTCCTCATAGAGCTAACTGGAAGAATAAGGCCCATACAGGGTCATCAAGCAATGGGCCAAAGGCGAAGCCCAACTCAGACATTCCAGCTGTTAGTGACCCTAAACAGGCCACTTGTTATTATGTCACACCCCCAAACCGGAACGGCGGAAACGTTCGGGGGCGGATGACTTCATGTAAGTATCACAACACATGCATTATAGTAATCAAAGTACAGCCAACCATTGCATTAATAAGTATAAGTTTTACATCAATGTTTACACATTTCAAATTCTAACATCAAAGTAGATACAGAAGACAACAGGAGTCGCAGTCCGGTACTAAGCAGTCTTCTCAAAAGCTTCGGGGGTGTACCTGTCTACTAGAACCCTGAGAATACAAGTAAGTTTTGAAAGAGTATCAGCATAAAGCTGGTGTGTTCATAAGCTTTTTGTTTTAGAAGGTCGGTTCTCGGTTCTTTTGAAAAGTGCGATATCTTTCCTAGAAAACCTTATACTAACTGGAGTAAATAAATGTATAAACCTTAAGTAAAATAATCTTTTGATATCTGTTGAAAGTGTTCCTCAAGAAAATCCCATATTTTCTTACGAAAAGCATGATTAAACCCATTTCTTCTATGACCTCGTGGTTCATACTAGTCACGCATAAACCAAGCAGTTATGGAGGAAATATGAATATTTGTTAGTTGATTAATAAACCATCTGTTTATAAAATACTGATGTTTAGCCTTGGAAATTGTAACGACGTGAATTTTCAAAACAATTTTTCATTTTTCAAATATGACATTCCTCATTTAAATCATATCAAACATAAGTGTATCAAATGTTATCACGGTAAACACATCCCAGAATCTCAAATACAAAATCCTCTGTCAGTGTGTACAAATCATTCCGGCGCCTTCCCGCGATCCTCGCTAGTACCTGAAACACATATCACATAACACGGTATGCATAAATGCTTAGTGAGTTCCCCAAAATACTACATACAGCACATAAGCCACTCGAGGCTGTAGCTCTACGAGACCTTCCGGTCAATGTGTCTCAGGGGCCTTCCGGTCCCACAATCCGAGTAGACCTTCCGGTCCTAGTCTGTTGACCTTCCGGTCCATACCATGCTGACCTTCCGGTCCATACCCTGTTGACCTTCTGGTCCATATCATGTTGACCTTCTGGTCCATACCATGCTACTCAAAATATACATAACATATACATATCACATAGCAACATATATCACATACTCGTCATAGCACATAAGACCTTCCCGTCATACATAATTACCACCCTAGGTAAGGTATAGTGAGAAGACTCACCTCGTATGATGTCTAGTAAACTCTCGTGCTTGATATCCCCAATCTAGCCTCTGCCTAATCACATAAAGTAATTTATCTCTAATTAACAACGATTCTCATAGGCTAGACTAATCCCTTCCTATAATCTCCCAGAAGGGAATAAGACCATTTTACCCCTCCAATGGTCCAAATATCCAAATGCTGACCAACCCTAAAAGTCAACGAAAGTCAACTCCAGTCAATGGTCCAACTCTGACCAGACTCGCCGAGTGCACTTGGGTGACTCGGCGAGTTCATGCGTATCCTCTGAATCCTTCTAAGGCCTCACTCGACTCGTCGAGTTAACCTCTCAACTCAACGGGTTACCACTGGTCACGAATCGCAGGGCAACCCGATCCGACTCATCGAGTCCTCTTATGGACTCGGCGAGTTTCCTCCATGGCAATACTCATTTGACCTTCTGAGGTCAGATCTGTTTCTCTAACTTATAGATCTGGCCTTCTAACACCCAAAAATCACGTAAAGGTCTGAACTTGGTGTCCATGCATGGTGTATCTTGCATAATATACCATAAAAACCCCATAAATGCTTCCTAGCTTCAAACCCTAAGGTTTTACTCTACTAAAGCTTCATATTCTCGGTTTTCTGGACCTAGAAGGGTCCAGATCTAAAACACAAACTAGCAAGAGGGGTTTGAGGCATTCAAAACCCCAAATATGAAGTGATTCAAGCCCTAACCCCCAAAAAGGAATCTACACGATAGGGAATGAAAGGGGTTCGATTTTGTACCTCAGAAAGAAGCTTCATGCTTGGATGACTCAGAACAATAACCTTCCTTGGCCCCTCTTGCTGGAACTCTTCTCCTTTCTTGCAAAATCACACCAAAAAGCTCAAGATAGCTCTTTCTCTCACTCTACACACTCAAGCTCGCTAGGGTTCTCTCTTCTGGGAAGGTAACCGCAATTGAAGGCTATAAATGCCTTTAAATAGGGCTCATGCCCAAAGATTTAGGGTTTCTGTCAACAGCGCGGACTCGTCGAGTCGACTCACCGACTCGTCGAGTCCCTTCATTAATCCGAGTCATCAGTCGCGACCCTACTCGACGAGTTTAGGCGTCAACTCGTCGAGTCCCTCTTCTTAACTCAAAAATAAATACTTAAATTATGATACCTGGAAATCCGGATGTTACAATTCTCCCCCACTAGAATCAGACTTCTCGCTCGAAGTCTTACTCTGCAAACAACTCTGGATGCTGCTCCCGCATCTCTGTCTCCGGCTCCCAAGTCAGCTCGGACCCTCTCCGATGTTGCCACTGGACCTGAACCATAGGCACCTCCTTGTTCCTCAGAACCTTGATCTTCCGATCCAAGATCGCGATCGGCCTCTCAATGTAATTCAGGCTCGCATCCACCTGAATATCCTCTAGCGGCACTACTGCCGTCTCATCGGCTATACACTTCCTCAACTGGGATACGTGGAAGGTATCATGAATCTGGCCCAACTCCGCAGGTAACTCTAAACGGTATGCTACCTTACCCACTCTCGCGGTCACCCTGAACGGACTAATGTATCGGGGCCCCAGCTTGCCCCTCTTCCTGAATCGGATAACTCCTTTCCAAGGAGATACCTTTAGGAGTACGAAATCTCCAACCTGGAACTCGAGCTTGGATCGCCGTCTATCTGCATAGCTTTTCTAGCGGCTCTGGGCTGTCAGCAACCTCTGTCTAACCTGCTGTATCTGCTCAGTCGTCTTAAGCACTATCTCAATGCTACCCATCACTCGCTGTCCTACCTCTCCCCAACAGATGGGAGTCCGACACCTCCTCCCATATAAAAGCTCAAAGGGAGGCATACCAATACTCGAATGGTGGCTGTTGTTGTATGAAAACTCAGCCAAAGGTAGGTATGTATCCCAACGTCTACCGAAGTCCATAACACATGCTCGAAGCATGTCCTCGAGCGTCTGTGTCGTCCGCTCACTCTTTCCATCCGTCGGTGGGTGGTAAGCAGTACTGAAGTGCAATCTCGTACCCAATTCCTCATGGAACTTCTTCCAGAACCTGGAAGTGAAACATACATCTCGGTCTGACACAATCGAGATCGGCACTCCATGCCGCGACACCACCTCCCTCACATATATCTCTGCCAGCCTCTCTGCAGAAGAGCTCTCACTGATAGCAAGGAAGTGAGCGTTCTTCGTTAGCCGATCCACAATCACCCAAATTGCATCAACACCTCTCGCGGTCCTCGGCAATTTGGTGATAAAATCCATAGAAATTTGTTCCCACTTCCACTGGGGAACCTCCAATGGCTGCAATTTTCCATGCAGACGCTGGTGCTCGGCCTTAACCCGACGACAGGTCAAGCACCTCTCTACCACCCATGCAACATCACTCTTCATATTGGGCCACCAATAATCTCTCTTCAGGTCCAAATACATCTTAGTGGCCCTGGGATGGATCAAGAATCTCGATCTATGCGCCTCCTCCATCAGAGTGCTACATGCCCCGCCCGTATACGGCACCCAAATCCGACCACAAAAGGTCATAAGTCCTCGGCTATCCGTCACAAACTCGGATACCTGTCCAATCACCCGCTCCCTCTTACGGTTCTCTGGTCTCACAGCCTCTATCTGGGCCTCTCGAATGGTATCCAACACCGGATTCATCACCGTCATCCTCATACATATATCTCGAATCGGAGCACTCTCCGCCCTACGGCTTAGAGCATCGGCTACCACGTTAGCCTTGCTCGGGTGGTACAGGATCTCACAGTCGTAATCTTTTACCACATCCAACCATCTCCTCTGGTGCATATTCAGGTTGGGCTGATCCATCGATACTTCAAACTCTTGTGGTTCGTGTATATGGTACACCGAACCCCATACAAATAATGGCGCCATATTTTGAGGGCGAACACCACTGCCCCCAACTCCAAATCGTGGGTGGGATACCTCATCTCATGAGGCTTCAGTTGCCTCGATGCGTATGCTATCACGTGTCCTCTCTGCATAATCACCGCACCCAACCTTGATATAGACGCATCACAGTAAACCACAAAATCCTCCATTCCCTCCGGAAGGGTTAACACCGGGGCTTCGCATAATCTCTGGCGAAGCGTCTCAAACGAGGTCTGCTGCTCCGGACCACAAGTAAAAGCGACGCCCTTCCGAGTCAATCTGGTGAGGGGAACAGCAATCTTGGAGAAATCCCTGATAAATCTCCGATAGTAGTCGGCGAACCCCAGAAAACTCCTGATCTCGATGGGGGATCTCGGCACCTCCTAACTCATCGCAGCCTCAATCTTGGCCGGATCGACCAATATCCCATTCTGATTAACGAGATGTCCCAAGAACTGGACCTCTCGTAACCAGAAATCACACTTGGAGAATTTGGCATATAGCCTCTCCGATCTCAATACTCCAAGGATCTCCCTCAGGTGCTCCTCATGCTGCTCTCTGGATCTCGAATACACTAGAATATCGTCGATGAACACAATCACCGATCGATCCAACATCGGCCTGCATACTCGGTTCATGAGGTCCATGAACACCGTTGGTGCATTGGTGAGCCCAAAAGGCATCACCACGAACTCGTAATGCCCATAACGATTCCTAAACGCCGTCTTCTGGATATCCTCATCGCGCACCCTCATCTGATGATATCCAGACCTCAAGTCTATCTTGGAGAACCAAGACGCTCCCTGCAACTGATCGAACAGATCATCGATCCTCGGTAGTGGATAACGGTTCTTGACCGTCAACGTATTCAACTCCCGGTAATCAATGCACATCCGGTGTGAACCATCATTTTTATTGAAAAAAAGGATCGGTGCTCCCCATGGCGAGCTACTCGGTTGGATGAATCCCTTTCCCAACAGCTCCTGAAGCTGCGAGGATAACTCCTGCATCTTCGGTGGCGCAAGGCGATAGGGTGCCTTAGCAATAGGCGCCGCCCCCGGTACCAGATCGATGCGAAACTCCACCTGCCTCTCGGGAGGCACACCCGGCAACTCCTCGCGGAAAACATCCAGAAATTCTTGCACTATCGGAACCTCACCGACAGAACTCGGCCTCTCTGCGGCAACTCGTGTATCCATCACATAGGCTACAAACCCCCTACAGCCCTGCTGTATACTCTGTCTCGCTCTGGCAGCCGAGCAAAATACCGACCCACATCGGGTACCCTCACCATATACTGTCAGCACTCCCCCACTAGGGTCTCGTATTGTCACCATCTGACGCTTGCAGTCTATAACAGCTCCAAATCGGCTCAACCAATCCATGCCCACAATGACACAAACGTCCCCCATCGCAATTGGGACCATATCTATCGGGAACTCAACACCGAAGATCTCGAGTACACATCCTCGAATCACCTCAGTAGCATACACCGCTCGCTCGTTGGCTATAGAAACTCGTAGAGGTCGACTCAACGCCGCTCGTCGGATACTGATGTGCTGGCTAAACGCAAATAACACGAAAGATCGACTCGCACCCGAGTCAAATAACACTAAAGCAGGTACAGAACTCACCAGAAAAGTACCTATACATACCACAATATAAGGACAATATATCAAACTCAGTATAAGTAAATAAATGAATACATACCAGCCACGACATCTGGGGCTGCGCGGACCTCCTCCGTTGTCAACTGAAAGGATCTCCCGCGAGCCTTCGGTGCCTCGGCCTTCGCTGGCCGGGCCTCGGTAACTCTAGCAGCAGGTGCAGATCCCTGTGTTGATCCCTGAAGTAGCTGTGGGCACTCGGCCTTCCGATGGCCAGTCTGGTTGCAATGAAAGCAAACCATAAATCCATTGGGGCAATCCTTGGCTATATGCCCCTCCTTGCCACATTTGTAGCAAGCACCTGCTCGACAAAATCCATCATGTACCTTACCGCACTTCCTACAAGTGCGGCCCTTCTGGCCTCCAGATCTCGTATCGGCGGGCTTTGCTCGCTTGGCTGCCGGCTGAGACTGCACCGGCCGCATGTCCCTTCTCTGAGACTCGGCCTCCTCCCTGGCCTGAGTCTCTAGCTCAATCTCCCTCTTCCGAGCATTTTCCTGGAGCTCGGAAAATGTTCGGTACATCGAGTTCACCACAAACGCCCGAATGTCTCTCCTCAGTATGGTCAAATATCGACTCATGCGTGCCTGCTAAGTAGACACATGCTCAGGGCAGAACAACGCCCTCTCATGAAACATCCACGTGATCACCGTCACAGACTCCGTCCCCTGCTTGAGGGACAAGAACTCCTGGGCCAAACGTTCCCTCTCTACCGCGGGAACATACTCGTCTCTGAACATAGTGGTGAACCTCTCCCAGGTCACCGCGGTAAGCTCTGCAGGAGTAAAATTTGCCGTCACAAACTTCCACCAGTCCTTCGCTCCCAAGTGAAGCTGGTTCAGCGCGAACCGTACTCTCAAATGTTCCGGACAGGAACAAGTGTAGAAACATCCCTCAACGTCAGAGATCCACCTCATCGCGGCTATCGGATCCCGTGTCCCATCAAACTCTGGTGGCTTCGTGTTGCTGAACTCTCGGTACAGCAACGAGTCACCCCCTTGCGGTCTAGAAGTGGCAACAGCTGCAGTGGCTGCAGCAGCAATAGCCTCGGCTAGAGCAGCATATCGCTCGTCGAATGTCTCAATCAGCGTGGTCTTGATAGACCCAAACATCTCCGGAATCTCTGCCCGAATGGCTGCGGCCACCTCCTCGTGAATCATCCTACGGATCTCCTCATCGCTAGTACCACTGGTACCACTGCCTCCTAGGTTGTGGCGTGTTCCCACCATGATGGCTCTGAAATAAGACATAAAATAATCAGAGACTCGACCGAGATTACTCACACTCGATCAACCGTTCCTACTTGTTCCTTAGCACCCTAAGGATTCTTACTTGGTATTTTTACCTATCTGGTGCTTTCAGTAGTACGGGTCTAATACTACCTTCCACACCGTATCCGTATTCACACCAAGTCCTCCTCCTAGGATCCCAATTCGCAAGTACCCTATACCCTCTGACTTCAGCCTACTCTCAAACAGACTTCTCACAAGCTACTCTCTGCTACATACATGCACTCAAATCAACTCACAGCAGCATAAACTCCTAGGCTAAGGCATCACATATCAGGCCACCCTAGTCCTAAGATATGATTTACCTAACCTACTCTAGCATGCGTAGCACATCACATAATATCTCAAAACACATAATGTAAGGGTATTTTGGGAAATCACCGTTCGGGCGCTGGCTGATCGTACACACTGCTCCCTTTTGCTTTTTCTCAAAATCTTTTACTCTTCTTAGAAAAATTGTTTCTTTTATGAAACATTTTCTCAAATCCTCAGTTTGAGTTCAGATACGCCCGAAGGTGCATCCGAATCCCTCAAACCAAGGCTCTGATACCAACTTGTAACGACATGAATTTTCAAAACAATTTTTCATTTTTCAAACATGACATTCCTCATTTAAATCATATCAAACATAAGTGTATCAAATGTTATCACGGTAAAACACATCCCAGAATCTCAAATACAAAATCCTCGGTCAGTGTGTACAAATCATTCTGGCGCCTTCCCGCGATCCTCGCTAGTACCTGAAACACACATCACATAACACGGTAAGCATAAATGCTTAGTGAGTTCCCCAAAATACTACATACAGCACATAAGCCACTCGAGGCTGTAGCTCTACGAGACCTTCCGGTCAATGTGTCTCAGGGGCCTTCCGGTCCCACAATCCAAGTAGACCTTCCGGTCCTACTCTGTTGACCTTCCGGTCCATACCATGTTGACCTTCCGGTCCATACACAGCTGACCTTCCGGTCCATACCCTGTTGACCTTCTGGTCCATATCATGTTGACCTTCTGGTCCATACCATGCTACTCAAAACGTACATAACATATACATATCACATAGCAACATATATCACATACTCGTCATAGCACATAAGACCTTCCGTCACACATAATTACCACCCTAGGTAAGGTATAGTGAGAAGACTCACCTCGTATGATGTCTAGTAAACTCTCGTGCTCGATATCCCCAATCTAGCCTCCGCCTAATCACATAAAGTAATTTATCTCTAATTAACAACGATTCTCATAGGCTAGACTAATCCCTTCCTATAATCTCCCAGAATCGAATAAGACCATTTTACCCCTCCAATGGTCCAAATATCCAAATGCTGACCAACCCTAAAAGTCAACGAAAGTCAACTCCAGTCAACGGTCCAACTCTGACCAGACTCGCCGAGTACACTTGGGTGACTCGGCGAGTTCATGCGTATCCTCTGAATCCTTCTAAGGCCTCACTCGACTCGTCAAGTTAACCTCTCAACTCAACGGGTTACCACTGGTCACGAATCGCGGGGCAACCCGATCCGAATCGGCGAGTTTCCTCCATGACAATACTCATTTGCCCTTCTGAGGTCAGATCTGTTTCTCTAACTTATAGAGTTGGCCTTCTAACACCCAAAAATCACGTAAATGTCTGAACTTGGTGTCCATGCATGGTGTATCTTGCATAATATACCATAAAAACCCCATAAATGCTTCCTAGCTTCAAACCCTAAGGTTTTACTCTACTAAAGCTTCATATTCTCGACTCTCTAGACCTAGAAGGGTCCAGATATAAAACACAAACTAGCAAGAGGGGTTTGAGGCATTCAAAACCCCAAATATGAAGTGATTCAAGCCCTAACCCCCAAAAAGGAATCTACACGATAGGGAAGGAAAGGGGTTCGATTTTGTACCTCAGAAAGAAGCTCCTTGCTTGGATGACTCAGAACAATAACCTTCCTTGGCCCCTCTTGCTGGAACTCTTCTCCTTTCTTGCAAAATCACACCAAAAAGCTCAAGATGGCTCTTTCTCTCACTCTACACACTCAAGCTCGCTAGGGTTCTCTCTTCTGGGAAGGTAGCCACAATTGAAGGCTATAAATGCCTTTAAATAGGGCTCAGATTTAGGGTTTCTGTCAACAGCGTGGACTCGTCGAGTCGACTCACCGACTCGTCGAGTCCCTTCATTAATCTCAGTCATCAGTCGCGATCCCACTCGACGAGTTTAGGCGTCAACTCGTCGAGTCCCTCTTCTTAACTCAAAAATAAATACTTAAATTATGATACCTGGAAATCCGGATGTTACAGAAATCCTGCATTTCCCTTAAGTGAAGGTTATTGAATTACTCGTTCTAAATCGGAAAGTACAAGTATCTACCATACTTATATCGTTTAAGCATTATTCCTCTTTGAAAACCCTGGTTACCCCCAGTGATGTATATTAGTCTTATTACATAAATAAAACTAATTGAAAAGCGAAATCCATACTTATATCGTTTAAGCATTATTCCTTTTGAAAACCCTTGTTACCCCCAGTGATGTATATTAGTCTTATTACATAAATAAAACTAATTGAAAAGTGAAATCCATACTTATATCGTTTAAGCATTATTCCTTTTCAAAACCTTGGTTACCTCCAGTGATGTATATTAGTCTTATTACATAAATAAAACTAATTTAAAAGCGAAATCCTATAAACCAATGATTAGTTTATACTTATTGTGAGTCGTATAACCATGCTTGATATGACCTAGACACCTTTACAACATTCTTCAAGTGTTGGTTAAATGACATTTGTCACCCCAGGCATGCCTGCCTAACTGCAGCTAGCAATTCAGGTGTGGGATTGTCAATCCCGAATAGATCTATTCACAAATCTCACGCTCTCCCTCCAGGAGACTCTGGTTATACTAGGATAGGATTTAATTCAGTACACCTAAGGGTACAGTTTTGAAGTAGAGTCTCACAATATTGTACAATCTAGTTTACAACTTTATGAATAATAATACAGGAAACCTCTTTTTGTTATTAACATGAATATTTTGTTTCATGATTCATAAGTTCATTTCCTTAGTTTTGAAAACTACTTTTGCAAGGTTAGTATCTTAACACTTTTTGTAAAACTGATTTCTATATCCGATGTATATTATTAATGGAAATATATTAAACAAAATAATATATTTGAACACAAGATTACTTGTGCTTTTACTTGTATTCCCCCTGAAAACATTAAAAACACGGAAAATGTAGGGGTATGAACTCACCTCGAGTGAATGGTTTCAGTGAAAGATCAGAATGAGATGTTGAGTGTCTAATGAAGCCTTGAACACAATTAGATCCTATTTAACATGCAATAACACATATAGGAGTCAAATTAGGGTATTTCACTATTAGACATGATGGGAAACCACTCTAGGGACTTGGAAACACTTGAACTAAGTGCTAAAATCACATATGATTGAGTGAAGGAGGTGTACGGCCACCCTAAGGGTGTGTGCGGCCAAGAGTGTGCGGCCCATGAGTGTACGGCCGTACACTCATGAAGAGGTGTGCTTTTGAGGTGTTTCTAAGGTTCTAACTAGCATCCAAGAAGTGTTCTAGGTCCCATGCATAGATAGAATGCAAGTTTGAGGCCAATAAAGATCATCAAAATGGGTTTGCGGCCACAAGGTGTGTGTGCGGCCGTACAAAGGGGTGTGCGGCCGTACACTCCTCTTGTTTATGCCCAAGTTGTCGACTTTAAAGTGCATCAAGGCTAGGATCATGTCCAACTAGGAGATAGGGGCCAAACTCTCACTTTGGAGGGTCTTTAAGGTGTGTACAGCCCACCTTATGAAGGTGTGCGGCCGTACTCCTTCAAGGCATGAAGAACATGATGAAACTTGATGAACTAAGGCTTGAATCAAGAGGTCTTTCAAGTATAACAAGCTGGAGGATGGAATACTCACGTTTTTTAAGCCTTGAAGAGTTCACGGTTGAAGAAACTTGAGAGAGAAGGAGTAGCAGCCAAGATAAGAAAGGAATGACGGAAAGGAGGTCTACCCATATATATAGGGGTGAGTGTGCGGCCATGAGGGGTGTGTACGGTCATACACCCATGTGTGTGGCCGTACACTCCTCCTGAGAGAGTGTATGGCTCGATTTGCTACTTTACGACTTGCTAACTCATCCCTAAACTCAACCTTGGTTGTACTAAAGCTTAGAACACTTAAACGAACCCTTAAACAATGCTAAAAGACAACAGAAACGAGTCTATCATTGATTGAATTGAATAGATGAACAAGATAGAAGTTTCGGGTTGTCACATATTATTTCAATGATAAGGAGTTTGGATATGGTATTCTCTACTTGCTAGCAACCTCCAGGACGTAAAAAGCTCCTAGCTTCATCATATTTTATATTAGATCTATTCATTTCTTCATTTAGTGCATTTTTGGTCCCAAACATGGTGATTCTTGAGCATAGCATGCTCTTAACCAAATAAGTCGTCCTTTCAGACCCTATGAGGGGTTTTGAGTCATAAAAATGAGATATTGATGTTTAGTTTTCCCCCATGCATGATCTTGAAGGTCTTTAGGTGTTAAGATGTTAAGTTTGTTGGTATTAAGCACTTCTTGGGCATGCAAAGTCATAAAATTGGAAACTTTATGAATCTCAGTGGTATTTTGGCCTTGGATCTGCAAATGGAACGTAAGATCTTAATGTATTAAGCTCTTAATATGGAAAATGATACCTCGGTGCGTATGTCGTGCGTACCTCTACGTACGTCGTGCGTACGAGGTCAATAGCCTGATCTCGGTCAAGGCTCGAGTACTCCCCACGTACATCTGAAGTACGCCCCATGTACGAGGCCTGAGCTGACTCGACTGAGTTGACTCGACTGAGTTGACTCGACTGGGTTGACTCGGCTGGGTTAACTCGGTTGACTTGTTGATTTTGATCATTTTGACCTAGGGCTAATTTGGGTATTTGAACTGTTAATTAGATTAGGTCCTTGGTTTTGGTTAGGTGATCGTTGAGCCTATTTCAGAGCACAGTTTTATTCAGTTTTCATTCCGACTAAGAGGTGAGTTTTCCTCACTATACTTACGGGTCGTAGGCACCAAGGCCGGCCCATTGGATTGATATTCTGATTTACCATATGTTGTTATGTTGTAGTGATCTGTTAGATCTGTATCATGGTATATATGATGTTGTTATGTTGTAGTGATCTGTTAGATCTGTATGACTACATGTATCTGCTAGCTATTGATTGTTATGGTGTATGTTGATAGGTGATTGTTCACTCGGTTGAGGCGGATCGGCTGATACTGAAGGACAAGACACCCAAGGCGGTTCAGATAGGCTGAAGGCCTGCAAGGCGTACCATTCAAGATGAAGTCCCAGAGAGCGATCCGGATACGCTGAAGGCCCGGTGAGGCGGTCCAGTCATGATGAAGGCTTAATATGCATGTTGTTGTTTGCTATGTTTATGTGGTGGTACTTTGGGGGAACTCACTAAGCGTTGGCTTATAGTTTTAGTTTTGTTTCAGGTACTTCTGAGGAACGTGGCAAAGCGAACTGACCTTACACATCCTTGGTTTTATGTTGATTGGATCTTGGTAGACTCTGATTTTGAATAATATTTTGGAAACAATGGTTATGTAAACACTTTTTAAGTAAATGGGTTGTTTTGAAAAGTTTAAGTTTGTTGTGAATTTTGAGATGTTACAGACAGCCGCCCATTGCCTCAATCTTGTCTCTACTAAAAAGGTTGCCAAAACACTTCATGAAATGTGGACAGGGAAAGTTCCCTCATTAGCACATATCAAAATTTGGGGTTGTGAAGCTTTCGTTAGACAAGAGACTCATGACAAGCTAGAAGCCATAAGTGAGAGATGTATTTTCATTGGCTACCTACAAAATTCTTTTGGATATTTGTTCTACAGGCCTTGTGAAAACGTGGTCTTTATAGCACAAAGAGGAGTCTTTCACGAGAGAGGGAGAGAGAGAGAGAGAGAGAGAGAGAGAGAGAGAGAGAGAGAGAGCTCATATGCAAAGAGGACAATAGGAGCACAGTTGACCTTGAAGAGATTCTAGAGTCAACCAATGAAGGAACCTTTGAAGACACTAGGGTTCAACCAGAAGAAGAAATCCTAGTTGACAGTTCATTACCTCTTCATTGTTCTAGTAGAGTTAGCATGCCACCTGAGTTCTATGGTTTCCATATAACTTTAGATGGTGATACGTTTATCAGTGATCAAACACTGATAAATTTGGATGAGCTAGCTAACTACAATGAAGAAATGACAGGCCTTGAGGCAGCCAAGTGGAAAGAGGCAACAGACAACGAGATCAAAACCAAGTTTGGAATTTGTTTGATCAACAACCTGGTTGAAAGAAAGATGGTTGCAAATGAATCTTCAAGAAGAAGACCGACATGGATGGAATTGTACACACTTTCAAGGAACGACTAGTTGCGAAGAGTTTTAATCAAACCCAAGGGGTTGACTATGATAAGACCTTCTCACTAGTGGCTAAGATAAAAATCTATTAGGATAATGTTGGCCATAGCTACCTTTTATGATTCTGAAATTTGGCAGATGGATGTCAAAACAACTTTCCTTAATGGGAAGTTGGCTGAAGATGTTTACATGAGTCAGCCAGAGGGTTTTGTTGACGCAAAGTTTCCCAATAGAGTATGCAAGCTTGAGAAATCCATCTATAGATTGAAACAAGCATCTCGTAGCTAGAATCTTTGCTTCCATGAAAAAAGTTAAAGAATTTGGTTTTTCTAGGAGTGAGGATGAGTTCTGTGTGCATGTCAGAGGTAGTAGGAGTATAGTAACTTTTCTAGTATTGTATGTTGATGACATACTACTCATAGGAAACGGCATTCCAACCTTGCAAAAAGTAAAATCTTGGCTTGGAAAGTGTTTTGCTATGAAGGATATAGGAGAGGTAGCCCATATTCTCGGGATAAGAATTTTGAGAGATAGAAAGAACAGACTAATTTAACTTAGTCAGAGTACATACTTGGACAAGGTACTAAAACGATTTAGTATGGAAAATTCCAAGAAAGGAGAGCTACCTATTCAGAGCAATGCCAAATTGAGTAAGACTCAAAGCCCAAGTACAGATGAAGAGATAGCTGAGATGAGTTGAGTCCCTTATGCTTCGGCTGTAGGATTAATCATGTACGCTATGACATGTACTCATCCTGATGTTTCCTTTGCTTTAAGCATGGTCAGTCGCTATCATGGAAATCTTGGCAGAGCTCATTGGACAGCAGTGAAGAACATTCTAAAGTATTTGTGAAGGACAAAGGACATGGTTCTTGTCCTTAGTGGCAATGATACATTGAGAGTGATTGGGTATAGTGACGCCAGCTTTCAAACAGATAGAGACAACTTTTGTTCTCAATTTGGTTGGGTATTTACATTAAATGGAGGAGTAGTTACTTGGAAAAGTTCCAAGCAAGACACAGTGGTTGATTCTACCTGTGAATCAGAGTACATAGCGGCAAGTGAAGCATAAAAGGAAGCAGCATGGTTGAAGAACTTCATCGGAGCTCTTGGATTTGTTCCAACCATTAAGGAACCAATGGAACTTTTATGTGATAATGAAGGAGCGGTTTCTTTAACTAAAGAATCGAGAGATCATGGAAAATCAAGACATGTCGACATAAAGTACCATTATATCATACATAGAGTTGAAGAAAGTCATCTCATTGTGAAGAGTATCATCAGAAGATAATCTTGCAGATCCTCTCATGAAGGCTATGAGTAGGATTAAGCATAGACAGCATGCTAGAAGCATTGGACTAAGAGATGATATTAGTTTTAGTAGTTAGATGATTAGTTTGAAACTTGTAACAAAAATAAATGTAATTGACTTTTGGTGATTAAATAATAGAGATTATTTATGAGTATTTTTACTACCTTTATAAATTATTTATTCTTGGGTTTCATTTTGCATGTTTTACTTTCCGAATAATTTAATTATTCAAACTCCACAGTCTCTCATACTTTGGGAAGTAAGTAATAAATTAAGACTGTCATGAATTGGATTGTAGATTGTCTAAAGAGGTTAGAGATAGCAATTGTATTGCTACAATATTTATAAGTACTTGGAATGGAGATTTAAGTATTGGATTGACCCACACTCATAGAATTACTTCATGGATAATATCACGAGTAATTTTGAGATGATAATATCTTATATTTTTGAAATGGAGATATATGAGTTGTAATTTACAAGTCGGTTGTGCATTGGTGTTACGAAAACGTGTCAGTAACATGATGTTATAAAACGCAGTATCATGTATGATTTGATGAGTAAAGGAGACAAGCATTTAAGCCAAAGTTTATTGTTTCATTTTTCCCTAATGGGAAAAGTGATATCTTTGGCCCCTTGGTGATTTGGTGTTGACTTATAGTGTTGGGCCCAGCCAGGACTCAGTTGTTATGTACAATTTGAAGTCTTATGTTGTCATCACAAATCAGGAAATCGGGAAACAAATTTTTGGACCATGAGATTGATTCTAATTCATGTCTCGTGTCTGTATGATATCTAGTAGAACGGAGGAATATTGGATCACTTATCTTAGGACCAATATATGTTTAGTTCAGAGTGCGGAAGTTGCTATGGAAGCACTCTTTGCTGTTTAATTTAGAATTTATACCGGTAATTTACTTTTAGATTTATCCAAGTGGGAGACTGTTGGATTAGATGTCTAAATCAATAACTAAAATTAGTATAATCTTGAATTATTAGCGAAGTCCTTTTCGGTTGCCCTCAAACCTAGTATTTGAATAGGATGACTTTTAGAGAGAGAGGGAGAGAAAGAGAGAGAGAGAGAGAGAGAGAGAGAGAGAGAGAGAAAGAGAGTGTGTGTGTGTGTGATATATTAATTTATTGTATGAATAATAAATTAATTAGAAATGAAAATGAATTTATTAATATGTTATGAAAATAATATATTAATTAGAAATCATATTATTAATTAAAAATTAATTAGAATTGATTTTGGGACTAATTGGATTAATTAAAAGTGTATGGTCTGTTTGGTTATTTATTGAAAGTTGAAGCAGGAAGGCTCTAGAACCTCATGGAATGAGGTGGACAAAAATTGGCTAGGAATATCCTAGAATTTGTGTCCATAGGGTAAGGATAACAAGATAAGGAAGTTTGATTATTATACTAATTAATCTAGGCCTTATCCCTTAAACCTTAGCTTTGGCCCCAAGTTTCCTTCAGCTATATAAAGACCTCCCTGGCATTCAAAATTTTGTCCATCCCTTCTCACAAAAATTAGGCCGAAATTTTGAAGCTCTCTCCCCTCTCTCTTTAAGCCTCCTTGATTCTAGGGTTGGGTGTAAACCATTAGAGGCACGACATTTGTGGTGCTAGCTTCAAGCAATTTCAAGAAGGATTCTACTTTGATTATTTAGTAGTATAATTAAAAGGTATTTTTTTCTTTACCCTTGTATTTATTTCGAAAATACTAGGGCAATATTAGGGTTCTTGATATTCAAATTGATTATTGCATTCAATGGTGAAAACCTAGATCCTTAGGGTGTATGCAAACTTAGGGTTTTATCTCTTCCCCCAAAAATATGATTTTTGTTATCTATAAAACCCATCAATTTACACATGAATGCATCAAAACACACAAGCTCCCTTGATTTGGTCTCACATAAGCCTTGAAGAAAGTATTTTGCATGCTAAGATTTAATGTGCGTTTTGAAAAGTGGCCAACTCTCTGTCAACCATGCATCCTTTGTTCTTAATATGATTTTGTTTCCTCGATGAAAACCTTTCCTTCCAAGTAATCCATCCAACTCGTCAACACTATCAATATCATCAAGAACTAGAAACACTTTTTTTATACTATACAACACTCTCTATCTGTAACACCTCGATTTCCGTGTATTTTCCATTTACACTCTTAATATGGAATTGTTTGTAAAATTGGTCCCAAGGAGCCTTAAATGAGAAATGTGCCTCTCTTGCGTATGTTGGGCGTACACTTGTGTACGCTGGGCGTATGTGGTCGACACTCAAACCCTAAATTTTAGGGTTTGGACCCTATTTAAGCATCATTAACTCCCAATACCCCTTCCCCTTATCAGCCTCCAATACCCACTTTGTAGCTTTCAAACCCTAATTCCCATTTTTGGTGTTGTGACCTCATTTTGGTGATTCGGTGTCCATTGTGGAAGGAAAGAAGTCATCGGATAGCAAGGAATGAGCTCCAAGCTTTGAGATCTAAGTTTTACACCCCTTGAGCAACCTTTAGAAGGTATAAAGTTCTGAACTTGTTGATTATCTCATTAGATCTCGTTAGATGTGAAGTTTTGTGATTTTAGTCCCATATTCTTGGTCTAAGTGAGTATGGACTACTCTAGAGCAAATGAGTTTTCCTTTTGGACGTTTTAGGGTGTCTAGAGTTAAAAAATGGAATCTTGATTGTTCACATCCATCCATGCATTCTCTTTAGAGGTTTAGAACTTTGTGTTAAGTTAGGGTTTTGGTGTTGGGAACTTTATAGCCATGCAAGATCATAAAATTGGAAACTTTATGATTAAGAACGTTATTTGGGACTAGATCTAGGTTTTGGGATGAAAGAACTTAAGAGAATAAGCACTTAATGGAAAAAGTGTCATCTGACCGAGTACGTTGGGCGTACTTCTGAGTACGCTGCGCGTACTCCCTTTGAGCCTCGTTTCTGGATTGGTGAGTACGTCATGCGTACAAGCTGAGTACGCTGGGTGTACTTAGCCTGAGTTGACTTGGTTGACTTTTTGACCTTTGACCTTGAGCAGGGTTTTGACCAAGTTTGACATAAGGGTATTTTGTGTATTTTGAGCTGTGTTTTGAGAATTGGTCACTGTTTGTTGCATAGGTGACCTATAGAGTTGGTACTCGGAGCAACGTGTTGTTCAGCTATTTGTCATACTGTGAGGTAAGTCTTCCTCACTGTACTTGTGGATCAAAAGCACCAATGTCATCCCACTATGTTATATATACGGGTATATAGGATGTTGTTATGTTGTAGTGATCTGTCAGATATGTATCATGGTTTATATGATGTTGTTATGCGATAGTGATCTGTAGATATGTATGCTTGCATGTTGACTGGTTATATGTTTATCTATTACATATGTCGACAAAGTATGGTTTTGGGTTGAGGATTTACTGCTATGTGTGTGATCCAACAGACCGGGGGTAATCCAGCCCGATGGTTGTGGACCCGAGGGTATACCATTCTGATGACTGATTGGACCCATTGCATTTTGGCATTGTAGTCCGATGATTGATTGGACCGGGGGGTAATCCAACCTGATGGCTGTGGGCCAGAGGGTATTTCAGTCCGATGACTGATTGGACCTAGCATACATAATTGTATATTTTTTTTGGTGTGTGTGGTACTTTGGGGGAACTCACAAAGCTTTGGCTTGCAGTTTCAGTTTTATGTTTCAGGTACTTCAGATGATCGGGGGAAAGCTAAGGCGTGATCGGACACATCCTTCTGATTTTATGGTATGTGATTTTGGGATACTCTGATTCATGATTATGACTTTTGGGAACTATGTTTTGTAAACAATGATGGTGTTTGGTTGGATTTTAAAACTAAAAATTTTACCTTGATTTTTGGGATGTTACACTATCTGTGAGGTGTATATAGAACCATCATGAACTAGAACTGGACTTGTTTTTGTAATGTCACCACAAAGTTGTTTTTGCAAATCAAGCAACCCATTAAATTTATCAACACATCTCCTACTTATATCTTCGGTATAACTAGTGTCGAATTCACGAAAAGGAGACCGTTAGACATATTTAGCCAAAGATGATTTCCCGATACCACCCATAACCAAAATAATGAGTATGTCACATGTGTGTGAGGAATTATCTTTCAACGATGAGGTGATGAATTTAATGGAATCATTCATGCCAATAAGAAGTGACAGAGAACTCCTTAAGGGAATATGTAATCTATGATATATGTCCTTAACAACTTCTTCAATAAACTTTGCTTCAATCCTGAAACACAATTTTGATAAGAACCAAAAAACACAATCCATAAAACTAACAAACCAGATTCATATGTAAAGCTTTCATTTGAAAAAAAGGAAAAAAAAACTCTACTACATCAAGTAGCGTTTAAAAAAATTCATCTCTATTATAACTAATATAGAAGATTACCATTATTAAACATTATCCTAATCACGTTTTTCATTATATATATATATATATATATATATATATATATATATATATATATATATATATATATATATATATATATATATATCAAAAGCTATAAGCTACTTTTGTTGAACACACATATGCAAGTAAAAAGCTATAACGAACAGATTCCAACTCGTTTTTTCAATACACACCCTTAATATTTCCAAATATCCAACTTAAAAGTATCTCATATTAAGTTAAAGCTTTTAATTAAGTTTTTCACATCATAAATATCTCATATTTGCACTTATAATTAACCATATAAGTATCTAATGTGTTAGGTCATAATTTATACGTATAATAAGATGAGAGCCACCGACGCACAAGATTTCACTAACGGGATGGCCAAATTTCATTATCTTTCACTCTGCAAGTCCACCAAACTTAAATCTTGATATTTTTTGCATGAATCTAAACAGAATGTACACAATAGTTATAAACTATCATTTACTACATACTTACAAGTAAAAGCACTTAAAATACATGTTTATCAAAAAAGATGTTATGATCTGAAGGTAGTATGATATAACAATACCAATACCATGTAATTGTTGATTCAATTTTAAGTTAAGTACATTATTTATCTAATTTAAATACATAAAAATATTAAGATTTTATAATATTGAAGAAATGTATTGAAATTCACAAGGAGAGTATGATATGGGAATTTGATACATTAATAAGAAAAATAGACCTAGTATATGTGTAAGAAGTGGTTACCAGCCTTTTTGCTTCCTTCCCTTTAAAATAGCAACATTTGTAAGCGCTTTAATCCATCGGTTGAACTTTTGACCCAATTGACTTTTCTTATTTGTATTTGTCTCTTCCTCCATCTTTTGCTTGTGCACAATCATTGCATCTCTGAAGGTACTTTCTTGCTTCTTGATATGGGTGGGCCCAGTATGATAAAAGATGGGGATAACAATTTGGTTGGATGTCCTATGTTGCTCAAGGATCAGCACCAATTCATCAAGGCACCATGATAATTTAGCATAATTCTTCGACAACACGATAATAGCCGCCCTAGATTCTTTAATTGCGTTCTCCAGTTCAGGTATCAAATATTCCCTAGTTTTAATCTCTTCATCGTCTAAGAAGGTGGTGATATTGGCACCCATGAGGGCCTTATGAAGATGATTAGTGAAATTATGACGAGTATCAAAACCTCTAAAACTTAAAAATATGTCATATTTATAACTATCAATTGAGGAGGAAGATGAGGATCCTTTTACAAATTCAGAGAGAAAAACCATTATGAGTTATGGGAAGGAAAGGTATAAGTGATTTGATAAGACTAACGGAGGCAATTGCTAGTATTTTTTTATAAAGGAAGTGTAAGCCAACACCTAGATGTTGTTTGTTTTTTCTGAGGCAAAATGTTTGTAGTCTGTCAACCACATTTGTAGGCCTCTACAATAGAAGAGGTGGACCAAACGTTTGCAGTCTGAAAGAAGAAAACTGTTTGTTTTTTTAACATCTGCATTTTGCTAGAATAAACTAAAATCTAATTAAACCAATTTTAAAAAAAAAAACTAAATAGAGTTTTTCAATAATTTTATAACTTTATTATAGATAATTAAAAAGTGTTGATAAACTTTTATATATTATTGTATAAAAAGTAAAACTAAAAGGATATAAATTAATGTATATATTTGATAAAAACCAACAAACTTTGGTCGCAAAGTTATACATCAACATTGTAATTAGGGATAAATTAATTTAACACATAAAAAGGATAGAAATAAACTTTGGTTTTAAATGAAAATTTTCAAAATTTTCTTTAAGTATTGTAACTTTTTTTTCCAAATTGTTTATCATAGATAAAGTTGGAATAAATCTAAATTTAATATATATATATATATATATATATATATATATATATATATATATATATATATATATATATATATATATGTGTGTGTGTGTGTGTGTGTGTTTTTAGGTTAAAAGATGTCTGAAGAGGTTTGAAGACTCTGGTGCACATCTGCGCCAAGAAGAGGACTCGCAAACCTTTTTAGGTCTACAATCTTCAAAAAGAAAACAAACATTTTGTGAAGCCTAATATCTGTGTGTGGTCTGCACAGCGTAGACAGAAGAAGCCAAGAAGATCTACAGACAAAAAGCAAACGGCATCCTACTCTCTACTTCTGAGAAATGACCTTCTTTTGTTGCTGAAATTGCTTGGAAACTTACTGAATTAGGAAGTGTAAGTCCCAAAACAATAGATCTTACACAATATCAATCAAACTATTTAGTGAATGTGGAATGTAAACCAAATAGTGATTCAAGAACACGAAATAACTTCCAATGCACACGATTCTATTGACAATAAATCGTCTGGTACATAAGAATATTAGAAGCAGCCGTGAACCAAAAACAATGAGAATGACTAACAGGTTCATGGCTGAATACATCTATATATATATATATATATATATATATATATATATATATATATATATATATATATATATATATATATATATATATATATATATATATATATATATACCGAGTAGAATACCCAAAAGCCCAACCCATTATGACCGTAAACACTAGGTGATTACGGTTCGTCTATCCGTAAACACATACAAGCCCATTAATCTATTAATACTCTAAGCCCAAAATTACAAACACTATGAGCCCAGCATAAAACACAAAAATATGACCCAACAATCTCCCCCTTGGTTTATTGTTGGCTGCTTTTACAGCTTGTCTACAAGATGAACATCTGACTGATCGAACGCTCCAGCCCACAGCTTCTTGTCAATTATAGTGGCAACCATTCCAGTGAAAGCGTTGCCAGTAGCTTCAAAAAATTAATTTTCTACAATAAGTTGAAAATGTGACAAAGTATGAATATCACGTTCTCCAAACTTCAATAAATCTTTGGGATCGACAATACGATACTGGCCCTTTTTCAACTTGATCACCGCCGAAGCGGTAGCCTCATCATATACCCAGAATTGCATGGAGTCCAAAGTGCCTTCTGGTAAGCGTTTAGGAAGCGGAATCCTTTTAGCTTGCTTTGTGGGCGGCCACATAACATTCACCATGGTTTTATTAGTGCGAGGATCAATGACATCCTTAACCTTTTTTGTGAACGATGAAGCAGTCTTCATGCCTTGAAATTTATTTTTAGCTTGGTCCTCAAGGTACCTCTTAAAATCGCAGCCCACAGAGTCATTGGTTGGATTGTTAAAAGGAGCGTGAATGAGTTCCGCAAGATCAACTTTTGTCCGGGACATAAAGTCCGTTGGCTTCTCATAATACTCAATTCGATTGCTCTTGCGCTTCACGACCCATATTTTCTTGTCAGCATCATATCCCCACATCAAAATGCCAGAGCGATCTCCATACTTATCAGTAAATTTCTTCCCAGTTTCCCTTAAAAACATTTCAGGGTGATCTCCTGGAGCATTCTGATCCGAATTTTTCATCACCAACATCTTCCCTTTCAATTGCTCAATTCGAGCTTGTTTCTCTCTTCTTTCTTGAGCAGAAGAAGGACCAGAAGATAAAAAAAAGTGTCAAGATTCGCGTCTGGAGCAGGTCTAACAACTCTTTCACTCACGTCGAGGGAGTAACATATGACTAACCAGAATATAAGGATTGAGAAGTAGAATGGTGCATATGTTGTGTTCCAGGTCGGATCTCTTCCAATCACGCAGAGGAGACGACATATGGCTAACAGATAGAAAGAATTGCATAGACAAGAAGATGCATGGAGATAGAGTTGCATATGTTGCATTCCAGGTCGAATCTTCCGATCACGCAGAGGAGGCAACCTATGAATGACAGATAGAAAGCAAGAAAATAATTTCCTACAGACCTACTTTATCAGAACCCCCCAGTCATCCTATCAACACCAGAATTAAGGACATAAGTCCATACATCAAAGAAGTGTTGAGCCACAGTTCTAGATAATAAGTAACTTTAATGTATCTTGTGGGTTCCCATGTATATCTCACTGCTCAATCTATCCAAGCGTCGTATGGTCAGTCCAAATGTAACTATCTAAGTTTAGATGAGTTAACATTGTCAAGTCCTTTCATTGTCAACAATGTCTAGTCCTTTAATTTGAATCCTTTGGGCCTACCAGCACATTGAACACAGAGTCTAAACAATTTAGTTTCAGTGCATTACACGCATCTTAGAATTGCCTTTTAGCACAAACCTCATATCACTTCCCAAAAAAAATACATACGGAAGAAAACATTTTTTTTAAATAGATAAAGATAAATAAAAATAAACACACCTTTAATAATGAGAGAAAATTAATAAACAATTTTTAATGAGAGAAAATTAATAAACAATTTTTTTAATGACAATATTTTTTGTATATTTAATTCTCCCCCTAAATTTGTGCATAAAAAAATATGAACAAATTTATAAGAGTTAGGATCAAAGTTGTCAGACAATTCAATCTCGTTTAACAGCACACACCTACATGTTTATCTCTGGTCAATCACCGATATTGTGATCCACTTAAAAACAAATGATAATGACAAATTTGATAGAATTTAAATGACAAGTCATTTTGATTATATTCCTAAATAGACCATTTGGCTGACGACGACCAAGGATATTGTTGTCCACTAAAATTAAGCAGCAAGATCTACAGACAACCTTTTAAATGGTTCAATTTTAGATGTACACCACTTCCCGATATACCCCAGCAATCAAGAACTTCCAAAGAACTCCTTACTTTAGGTGAGTAGATAATCATTAAGAGAGAAGTCAGATTTAGAAATGCATATGTTGTGAACCCAGGTCGGATCTCTTCCAATTGATTTTTTAAGGGTTTTTGGGCCTTTCTGAGAGTATAGCCTTCATACCTAAGGTCCTCAGTTTCCCTAATTAATAGTTCATTTTGTTCACAATAATGTTTAATTTTATCACTACAGGTTTGTGAACATGGAGTTTCACTAACCTCTTTTATGGCAGGTGTAGTAGAGACCATGAAGGCGAATTGCAGTTCCATCATCTCTTCTTCTACTTCTTCCACCCTTGAATTCTCACTGATCTGTGCCAAGTGTGCTGCTTCATGTCCTGTCAGATTCAGTGCCTGCATTTGATCCTCCCAACTGAAGCTTTGTGCCACCATTGCCAAGTTAGCTGTTTCATTGTTGGTTGCAGCTCCTCTGTTGTTTCCTGCAGGCACCAGCATCCTATCAGGATTGTTCCTGGTTTCTGGCTTGGTACATTCACGAGCGAAATGACCCGGCTCATGACAGTTGAAGCATCAGAGCTTGCTCTTGTTGAAACCTACCTTCTTTTCCACATTCATTCCCCAATTGTTCTTCCCTGTGCGCTGGGTAAACTTCTTTGCCCTAAATAAAGCCATAGCAATTTGCCACATGATGTCTATCTCTTCCACGTCCTCATGGTGAATCTGATCCAGTTCTCCAACCATGATTGGAGGGACCAAGTCTCCTGCCAATAATGCGTTATAACAGTTCATAAACCCAGCCATCAGGGCCATGTTTTCCTCAGCTTCTTTTAGTATTGATGAAGGCTGAGCTATGGCTGTGATTTTAGAGTTTGAGACAGAAGAACTTGATGATGCCAAATGTTGATGAGGCACAGAATGATGAGCAGAATAAGTTTGTTGAGTAGAGAAGGCATTGTTTGATGAGATTCCTAGATTGGCAGTAGGGTAAGAAGTCACATGGTTGATTTCATGCTACTTATCATCCATGTCACAAGCCTTGATTATGGCCATCACTTCAGCAAGGCTAAGTTTGCTTAGGTCCCTAGTCTTGTTGATAACGGCCACATTCATGTCCCAGCTGCGTGTCAGAGAATTCAGCAACTTCTTGTTGATCTCAGTATGTGGAAAACTTATCCCAGCTGTGCTCATCTCTATGGTGAGAGTGACAAATCTTTGCAGTTGAGCTTCAAGAGACTCCCCTAAAACATGATTAAACATGTTGAACCTCTGTTGTAGCAAGTCATGTCTACTTTGTCTCATGTCCTCATTCCCTTCATAGACCTCAATTAATGCCTCCCATAAATCCTTTGCAGACTCATATTGCCTAAAACCTTGGGCAATTTCAGGAGATAGGGCCATTGTAAGGGTGGAAAGAGCTCTGTCATGTTCTTCAATCTTTTCAAAATCCTCATCCGTGTAGTTCTCTATCTTCTTATCAATAAGAGTCGGATCTTCATCACTCAAGGCAGTAGTAATCCTGACTGGACCTCTGAGAATGCTCCTCCATATTTTGGTATCTTTCATTTTGATGTATTTTTCAATTCTGAATTTCCATTCCGGAAATCCATTAGCAGACAGAAGTCGAGGGATACGAGTGGTAGTTCCTATAATGGAGTCCAACTCCTGATGCATTTAGCTTGTGTATTGAGATTCCATTTTAAAACAATAACTCCGAAAATGTCCAAAAATAATCAAGGATTGACTGTAAACGTATCCGAAAACCCTTTAAGCTTAGCGTTGACCGTAAACTTGAACTTTGACCAAATATCCTTTGTAAATGCTAAATGTTGACCGTAAACTTCAAATTTTGACTAAATGAATTCTGTAAACTCTAATCGTTGACCGTAAACTCCAAATTTTGACTAAATGAATTCCGTAAACCCTTTACGCTAATCTTTAACCGTAAACTCCAAATTTGACCAAATAGCCTCCGTAAACCTTGATTTGTTGTTTTGAAATTTTATCCAACTCCCTTAATACTCGTGAATTAGATATATCAGTTCAAGTCTAATCCCGATAAATTAGAAGGATATAACTGAAATTCCGATGAACACGAAGAATACCAAAACTAAATTCACAAAGAACACAGGAAGAATAATCAATAAAAATCTAAGGTTTTAAAATTATATTTTTTCTGAGTAAGTCAATAATCCCAAAAACAGCTAGAATTGATTCCAAATTCCTTGAATGCGACTGATACTCGTTAAAGCTCTGATACCAATTGTAAGTCCTAAAACAATAGATCTTACATAATATCAATCAAACTATTTAGTGAATGCGGAATGTAAACCAAATAGTGATTCAAGAACACGAAATAACTTCCAATGCACACGATTCTATTGACAATAAATTGTCTGGTACATAAGAATATTAGAAGCAGCCGTGAACCAAAAACAATGAGAATGACTAACAGGTTCACGGCTGAATACATCTACATATATATATATATATATATATATATATATATATATATATATATATATATATATATACCGAGTACAATACCCAAAAGCCCAACCCATTATGACCGTAAACACTAGGTGATTACGATTCATATATCCGTAAACACATGCAAGCCCATTAATCTGTTAATACTCTAAGCCCAAAATTACAAACACTATGAGCCCAGCATAAACCACAAAAATATGACCCAACAGGAAGTTGCCACTTACCACATGATATAAAGTATAAACCCACTACTAAGAAATGGAATCGAGGTAGTTCATTGACTTAGAGGACTTCAACATACCTGCAAACATTAATGTTTATGAGGTTTGATTTTAATTGAAAAAGTTATGCAATAACAAAATTTAAATTACAAATTTATCTTTGATCTAAACGTATAATAAGATAATGTTTGATTTTAAGTTTTATTAATTGTTGATATATATCAGCCAGATCTTTTCATCTTTCTTCATGTCGATAGATCTCAACCAAGTATTACAACAAAAAAATGAACAACAAACAATAATATTCAGAGACGTACTAAAAAGATGCTAAAGGACTAAAAAGTAGATTCATTGGTGCATGAGTTACCTCTTCTCAGGTGGCGGAAGTGGCAAATGCTATGTATTGCGCTTATGAGTACCTTCCTTTTATTCATCTTGGGGTGTCTGTGGGTCAAAATATGAACCGAGTGAATTCTTGGTCTCCTCTTATTGGCAGATTTCGCAACAGGTTAGCGACTTGGAAGGGAAAATGTCTTTCTTTTGGTGGTCGGCTTACTCTCGTCAAATTGGTGCTAGGGTCGTTGGGTAGCTATTTTATGTCAATGTTTCCAACTCTAGCTACAGTTCTTCGTGTTTTGGAATCTTTGAGGGCCAATTTCTTTCTTTCTTTCTTTCTTTTTCTTTGGTGGGGGGGGGGGCTGATATAGATGATAGAAGTATGCATTGGGTGAATTGGAATAAAATTATGGCTTCGAAAGGAGTTGGTGGACAGATTGGGATGGCTTGGTGATACATCAGATGTTTTTTCAGGTTTTATGGCTCGATCTATTATAGATTCTAGCATGCTCATTGTCAGTGGTGAAGAGACCAAGTGGAATAATTGGGCTCCTATGAAGCTCAATATTCTTACTTGGAGGATTAGATTGGAGAGTATCCCTACTAGGGAGAGATTATTGTATCGTGGGATTGAGGTGCATTTGATTATGTGTCTGGTATGCCACTCGGTTGTTGAGACTATTAATCATATTTTTGTTGGATGTAGGGAGCTTATAGATATTTGGAGTTAGATTGCTATTTGGTGGGATGTCCACTTACCTGAGCATTTTTCTGTTTTGGATTTCATCTCTTGGTCTGATTCTGTTCATTGAAAGACGGTCAACGTAAGGCTTTCGATGTGGTAGTGTTATTGGCCTTTTGGTGTCTTTGGAACTTTCGAAACTCCATTATCTTTGGAACGGCGTTACCTAGGAAATCTCCTATTTTCGATGATATTGTTGAAAGGGTGTCTTTTTTTTCCAATATCATATCATATCATATCATATCATATCATATACTATATTATAAAGGAAGCATTTTTCCTTTCACCACATTCATTTGAAACCCCCATGCATTTTTCCTTTCACCACATTCATTTGAAACTCCCATGACTTTTCAATTTCTTTCTAATAATAATTACAAGTTGGTTAATAAGGTTAAATAAATATCAAATCTAAAGTGTAATCATATATAAACTAAATTTCAATATTAAAATAATATCTTTATTTCTACTTATAAAACTATGTTTTTTAACTTTTAACATATTATACTTAATTTATTAGTTTTAATATATTGTTGGATGCAAACCATTATCATTTTAAAGATACAATTTTGGAACAATTTGTATAAAATATTTAAATTATTAATTTGAATATAGCATTACAGGCTCAACTTAAATATAAATTTTAGTTTAACTAAAACAAGCCAAAGAATATTTTGTAAATAGTTAAAAGTGATTAATTGTAGTGTTTTTCTAATAATAATTATAAATTGGTGAGTAAGGTTAAATAAATATCAAACCTAAAGTGTAACCATAAATATACTAAATTTCAATTTTAAAATAATATTTTTACTTCTACTTATAAAGTTATGTCTTTAACTTTTAACATATTATACTTAATTTATTAGATAAATATACTATGTTAAAAGTTATTCTACTTTATTTATCGAAATGAAAATAGCTTTATTTATCGAAATGAAAATATACTAAAAATAGCTTTATTTATCGAAATGAAACCATATAACAAGCTTAATACGGTTTATGTTATAATATACTTGAAATGTAATATATATATATATATATATATATATATATATATATAGTATAATGTCTTCGTTTTCGTCCTTGAAAGCTTCCTATAAAGAAAAAATTAGATGCAAACGATGTGGATGAGGCTCGAGTTGGACTCGATTCCCTTAAACAGATTCGCCGTCTGTTCCCAGGGTACAACAACCTAAACAGTATTGTGTACTGCCGGATATCACCACTTGCCTGAAAGAATCGCCGGAAGCAGGAGTGCAGAGAAGGAAGAAGAAGAAGAGTAATTTCATTCGTGTGTTTGAATGAGACGGCAAGGTCTTCTTTTATAGTTGAATCGTGAAACGGAAACAAATCACTAATTGATTGAGCGTTTAATGGCAATAAATGTCATTAATTACGCAATTAATGCATCCGTTACAGAATTCAAAAATAGGGACCAAAACTGTCAAGTTTAGCAAAAATGAGGGTAGCGCGCACCCGAGTTTTTGGAGCTGCATTCGTGTCCGCAGGTCGCACCCATGCACAAGTTCGGTGTTTTTGGTCTACGGAACCAAGATTTTCACCCCCCCTGCGCGAGGGTAGGAATTGTAGCATAACCATAGACACAAGCTTGTAAGCCTTCCATGCAATGGAGCTTATAAACCTTGTTGAGTTTGGTCTCTCTACCAATGTGGGACTCATTCCCACATTCCTCTCTTTTGCTAAACTTATTCTCAAATACCCATCTTTGAGTATCGATATCTCATTCACTTATACTCTATTTTGGACATATAATATATCGTTTCGAAGTCCTCACGGAGGAGAACACAAACCCACTTAGAGTTCGTTATATATACAACATATGTATATATTTATATATGTCCAAAGTTAGTAAATATATAAATATTTATACTAAATTTCCAACAATCCCCCACATGAATGGAGATCGATCTCTGCACATCTAATTTCCAGACGAAATTTTTCAACAGTTGAATCCTGCATAGGATAGGTAGGTATTACCCTTTGAACCCTCCCTTAAGAAGTTACACTTAATCTCCTAGCAGTTAGTAGATCTCGATGTCTTTGAACTAAGCTGCCATTTATGTAGACGACAATGTAAATCTCACAGGACTCTCCCTGACAAGGTCATATCCTCATAGACGTGTTCGTTTTGGTCATGAACACTAACCTGGTTCTGCAAGAGCTTTGGGAATTTTTTGCCCCTATAATTCCCTTCGAAGCGACCCCACTTCTCTCTCACATAGGTGATTCTAAGAATCATTAAAAACCATATGTTTAGCCTAATTTTGTCACTACATAAAGGAATGGACTAGGAAGAAATGTTAACTCCCCCCACAGTGACCTGCCCCACTCATACAATTAGGTTATCCTTTTGAACCCAGATCTTGGGATCTCCAGTCTTCTGGGTAAGGTTTCCTTCGTATGAATTTATTCATTCATGGGCTTTAGTCCCATTCCTCTTGACGACTTATAAACTACATCTCTACTCAAGCCTTGTGTAAGCGGATCCGCAATGTTATCCTTTGACTTCACCCAGTCAACCGTGATAACCCCCGTAGAGATTAGTTGTCGTATCGTTTTACGTCTACGTCTAATGTGCCTTGATTTCCCATTATACATTGTACTTTGAGCTCTACCAATTGCCGATTGGTTATCACAATGTATACATATGGCCGTTACCGGCTTAGGCCATTCGGGAATGTCCTCTACAAATTGACGTAGCCACTCCGCCTCTTCAGCACAAATATCTAAGGCGATAAATTCATATTCCATCGTGGATCTAGATATAACTGTTTGCTTGGATGATTTCCATGCTACAGCAGCACCTCCAAGTGTAAACACATATCCACTTGTAGATCTGGAATCTTTTATGTCAGATATCCAATTTGCATATGTGTATCCTTCGATAACTGCTGGATTTCTGCCATAATGCAGTCCATATTCTCGCGTGTATCTCACATACCTTAGCAACCTAGTAATACTCTTCCAGTGTTCAGAACTGGGTTTACTAGTGTATCTACTTAGTCTGCTCACAGCATATGCTAAGTCAGGTCTGGTACAACTCATTAGATACATCAGACTGCCAATAATTCTTGAATATTCCACTTGATTAACACTATCACCTCTATTTTTACGTAGATGTTGACTAGTGTCAATTGGAGTTCTAGCTATGCTAGTGTCTCCCTTAGCAAATTTTTCAAGAATTTTATCCACATAGTGTGTTTGACTTAAAATCAAACCACTTTGGGTTCTTGTGATCTTCACTCCAAGAATCACATCTGCTAAACCCATATCTTTCATGTCGAACCTGGATTTCAACATATCCTTCGTGGATCTTATTATCTTGTCATCACTACCAATGATAAGCATATCATCAACATACAAACACAAGATGACATAACCATGAGTGGTGTTTTTCACATAGATACACTTATCACACTCATTGATTCTAAAGCCACTTTCCATCATGACTTGATCAAACTTTTGATGCCATTGTTTAGGAGCTTGTTTTAATCCATATAGAGACTTAACAAGTTTACAAACCTTGTTCTCTTGTCCTAAGGCAATGAATCCCTCAGGTTGCTCCATATAAATTTCTTCTTCCAACTCCCCATTTAGGAAAGCCGTTTTCACATTCATTTGATGAACTTGCAAGTTTCTGATAGCTGCAATGGCAAGAACTAATCTAATGGATGTTATCCGCGTTACCGGCGAATAGGTATCAAATTAGTCTAGACCTTCCTTTTGTCTATAACCTTTGATTACTAGTCTTGCCTTGTATTTATCAATACTGCCATCAGGTTTCATCTTTCTCTTAAAAATCCAACGGTAACCTAGTGGCTTGCTACCTGGAGGTAGATCCACTAGTTCCCATGTATGATTTTGTAAGATAGATTCTACCTCATTTTTGATGGCTTCTTTCCATTGAGGTCCCTCAGAAGAAGTTACGGCCTCTTGGTAGGTTTTAGGTTCACTTTCCACCACATAGGTGAAAAAATAATCACCAAATGATTTTTCAACTCTAGCCCTCTTACTTCTTCTGGGTTCTATCTCTTCCTCCTCGGATTAAGCTTGTTCTTCCTCTCGAACAGCTTCGTTATTTGGTAAAGATGGGCTTTCAACTTCCTTGTTCAAACAGGGAAACACATCTTCAAAGAATGAAGCATTCCTTGATTCCATTATGGTATTCTTGTGTATTTCAGGATTCTTAGAATCATGCACAAGGAACCGATAAGCACTACTACTTTGTGCATACCCAATGAATACACAATCCACTGTTTTAGGCCCTAACTTTTGTACCTTAGGTGGTGGCACTACAACTTTAGCTAGGCACCCCCACACTCGTAAGTACTTATACGATGGCTTTCTTCCCATCCAAAGTTCATATGGTGTTTCATTCTTTTCTTTGCGAGGTATCTTATTTAAAAGATAGTTAGCCGACAAAATAGCTTCCCCCCACATTGACTGGTTTACACCCGAACTAATTATCATGGCATTGACCGTTTCTTTCAAGGTACGGTTCTTTCTTTCAGCAATTCCATTGGATTGAGGTGAATAGGGTGATGTGAATTCATGACGAATTCCATTTTTAGCACAAAAATCAGCATAGGGAGAAACATATTCCCCACCCCTATCACTTCTAACCACTTTAATTCTCTTGTTGAGTTGATTCTCAACTTCATTTTTGTACAAGACAAACTTCTCTATTGCTTCATCTTTACTCTTAAGTAAATATATGTAGCAATATTTCGTGCTATCATCGATGAATGTAATGAAGTATTTGTTCCCACCTTGAGTAGAAATTGACTTTAGATCACACACATCAATGTGAATTAAATCAAGAGGTTCGGTGTTTCTTTTGATTGTTTGGAAAGACAATCTAGTTTGTTTGGCTTCAACACATGTGGGGCATTTGTGATTTGAGTCAATATTAAGTTTTGGTATGTATTCTAGTTTAATTAATCGCTTAATTGAATTGTAATTTACATGTCCTAAACGACCATGCCAAACATTTGAACACTCAAGCAAATAAGCAGAACTAGAACTTTCATTATTCATTTTGTTTGTCACCATTACATTCAATTTGAACATGCCATTCAAGGCATATCCTTTTCCCACAAACATACCATTTTTGGACAAAACAAACTTGTCCGACTCAAACACTAGCTTAAAACCAAATTGGTTCAACAAACCACCCGACACTAGATTCTTACGAAGTTCAGGAACATACAAAACATCCCTAAGCTTCACTTCTTTCCCCGAAGTCATTTTTAGAATGACATCACCAACACCTTTGATATCCGCGGTAGCTGCATTTCCCATATAGAGCTTTTCACCATCTTCAACTTCTTTGTAGGTGTTGAAAACACTCTTGTCATGACACACATGACGAGTAGCTCCCGTGTCAATCCACCACTCCTTTGAATTTGTATTCATGAGATTCACTTCAGAAACCATAGCCGTGAGATCAGTTATCATGGCCACCAACTCCATGTTATCATTCACCATGTTTGCTTGACGGTTTTCCTTCTTAGGTTGAGGGCACTCCGAAGCCTTATGACCTGGTTGGCCACAGTTGTAGCACTTGAACTTCTTTTTGAAAGTTCCTGCCTTGGGGCCTAGGTTTTTGCCCTTTGCTTTCCTTTTGTGAGGTCCCTTGCCTTTGCTTTTGGAAGTTTGACCAGCTTCCACCATATGAACCTTAGAAGATTCAACTTCACTGCCTTTCTTCAAGGCCATTCTATTGTCTTCTTCAATGCGAAGACGCACCACCAGTTCCTCCACAGATATCTCCTTTCGCTTATGCTTAAGGTAATTTTTGAAGTCTATCCAACCAGGAGGAAACTTTTCAACCATTGATGCAACTTGGAATGATTCATTAAGATCCATCCCTTCTGCATTGTTATCATGTATGATGACCTGAAGGTCTTGGACTTGACTCATAACAGATTTCGAGTCAACCATTTTGTATTCCAAGAACTTAGCAACAACATGCTTCTTAGTTCCAGCATCTTCTGTCTTATACTTCCTTTCCAACGACTCCCATAGTTCCTTAGCAGTTGCAACTTTACAATAAACATTGTAAAGTGCATCTGTTAGCCGTTGCGGCACAGAAATTCTGAATGCTTCCATGCATCCACTGCATTCACAGATTAAGCATCAGCCTGCCCCTCAGCAATTACAGGAGCATTTTCTGTTAGGAACGGAGCCAGGTTCAAGGTGGTCAAGTAGAACAGCATCTTCTGTTACCACCTCTTGAAGTTCAGACCAGAAAATTTTTCAGGTCTCTCAGCATGATTAGCCATAATGTTTGGAACCGGTGCATTTGGGTTCACAGCAGGGGTAGCACCAACAACAGGAGTTCCAGTACCAACGGGAGTTGCAGACAGTCTGAAAGAATCGTAACCACAATCAAATATATCACAGGAAAAAAATCGATACAAACTCGATTTTAGAATAAAAGAACAGAAAACAAAAGTTTTAGAACAAAGAATAAATCTGTTTAAGACTGTTAGTATAATGTCTTCGTTTTCGTCCTTGAAAGCTTCCTGTAAAGAAAAAATTAGATGCAAACGATGTGGCTGAGGCTCGAGTTGGACTCGATTCCCTTAAACAGATTCGTCGTCTGTTCCCAGGGTACAACAACCTAAACAGTATTGTGTACTGCCGGATATCACCACTTGCCTGAAAGAATCGTCGGAAGCAGGAGTGCAGAGAAGGAAGAAGAAGAGTAATTTCATTCGTGTGTTTGAATGAGACGGCAAGGTCTTCTTTTATAGTTGAATCGTGAAACGGAAACAAATCACTAATATATTGAGTGTTTAATGGCAATAAATGTCATTAATTACGCAATTAATGCATCCGTTACAGAATTCAAAAATAGGGACCAAAACTGTCAAGTTTAGCAAAAATGGGAGTAGCGCGGGTAGGAATTGTAGCATAACCATAGACACAAGCTTGTAAGCCTTCCATGCAATGGAGCTTATAAACCTTGTTGAGTTTGGTCTCTCTACCAATGTGGACTCATTCCCACATTCCTCTCTTTTGCTGAACTTATTTCTCAAATACCCATTTTTGAGTATCGATATCTCATTCACTTATACTCTATTTTGGACATATAATATATCGTTTCGAAGTCCTCACGGAGGAGAACACAAACCTACTTAGAGTTCGTTATATATACAACATATGTATATATTTATATATGTCCAAAGTTAATAAAAATATAAATATTTATACTTAATTTCCAACATATATATATATATATATATATATAGGTTCAGGATGAGGGTCGTCGGATCTGGAATATTGAGAAATTGTTGCCACCATTGACGAATCTGGAACCACTGCCAATATTGGAACGTTGGCAAATTGTCACCGAATCTGGATCTGGAACTCCGAAGTTGTAACTCGACAAACCCGGTGGCCATGTAACTGGTTGAATATCAAAACCCTAACATTATCTGACGGCGACTACGTCGGAGAAAAACACACGCTCTGATCTGAACCTTCCTATCCACTTAAGAAGAAAGAGTTCCTAGAACGAAGGGCTAACGCGTTGTTACCATCCACTTAAGAAGAAAGAGTGTGTTCGTTGTTTTGTACTTTTGTTTGATAGAGGAGGTGGACAGCAGTGGATCTTGACGGATCTGTATAAAGGTAGCGGTGGTGGATCTAAAAGGAGGTGAACGGTAGTGGAGCCGGACGAAAGTGGGTGATGATAGATCTGAACTGATGCAAATTTGGTGAGACATGGTTGACGGTGGTCCGCGGTGGCCGACGGTAGCTAGCGGTGGTGCTGCTCCAGCATGAAACAAAAGATAGAGAAAAAGAATATGAAATTTGTATATTAAAAGAGAAAGGGTGGGTGGGTAGGTTATTAGGGGTTTTATTTTTTATTTTTTCATTTTTTTAATTATAAAAATATTTAAGTAAATAAAAGAAAATAAAAAAGAAAAACAAGAGGAAGAAAAAGTCTTTTCAAGTACATTTAAATTTTCGATGGACGAAATTTGCACGAAAAAAGGACCTCAAACTATAGTTTTTTGGTAAAACCACATTGACTAAGGCTATGTTTGGCGTATTAGCTGAAAAGCTAGCTGTTAGCTGAAAAGCTAGCTGAAAAAAAAATGGCGTTTGGTAAACCAGTTAAAAAGCTAGCTCAAATATATAAATTGACATTTAAAAGAATGCGTTTGTATAATTAATTAATGAGTATATTTGAATTTTTTTTTTTTTAAAAAAAACTCCGAAAAAGCTACTCTAAACAGCTTTTTAAAAAGCTAGTTTATAAGCTACTTTTTGGTTTGTCAAACATGACAACTTAAAAAAAACTCGAAAAATAAACTAGTTGTGACGCGCCAAACACAGACTAATTTTACTCTAAATTCTAATAACTAACTAAAAGGATTTCTGCGCTTCTTGACAGGCAAGAGGAAATACATTGTGACATTGTTTAAGTTTATTATTGGCTTATTAGTTTTTCAAAAAAAAAAACAAAAAACAAAAAGAAAATTGAAATAATTGTTTGACAAATCAATACACTTATGAAAAATGTTTTATACAAATAAGTTAAAAATTATAATTTCTTTAAAACGCTTATAACTTATACCATAAAAATATAATAATGCATTAGTTCTTAAAACTAACCCTTTTATTAAAAGTCATTATTGGTAGTCTTGTATAAATAAATTAATCTAAACATTTTTTAAAAAATATAAATAAAGTAATCTGAATATTTTTATAAACTAATAACTACTTTTAACAAATATATATATATATATATATATATATATATATATATATATATATATATATATATATATATAAAGTTAAATACACAATCTCAAACTAGGGGGGCACAAAGTTCAAACCGAACTGGTTCAATAAACTTGTTTGGTTCCGATTTAAGAATAGCAACACCGGTTCAGCCCTAAACCGGTTCGGTTCAAACCGGTTCATTCGTAAAAAAAAGTCGAACCTATCTAAAACGGTTTTATAGGTTCTAAACGGTTCCATCAGTTCTAAACCGGTTCGACCGGTTCTAAATCGGTACCAGTTCACACTGTACTAAACCGGTTCTAAACCGATTTCAATGACTAAAATCTTGAACTGGTGCAAACCGACGGTTCGGTTCCTGAATCAGATCGGTTCATAATGGACCGGTTTACCGGTTCGGATCGTAGACCGGTTTTTTTGTGCACCTCTATGTCAAACCCCGCCTTACCTTTAGGCCTTTAGTATCAAGGTAACTTAAAAAATATCGAACCCAAATTAATCTTAGAAGCCCATTGGATTATCAACTGGACTCAATCAGCTCCTCTTTATGTCATGCAGTAATGGACTCATGGTGCTAAAAGATCCGATCCATTCATCACGGATGCAACATTTCATAAGATTTTTCTCAGTCGGTTATACATGTTACGTGTAGCAATTCAATTAACTGAAGTTACAGAAGGTTCACGTTGTTGATTATCATCTGAATTCAAACAGAATTACAAAACATAAATGGAATCACTTGCTATAAGGCATTTGATTTGTGATTATACGACTCATGGCATGGTAATATCCGTCAGAAACCCTCAAATTTCTACGCGTATCGCTAAAATTGGGGCTCAGAATCGAGACAAGAGTTTTGTTCTTCATTCCAAAAAATCAAATTTCCAAGGTAAGTACTAACCCTAAATTCGTATCTGTATTAACCCCTGTTGCCCAAATTAGCTCCTCAAATGATCAAACAATTTTGTTAATGATTTCAAGATGATCATACGATAGTTTTCTCTCTTGTTCAATTACAGATTTTCTCTCGTTAATTTAATCGATTCGCTGATTCGAGTTTACATGGCAAAATCAATAAACTTTATTACGACTATTAGGAAATTAGATCGAATATATTTGTGTTCTTCATCATAATCCGATGAGTTCCATGACTTCAGATTTTCAAGGTTATGCAAAACCTGTTCGTCTTTTGCCAGCCAATGAAGTGAAACCAACCACAGATTCATCATTGGAGAAGCTGATCACATCTTTCAAAGAAGACAAACTTGAATCCTTATACAAACTCACAATTCAAACGAGTAATTACTATGGATCAGGTCTCACTAACTCAAATTCAGGAATATTACTTTGTTTAGTAGACGAAAATGGTGATTCAATCTTACAAAGAATAGCTGCAACTTCAAGCACAGAATCAATAGAAAATGATGCTTCCGATGTTCTTCATTTCACAAGGGGATCCATTAATCATTTCACATTTCAAGGACCTACAATTGAAAAACTCAAAGCTCTCTGGATTGGCCTTGAATCAGGTTAGATGGAACTATAAGTTTTTTGCCACATCAGCAGTATATTACACACGTGGACAAAACTAATTACTATATTTCAGGTCAATGGAGGCCAGCTGGCACTCGTGTTATTTGTTGGTCAAAATCACAACAAAATAACAATAATCCATACGGGATTTTCCAATATGATTTCATAGCTGATGACATTCTACTCGGGGGCGAAAACGACATTTCCATGGTAGAACTTAGACCTAATTCAATCACCAATCTTTCAGAAGACAATTTAACCTCAAATCAAATCTTCTCCCAACAATCTTTCTTATCAAATGAAGAATCCATGAAAGAATACGCAGATTTAAAGTTCTCATTATTACTTTATGATGCACTTCTCATCATATCAGGAACTTCAATTGCATCTTTTTGTGGTGGAGGGAATGCAGCGTTTGCTTTTTTGACAGGTGGAATTGGTGGGTTTTTGTATCTTTTATTGTTACAGAGATCAGTTGATGAGCTGGCGTCACCGGTGCTGACTAGGACTGGCGGGCTTGATGAAATGTTTGGGCGGTTTAAGGGTCAGGTTTTGACTTTGGTTTTGGCACTTGGGTTTGCGGTTACTGTGGTTAAGTTAGGTTCGGGTGATGAGTCGTTGGTTTTGAGTCCTAAAGATTTGGTGGTTGGGATGATGGGGTTTTTGTCATCCAAAGTGGCGGTGGTATTGGCGGCGTTTAAGCCTGTTCAGGTGGTGGGGGTGGAAGAGAGGAGGTAGGGTGGTTGAGAAAATAGTTGGGGTTGTGTGTATATATATAGAAACGTAGTGATATATTGTATAAAGTTAGAGGTTAATTTCTTAGTAGCATACTTTTATTGATTTGTTTGTTATAGAATCATACTTTAATTTCCAAAATATATATATATATATATATATATATATATATATATATATATATATATATATATATATATATATTGTATTTTGAAAGTGTAGTTTAACGTATAATGTTGTTGGTAAGAAAAAAAATTGAAAAGATAATGTTGGAATTGGATAGATTTTTGGAAGTGTAATGTTTAATAAAAATGAACTTAAGACATACAATGGTTAGTAATAAAAAGAAATAAAAGTAAGATGATATATTATACAAATAAGTTAAATTACGTTGCTATTTCTCGTATTTAGTACTACAATGATGTGTATGGTTTGATGATGGTGATTATAAAAGTAGTTTTTTTGTCTTTGAGATAGAGTTATTGTTTTAATTATTCAACTTTAATATATTTGAAGTTAAATGCAAGAAATAGAAATTGCCACAATGTTCTAATAAGGAAAAAAAATATCATGTTAGAATTAAGTAGATTTTCAAAATATGTTGTTTCGTTACGAAAAATAACAAATAAAAGTATAGTGCTACAACATTAAAATGAAAATAGGATGGTGTAGTTAGGAAATAAATTAAAGTATATTTGCCTACTGTGTTTTAAAATACATGTATGGTATTATTAGTATACGCTAGGAAATTGTTTTTTGGACTTTCCTCTTTAATGTTGTCAAGGGATAAAAAATATATATATAAAAATGCGTTTGCCGGGAGTCGAACCCGGGTCTATTGCTTGGAAGGCAATTATCCTAACCGTTGGACTACAAACGCTGATATGTAAAATTTGTTCATTGATTGATTCAATTTGATCGTTTGGAATTAGACTTCTGTCTTTTTTTATCAACGTATATGGTGATTTATTAATATAGATTAAGTTTAAATCTATCATATTCCTTTTAAAAGTTTTCGATAAAAGCACAAAATCCATGTTTATATTTATTAAAGTTTAATGTAGATTATAATCTTACTTTTGTAATAGAATCTAGCATGATGCATTTTCTTGAAACTATCAAACCAGCAAAGTGAATAAAACATATATCAAGGACATAATTTTCTAGGATGATAAGAAACTAAGAACTATCAATAAACACAAATGATAGATGACATATCGTTTCTTTCAATACATCGTTTGAAAATAGGACAAAATTCATGAAGTTATTTTGTAATCATATTGCCCCTAATATTATCAAAAACAATAACTAAAACTAAAAAGCAATGTTGTACTAAGTAACCATATAACTAAAATATTCACTTTGAATCTATCACAAATTATGTTTAATGTTACTATCATTTGATATGGCTTCAAATTTTAGTTGTCGATTGATATAAATATCCCCTTTATCCTAACATTGATTAAATACTTGATGGAAAATTACATGAAAACTCTTAAGTTTCTTTAAAAAAACATAATGTTATCCTAATCACTTTTATGTACATGTATGCATGAATTTTGTAGGATTTTTTTTTTCATTTATGTCATGTATTAGGTTTTTCACCTTCTAACATGTTATCATCTTTTTATGTCCGTCATGAACTGAATTTTTGATTGATGTAGGACTGAAATAACATGTCACCGTTTCTTCAATTAAAAAATAAATGAAAAGGAAACAAAAAAGGTGGTTAAGAGCTTAAGATTTACACTCTCTCACATGGGATACTAGAGCCCTAAAAGAGCTTTAGATTTAAACTCTCTGTCTCCTACATGGAATACTAGAGCCTTGGAGCTAAATTGATCTATATAATGGTGAAGTTTCATATATAATGTATAAATGTTGGAAGTATTTAAATAATAATAAGGAAAATTGGCTTATCAAGTAACTATCTTCTCATATTGTTCATGTTGTGTAACTTCTCTTTTTTTATACACATTTAGGTAACGAACTTGCTGCAAATGTTCACATATATATGACCATTATGATCGACTGTAGCAAGTTACAGTCGTGCATAATGATCATATGTGAACACTTCCAACAAGTTCATTACCTAGATGTGTATAAAAATACAATTATCCAGATGTGTACAAAACGAAAAAATACTTATCCTGATAAATCAATTTCCCTTTTTATTATCAAATAACTTTATATATATGAAACAAGGGTAATGATAACATGTGTGTTTTTGATGTTGTGATCATTTTAGGGATAATATTCTACTTTTGTCCAATCAGAGTTTATCCAACTAATCTTCAAATGAGAATATGAGGTTTATTACACCTACTTGCTGCAACTTCATTATTATTCAGATATACACTTAAGTAGGTTTTTTCATTCTTCTTTATGTCCTAATGTTTTTGGATTCAGTAATGTGTGTGTTGGCCTTTTCTCTTTAAGTTTTTGGTGTTTCTTCTTAATTTCTCAGTTTGACTTGAATTGTTTATGACAGAATTACGAAAAAGGAAAAGCAGCTGAGTGTACGTATTATCTTTCAAAAATCATATTTAATTCAAATTTTGCTAGCTTAACTTTTTGACACGTGACATTTTTCTATGATTTCTACCATTTCTTTTTTGGTAACAAATCAACTTCAATTCAAATTTTGAAAATAAAAATCATATCATAATAACATTTTCGAAATATATGATGTCTATCTTTCAAAAATTATATTGAATCTCTCAGATTTTAATGTATCCCAATAAATCAAGGATACATTCTCCTAATTACCTTTTTTATTTTATTTTTTTCTATATAATAAACATACCCATTAAATCAAGGATACATTCTTCTAATTATCTTCTTTATTTTATTTTTTTGTCTATATAATAATTTTAAACATGTCTACTGTGGTTTCTATGGGTTATAACTTAGTATTAATTATAAGAGAAATTAAATATTTTCCTAATTCTTTTTACTATATATCTGTCTACCCATGTTAAATGGTGACAATTGTCACATTTTGAAAAATTAATAATATTTTAAGACACTTTTCACAATGGTTAGCAAAATAAGTAAGAAGAAAAGTAGAAGAATATTCAATTCTCAAACTATAAATACAACTTGGAATGGTTTTACTAAGAAATTTGTAACAGTTTAAAATTACTATTTTGGAGAGTTAGTTGTTTCAAAAAAGCATGCGTTTCCCAAAAAAATAATAAATTGTCTATTGTTTTTTCCTTTTTTCTTATAAATAGCATAAATTAGATGATGACAAAAACTATGTGAAAGCACCAAAGGGCAACAAAGGGAATCAAAGGTTACAAAGATCCTTAATTCGGTTACGCATATAAAGACATTTTCCTTCATCCAATAAACCCAAAAAACTCAACTGCTGATGTGATACATTATTTAAAAGGAAAAATTGGAATAATCATGAGATAAAACAAATTTTCAAGAATATAACAAGTTGATTCTTGTCGATATTTGCTATTGTTCGATTTGTCATCCACAAGTAGTAGTCATTGCCGGCATTTCCAAGTCCATCAAGTATTATTAAAAGAGATCGAGACTACAGTAACCCACACAGATATAATCAAGAAAACCCAATGTCATTATATAATTTTTTGTAGTGTTCGAATGATAGAGACATTGAAAAGGTGATAAGTACTATATATACATGTCATCCTATATATATGTTGAGTATACCATAATAGGGTTCATTCAAAGACATTTCTTGGAGATTATCCCACGAAAAAATATCGATCTTTTGAAAAGACATTGAGACTTTCAAATGTCGTCTGCGGTTTGCACTGTAGGATCAGTGATCAACAATGCCAGAAACTTGAATCGAGAGTTCACGATAACAGCTCGGGTTGTAGCACCAAAGAGACCAACTTTGCCTGAATTATCGTTGAAAGGCATTCCTCACACTGATCTTCATGTCCGAGAGATCGTTCAAAGACAGTTGTACACACCACGCAGCGATCATAATCTTTGCAGAAAACCCGAGTTCAATCCTGAGTTTCTTGAAGATGCCTATGATCGGTGTAGAGATATATGTGCTGAATATGCCAAGACTTTCTATCTAGGTGCGATTCTTGATTCTGAAAAATTTTCTAAAATGGAAACTTTTGTAGATTTGGTGCTAATTAAGTGTGCTTTGAAATTTGACAGGAACCAGACTTATGACTGAAGAAAGACAGAAAGCAGTATGGGCTATATATGGTAAGTGCATGCATGAAAAGCTAATTTATCAAATCATTTTTCATGTGGGTGTGTCTTATAAAGATTAAAAACATAACTCGATCTACAGTTTGGTGCAGGAGAACAGATGAACTCGTTGATGGCCCTAACGCCACCCACATGAGTGCTACTGTTCTTGACAGATGGGAAGAGAGACTCGAAGATCTCTTTAATGGCCGACCCTTTGACATGCTTGATGCTGCCCTCACAGACACCGTTCAAAAGTTCCCACTAGACATTAAGGTAATACCCTAATCACTACAATCAGCTTTAAAGTTTATAAGCTTCATACGTCTAAGTAATTTTTTGGTTTTCAGCCGTTCAGAGATATGATCGAGGGAATGAGGATGGACACCAAGAAAAGTCGCTATGAAAATTATCAAGAACTTTACCTATATTGCTACTATGTTGCTGGAACAGTTGCTCTGATGACTGTTCCTGTCATGGGTATCTCTCCGGAATCATCATCACATGCATCAAGCATCTATAATTCTGCTCTCAGTCTTGGCATCGGAAATCAGCTCACGAATATCCTTAGAGATGTAGGAGAAGAGTAAGTTTTCTACATTGTTGATGTTCATTCTCATATGCATGCATGCTCTATACATTTTGGAGATAGATTATATATCTTCTCTCCAATAGTATTAGAGCCGAGGTCTATAGCGTAGTCTATCAAGAGCTTGTTGGTGTCCCACATTGGCTAGACAAAGTTTCATCAGCCTCTACACATATTAGAGTCTACCTTTTATCTTCTTCTTAATTACATTTCATTTTGTTTCAGTGCATTAAGAGGTAGAGTTTATCTTCCTCAAGATGAGCTAGCCCAATATGGGCTATGTGATGACGATGTTTACTCAAGAAGAGTGACTGATAACTGGAGAGAATTCATGAAAGGGCAAATTAATCGGGCTAGGTTTTACTTCAACCAAGCCGAAGAAGGAGCTTCCAAGCTTGACAAAGATAGCCGATGGCCGGTATGTTCATATTTGAATTTCAAATCTTTATTACTCCATTATTTATCCCAAAAAAGTAAATAAAAGTGTCTGTTTTTAATTCGGGCTTTGTGATTGCAGGTGTGGTCATCGTTGTTGTTGTATCGAACTATCTTGGATGCTATTGAGGAGAATGATTATGATAACTTGACAAAAAGAGCTTATGTCGGTAGGACTAAGAAACTTCTCATGTTACCTTTATCGTACACAAGATCTGTATCAATGTCCGGCTTCGCCTTCCATTAGATTTCAGGGTTGTACATTCGTGTCAGTGGGATATAGATACATGTCTTTCCAGTTATACAGTTTGAGGATAAACTATATATTTGGTCACAAGGATCTTAATTTCGATACATAGAATGTCCTTGTGTGAGGCGTTTGTATACATACAATTAAAGAATCTGTCTATAGAACTTTTAAATTGATGAACTCTAAACGACGATACGTTTGGCAGTTTTTAGTAGTTTTGGGGGTAACATGTCATTGTTTATTTTTATTTTTTTCCGGGCAGAATTGAAAACAACCCAAATAACTAAAAACGGAGAACAAAATGTAGCATCACTACCAAAAGGTTTTTAGCCCAACGGTATCAGGTGTTGCCCTCCTTTCTTGAGGTCGAGGGTTCAAGTCTCGTCTAAGACCACACAGGTGGATTGAGGAGTGGTTTAGAAGTATATATATATATATATATATATATATATATATATATATACACCTCACCCAACTCGTTGAGTTGGCTTATGCAACTCGTCGAGTCCTTCATCCCATTTTTCATTCAGACGCTTTTAAGCGAAACCAAAGCTTCAAACTGTAGATCTATCATCCTAGGTTGTAGATATCACGTAAAGTTGCCAACTTTACGTGCATGCAAGGCCTCAAAGGGCTTAAAATACTAGAACTAATCTTAACAAGAGGTTTAGGGCATGGAGAATGGTCAAAACTTCATAAAGCTTGAGGCTTTATGTACATAAGGGCCTAGAGGAGTCCAGATCTGAAACTACACCCTCTAGACAAGCTTAAACCCGAGAATGGCCCCATTTTGCACCAAAAATGCCCATATACTCACAAAAGATGAGATCTAAGAAATGGAAAGCCAAGGTAAAGACTTTTTACCTCCAAATGGATGCCAACACGATGTAGATGTTAGATCTATAAGCTTTTTCCCGTTCCAAGCCTCTAAATCTTCAAGTATCTTCAAGAAATGTATCAAACACACACTTTTAGCCTCACACACACTCAAAATAGGGGTTAGCTCGATTAGGGTTTCTCTCTGGTCGTGAAAAGATGGTAAGGAGGCTGGAAGGGAGGACTTAAGGTTCTTTAAATAGGGTGCAAACCCTAAAAATTAGGGTTTTCATGTCCAGCCTCAACTCGTCGAGTTGGGTCCTCCAACTCGTCGAGTTGGGTTCTAGAATCTACGCGGCTTTATCAGTTTCTACACGACGAGTTGGGGCAGCCAACTCGTCGAGTAGGTCTATGATTATGATTTATATATATATATATATATATATATATATATATATATATATATATATATATATATAGGAGTAGGATCAAATGAGAACACCAAAAAGGTTGAGAACGCGAGAACAAAGTATATTCATTTGTGATTCCATGTATTCATTAGTGGATGAATGATAAATTTTTACGCCTTTAATTTCAATTGAAGAGAAAAAGCATATTCATGTTGATTATGCGTAAGAATTTATCATTTCTCCACAAATGAATACATGGAATCACAAATGAATATACTTGTTCTCGCGTTCTCAACCTTTTAGGTGTTCTCATTTGATCATTTCCCTATATATATATATATATATATATATATATATATATATATATATATATATATATATATATATATATATATATATATATATATATATATATATATATATATAGGGTGAGGTTCAATAGATAACCATAATTAACCAATGAACCAAGGAACCAATCTTTTTTTCAACTTTTAGAACTTATTTTCTATCAAAAAAAAAACTAAAAATACAGAAATTCATAACTTTTTATCCTTTTTCCAATATAATCAAATTCGAATTTTTTTTTTTTTTTACGTCAAATTCACAATTTGAATCTTTGAAAATTCACAATGTGAATCCGGATTCACACGGTGAATCCGAAAAATATTTTTCACATTCACAATGTTAATATATGAATTTAGATATTTTTAGATTTTTTTTCAATAAAGAATAAGCTCTAGAAATTGAAAAAAAAGATTTGGTTTCTTGAAGAACCAATAATTATGGTTCTCTATTGAACTTTTCCATATATATATATATATATATATATATATATATATATATATATATATATATATATATATATATATATATAAGAGACAAATATATTATATACCAACAAAAATAAATAAGTAAAAAATTGATTGTTCATTATTTATCGATCAAAAGTAAAATATGTAAATAAAAGTGTTTATTTAACCAATTAACTTAAATAGTTTATTTATAACACTAATTAATTAATCAACGATTAACTAAATACTCCCTCCGTCAGAAAATTATAGTCCATATTTCATTTTTGGTTTGTCCCAAAATAATAGTCCACTTCTAAAAATAAATAACATTTTTACCAAAATATCTCTCATTATTTATAGCACCTGGTTCCTGGTATGTATTTCATTTATGTAATTTTACATTTTTGGCCTGGGACTCGGCGAGTTGATGGCCCAACTCGCCAAGTAGAAGCGGGTTAGAACGCGGGGTTTAAGTATGGGACTCGTCGAGTCGGATCGTGGAGTCGACGAGTAGGCTCTGTCTGGACAAAAACCCTAATCTGAGGGTTTGCACCCTATTTAATCATCTCATTCCACCCCCACTTGTCCCTATTGCTCCCAGAAACCCTCCTTAGCAAACCCTAAGTGTTTTGGTGCAAGATTCAAGGCTTTTGAGTGATTTTGTGGATTTTGATCACAAGGAAGAAGGAAGAGCATAGAAGGATCAAGAGGAGACTGAAGGATTCGAGTTTGGTGCATCATTTGCTGTTCTCAGAAGGTATAAAGTCTATACCTTGCTTGTTCTTTTGTTAGATCCCTTTTTGGGAGATTTAGGGCTTTTATAAGTCATTCTTGGTAGCCAACCATGATTGCAAGCATGGTTGGGGGTTGAGGCTTCGGATCTAGGTCCATGGAAGGGTC